>NC_071525.1:19564787-19926957 GCF_027887155.1 Malaclemys terrapin pileata | reverse complement strand
TTCCCCGCAGCAGGAAAATGGGGAACTCTGCAAGGATCTTAGAAGCAGAGCAAGAAAGGGGCCCGAGTACATAAAGAAAGGGGTGAGGCGTGATCCGTGGGAGGAGGCTCACCCGCACAGTGCCAAGCCAGAACTAGGAGTCGGTAATCGGGCCTGCAGCGGGTATGGCTCCGAACGCTGGGGACGGAGGAAGCGACTGGAGTAGATTGTGCAGAGAGTGGGAATAAACCCATTCAACTGGACCCTGGGAGTAACAAGGCCGAACCGTGCTCGGAACAAACGAATTCGGGGAAGGATGAAGCTGGCACCAATTCTAGAAGCGTGGAGGAGATCCAGCTTGGACGGTTGACCAGGGGGGAAGAAGATTGGAAGAACAGCAGGAAATGGGGGATTTACGTTAGCTGTGGCGGGTAAAAGCCGGGTTAGAAGAGACCCAACGCTAGCTGGGGTTTGGTGAACAGCAGCGTCTCAGGAACTGCTCCAAGACAGATGGGAATGGAGACCAGCTAGTCCCAGAGAGACAGGCTGAAGGCGAGGAGAAGAATCAAGCGTTTATCATCTAATAGAAAGTACGATGGGTGGTTTAATACAGAGTGAGTATACCAGTGCTAATTTACAATTAACGATTGATAATTATTAATCATTAAGACTGATTTAGTCATGGAATCCGTGACTTCAGCCTGCGGTGGTCGGAAGCTGTGGGGTCCCCCGCTGCCCGTGGGGCCAGAGAGCTGTGGGGTACCTCCACTGCCTCTGGCGGCCCCTGCAGCTCCCGGCTGCAGCGGGGAAACCCCTGAGCCGTGGGTGGCAGGGGTACCCCGCAGCCCTGGTGCAGCTGCCCTGCATCGGGCGGTGTGGGCCACACCAATCCCTATTTTGGTTTGGGATATTTTTAGTAAAAGTCAGGGACAGGTCACGGGCAAAAAAGGAAAATTCACGGAAGCCGTGACCTGTCCCTGACTTTTACTAAAAATAGTAACAAAAGCTTACCTTAATAGTAAGGCTATCATTTAGAACATAAAGTATTTTAATATATAATATATAGTCCCGAATTTCTAATACTTAATAAATAATGACGAATTTCTCATTTATAATATAAAGTAGTGTTAATATATAGTCCCTAATTTATAATACTAATTTATCATTTATGATATAAAGTGTTATAAATGATAAATAGTAGTTATCATTTAGTTATGCTTAATTATTATAAAAATTGTTTATTAACATATGATATACAATCTTTAATTTATAATAAATAATTACTAATAATGTATTTATAATATAAATTATTGTTCAATCTCTCATTTAAAATATTAATAATTAATTATATCATTTAGAAGTATTACCATATTGTTGAGTATCAGAGGGGTAGCCGTGTTAGTCTGAATCTGTAAAAAGCAACAAAGGGTCCTGTGGCACCTTTAAGACTAACAGAAGTATTGGGAGCATAAGCTTTCGTGGGTAAGAACCTCACTTCTTCAGAATCAAGTAATGGTCCATTACTTAAGTGAGGTTCTTACCCACGAAAGCTTATGCTCCCAATACTTCTGTTAGTCTTAAAGGTGCCACAGGACCCTCTGTTGCTTTTTACCATATTGTTGGTTAACATAATATTATAAATTAGAGATTGTATGACAATAAACACAGACCCCGATTGAGATCAGGGCCCCTTCGCGCCGGGCGCTGCCCAGACCCCAGCCGAGATCAGGGCCCCATCGCGCCGGGCGCTGCCTAGACCCCAGCCGAGATCAGGGCCCCATCGCGCCGGGCGCTGCCTAGACCCCAACTGAGATTTGGGGCCCTGTCGGGCCAGGTGCTGCCCAGACCTGACCAAGCTCGGGGCCCCATCGGGCCGGGTGCTGCACAGACGCACAGTGATACCTGGGCCTTGCAGTGAATGATGGCATTTGATGATTATTGATGGTCTCCCATTCCTCCCAATCCACATGGTGCTGGCGCTCGGGCGTCTCGCTGGTGTCACCTCACTGTCATGCACCAATAATCCAGCCTGCCTGCATCTCACCAGCAGCGGCTGGAATTTTGTCCTCTGGGCGGGATTTGGGCCCAACAAGCAGAAATCCAGTCTCGGGGGCTGGATTCAGGCCAAGATCGGGGCGATGGGATTTACACGGGGGAAAGGCCCTGGTGTGAATGAGATGGGGAACGTCCACAGAGCGACAGCCAGTTCCTGCCCGCTGGGGCTCTGGCCCCATTGACACCGCGCCCAAAATACAAACGGGGCCAAAACCGACCCTTGAGTTACACTCGGCCATCGTCCCTCTGGGACCAGCCCCCCAGCCCCCTATACCTCCAGCCATCCCCCTATACCCCATCCCCTGCTCACCTGTCCCCATCCCCCCACTCACCTGTCCCCATCTCCTGCCCACTTGTCTCCCAATCCCCGACTCTCCTGTTCCCCATCCCATGTGCTCACCTGTCCCTATCCCCTGGGCTCACCTGTCCCCATCTCCCACCCACCTGTCCCCCATCCCCTGTGCTCACCTGTCTCCCAACCCCCTGCTCACCTGTCCCCATCTCCTGCCCACTTGTCTCCCAATCCCCGACTCACCTGTTCCCCATCCCATGTGCTCACCTGTCCCCCATCTGTCCCTATCCCCTGGGCTCACCTGTCCCCATCTCCCACCCACCTGTCCCCCATCCCCTGTGCTCACCTGTCTCCCAACCCCCTGCTCACCTGTCCCCATCCCCCGCTCACTTGTCCCAATCTCCCACCCACTTGTCCCCATCCTCTGTGCTCACCTGTCCCAATCCCCCTGCTCACCTGTGTCCCCCCCCATCCCTGGCCTGCCCCAGCCGCTGGTCTCTGCCCTTCTCCAGCTGGTCCCTGGGCCTCGCCTCAGACCCCCTGGCCCGGGGTGATGGGCGCAGCACAGGCAGCTGCAGGGTGCGGGGCCGTGTCAGGGCAGTGCATGGGGCCAGAGTCAGGGGGACCCGGCTAGAGACCCCCCTGGGTACCTGGGGGAGCCCCCAGCCCCTGTTCCAGCCCCACAGAATTCCCATAGATCCAGCCCCACGTACAGACCCTATATACCAGGGGCCCTGATCTCGGTTGGGGTCTGGGCAGCGCCCGGCGTAGTGGGAGCCTTGATCTCGTTTCCTATCTTGAACAGCACCTTTAGGTGCTATCGTCAAACACCCAATATCTGCTCCTCCCAATTCAGGACCCTCTCCTTCACTCTCCAACAGCCTGGCCTGGCCGATGGAATATTTGCTGCTTCCCTCCGGAGACCTGGTACCTACCTGGTCCCTGAATTTTCTCTCATCCAGAGAGGCCGGAAAAGAAAACTGGGGCAGACAGCAAAAGAGGGAGAGAAACCAGCCCATTGGCCGGAGATGGGAGGTATTAACCCTTTAATTCTGAGAAATGAGGGTAAGGAAGATGGGACAGACGTATGTAGATGGGCAGCTTTCTCCGCGGGGATCCCACTCTAAAGGGCGCAGGACCGGCGGGCCATCAAGAGCCCTGGCTCTGGTTGGTTTGGGACGTGCAGAGGGGCGAAGGGAAAATCCCGTGTCTGAGGCTTTCAGGGCAGAGCTGGTGGTAGCGGTGGGATAAGCTGAGGGGCATTGAATAGCCCAGCCCTGTAAGGAAGCGCTAACTGGAGTCTTTTGCATTTAATTTCCCCAGAGTTTTCTATTTGTCAGCCCGGGCGTGCAGGCTCCCAGCTCCCCGACAAGGTGGCTGAGCCCTGTTTCATAAGAGGGGAGGTTCACACTTATACAGGCCTGTGTGCCCCCTAGGACGCCTGGGTTCTATTTCCAGCAGCAGCAGGGGAGGGTGGCCTGTGGGTAATTGCCAAGGAGTCAGGACTTCTAGGTTCTATTCCTGCCTCTGGGACTTGATTCCCAACCCCCCTGCCGCCAGTGGCTCTAACCACTAGACCCCACTCCCCTCCCGGTGCCAGGGAGAGAACCCAGGCGTCCTGGCTCCCAGCCCCCACTCCCTTCTTGGTGCCACAGAGAGAACCCAGGCGTCCTGGCTCCCAGCCTCTCCCACCCCCCACCCAGAGCCAGAGAAAGAACCCAGGAGTCCTGGCTCCCAGACCCCTAGTCCCCACTCCCCTCGCAGAGCCAGGGAGAGAACCCAGGCGTCCTGACACAGCATGGGGAGGGGACAATGCAGGAGGCTCAGTGGGGGGGGGGGGGGGGGGGAATCCCCAGGGGGCGGACGCAGCCGAATCCACCATGAAGGGAGGGGGAGAAGGGAGGAGCCGCTGCCGGACGCGACCGAATCAACCTAGCCGCTGGGAGGGGCCAGGAGCAGGGAGCGAGCACTCGGCTGTACCAAGTGCCCGCACGGGGCCGCGTCATGACTCCCCTGAGCGCGCCCACTTGGTTTCTCTCACCAGCTCGGGCTGATGTCTATGGCGAGGGGTGAGGGACAAATTTCATCGGGCAAACGCGCTGTGGCTGTTCTTTCTATGCGTCTCTTCCCCCCCCGCAGCTCTCAGCAGCAGGCAGTTCCAGGCTTGGTCTCCCCTCCCAGGCACACGGGGTTGGTTTATTAGGGTCTCTGGGTTGTTTATTGTAGGGTCTCCTGTGAGCTCTGGTGCTGCACTGGCATGTTTGTTTACTGGAGGGTCCCTCATGTGCACTGGGGCTACAGACACTAATGCATTGTTGGCTCTCTCCAGAGTTCTGGGGCTACGCACACTCGTTTGTTTATTGTAGGGTCTCTCTGGAGATCTTGGACTGCATAGTCTAGGGTTATTACTGTCGGGTTGCTTATGAGCTCTGGGTGAGTGTGCATGCTGTTCATTATAGGGTCTGCCCTGAGTACTGGCACTACACCCGCTGGCTTATTATTGTAGGGTCTCCCTGAGCTCAGTGGCTTTGCCTCTATATTTTATTTTAATTTCTGTAGAAAAAAATCGTCGATGGAGCAGATAAATAAGGAAAACATCCTGTGGCAAGGGGAGAAGAGACGGGTTAACTCCCTACACCCCACCCCTGCTCAAACCCATTAGATTCTGCTCCCCTCCCAGAGCCAGGGAGAGAACCCAGGAGTCTTGGCCCCCGGCTCTAACCCATTAGAGCTACTCAGCCACTCAACAAACCACTCGGCTGCTTGAAAAGCAAAAAACCGCAGGATTGGAAGCAGGGGAGCGATTAGGTGAAATCCTAGAGATCAGGCCGAGGCTGGAGGAGGCGCCTGGCTGGCCAGTGACCAGTACTTCCTTAGTGAGATGGGGGGACTCCATTGGGGGGAGGGGGTCCCCGAGAGGGCAGGGGGGTGATAATTCTGCCTGCGGCAACTGTCACCATCCACAACAGCCGAAAAGAGGGCAGAGTTCAGCGCTACTGTAACTACACCGCAAGGGCAAAGGCGGGGATGGACCCAGGACGCCTGGGTTCTCTCCCTGGCTCTGGGAGGGGAGTGGGGTCTAGTGGTTAGAACAGATGTAGCTGAGAGCCAGGACTCCTTGGCTCTGTTCCTTTCCCTCCCCCTCTCCATCATGGCATCAGTTGCCGGTTGGTAAATCTCCCCCTCCCAGATACAATCACCCCTGACAGCCCAGCAGGCGTTACCATCTCTTCGCACCCAGCGGCTCCGTCTCCCCTGCCCTGCACCCAGATGGCACATTCCCAGCCTGTTCCCGGGGCCCCAAAATCATCCCCTGCCCCAAGCCAGCCCAGGCCTGGTAACCACAGCGCAGCCAGCAGGGAATGATTGTGTCACACCCCCGGGGACCCAACAGGCAACCGGCCTGCACAGTATGTGCTCATCTCTAGAGAACCCAGGAGTCCTGGCTCCCAGCCCTGCCACACCCCTTTAATGACTGGAGCTCACACCCAGTACTACTATCTGGGGGCTGGGCTGGGAGTCCTGACTTGTGCCCTGGGGACGAAGTCCATATGGCCAAGACTATAAACAATGACGTCACTTCTTCCCACCCACCCCCTTCTTTAACCCCTTGTATCCGCATCTGGGGCGCTGAACTGCTCCCTGGGTTTCTAACCCTCTCCCACCTGGGCTGCCTGGCAGGGGCACATGTCTGGAGGAAAGGGCAGGCAGGTGAAGGGTTAATCTCAGCTGCTTCTTTGGCAAAGGGCAGAGACCAGCCCGACAGTCAAAGTCCCCTGGTCCTCGTGGACTGCGCCCGCCCTGCTCTAACCACTAGATCTCACTCCCCTCCCAGAGCCGGGGAGAGAACCCAGGAGTCCTGGCTCCCAGCCCCCCCCCCCCCCCCCCCCCCGCTCTAACCACTAGACCCCACTCCCCTCCCAGAGCTGGGGACAGAACCCAGGAGTCCTGGCTCCCAGCCCCCCTGCTCTAACCACTAGACCCCACTCCCCTCCCAGAGCCGGGGAGAGAACCCAGGAGTCCTGGCTCCAACACCCCCTCCCCCCGCTCTCTTTCCACTAGGTGATGCGGCCTCCCCTATATTTGGTATTTGGAGGGTTAATAAGATGAACAGGAAATGAAACTACCAGCCCTGGAGCTGTCCTGCAGAATGGACCAATCAGGATAGGATGTGTATGGGGGATTGTGGCCTTCATTTGCATATTTAAAGGGGTCTTGATCTGTGGCTGTGGGCCCAGCGTTATACCCTCTTCCATGTGTTTGCTAATGTTCTTGGAAGACCCTACAATAACAAACCAGTGCAACTAACAGGTTGCAGGGGGTAACTCTTTACTGTGTGTAAGTGTGTGTTTCCAAAGAGGCTGGCCTGTGAGTGCTTGTGTCTTGTTCTTGGTGCACCTGGGGTATGCCAGCGTGACTGTAGCCCAGAGTGGCTGTGTGTGTAAGTGTAACCCTGTGTGCATTGTGAGACAGAGGGGGGACTCTGGGTATGTGTGTAACCCAGTGTGTGTTGAATTGTATCTCTATCTGTGTGTGTGTGTGAGCATGTGCCAGGGCTGCTGTGTGTATAATTGTATTCCAGGGAGTGTGTGCGTGTCTGTGAGAGGGACGTGTGTGTATATCTGGAACCCTGTGTGCAGTTATATCGCCGCGTGTACATGTGTGGCACTCCATATCTCTATGCAGGTGTGTGTCTGTGTGGGTGTTACACACACGAGGGAAGGGTATCCGCTTGTATGAACCTTCCCTAGTGTGTGTATCTGTTACCCTTCCCTAGTGTGTGTGTGTATCGGTGTGTATCTGTTTGGGTTCATCTTCTCTAGTGTGTGTTGTGTCTGTGTGGGTGTTACCCTTCCTCCCTAGTATGTCAGAGGCAGCTCTGTGTCCCCGGCCCCAGCTCCCCCCTATGTGCAGCTGTCCCTTTAAGGGCTCCGGGCTCCCTGTCCCCGCCCCCTCCCGTCCTCCCCAACCCCTGGCATTTAAAGGGTCCGTCCCCGCCGCGGGCACCAGCGCAGCCCCCGCGATCCCGGCATGTGGCTGTCCCGGAGCTGCCCGGCCGCGGCCGCGGCCGCTGCCCGGCGGGCCCTGCCCCTGCGACCCTACTGCACCCGCCGCGCCCAGCGCCAGGGGCTGCTCTTCCGGCAGGTGAGCCGGGCCCGGACTCCTGGGTTCTCTCCCCGGCTCGGGGAGGGGAGCGGGGTCTAGGGGCTCAGAGCAGGGGGGGCTGGGAGCCGGGACTCCTGGGTTCCCTCCCCGGCTCTGGGAGGGGAGCGGGGTCTAGGGGCTCAGAGCAGGGGGCTGGGAGCCAGGACTCCTGGGTTCTCTCCCCAGCTCTGGGAGGGGAGGGGAGTGGGGGCTGGTGGTTAGAGCAGGGGGGGCTGGGAGTCAGGACTCCTGGGTTCTCTCCCCAGCTCTGGGAGGGGAGGGGAGTGGGGGCTGGGAGCCAGGACTCCCGGGTTCTCTCCCCAGCTCTGGGAGGGGAGCGGGGTCTGATGGTGAGAGCAGGGGGGTCTGGGAGCCAGGACTCCTGGGTTCTCTCCCCGGCTCTGGGAGGGGTGTACCGGCTGGTGGTTCGAGCAGGGGGGCGGGGCTGTGAGCCAGGACTCCTGGGTTCTCTGCCCAGAAGGACATGCTCTGGCAGTCAGGAAAGCCCAGCCCTCCTTATTGCTGGTCTGATCTGATCCGTGGTGCTGTAACTTCCCCGCCCTGCCTACAGGACTTCTGGCTTCCTGTCTGCTCCCAGGCCAGCTGATCGCTGGTTTCCCATCCCAGGCCAGGCGGGTGGCAGGCCAGTCACCTGGCTGCCTTGGCATCGAGCCCTCAAACGGCAGCCCTTGGCGGGGAGCCTGGAGCTGGGAATGACTGATTGGGAAGGAGGGGCAGGAGGGATAGCACCCGAACCATGGGTAGAACCCAGGAGTCCTGGCTCCCCACTCCCCGCCGGTGCTCACTGGATCTCCCCTCCACAGCTCTTTGAGCCCGTGAGCTGCACCTACACCTACCTGCTCGCGGACCTGAAGACCAAGGAGGCGGTTCTGATCGACCCGGTTCTGGAGACGGCCCAGCGGGACGCGGAGCTAGTGAGGGAGCTGGGCCTCAACTTACTGTATGCAGGTGAGAGCAGCTCCCAGGGGGTCGGGATGGGGACAGTCTCGTTGTGGAAGGGAATGGGGTCAGGGCCTTTCCCCTGTAGGGGGCACCGGCCCCGATCCGGCTCCAGGGCAGGGACTGGCTGGCTAGGCGGGTGGAGAACGGGGCCTTTCCCCTCTAGGGGGCACCGGCCCCGATCCGGCCCCAGGGCAGGGTCTGGCTGGCTCCGGGGATGGAGAACGGGGCCTTTCCCCTCTAGGAGCACCGGCCCCGATCCGGCCCCAGGGCAGGGACTGGCTGGCTCCGGGGATGGAGAACGGGGAACGGGGCCTTTCCCCTCTAGGGGGCACTGGCCCCGATCCGGCCCCAGGGCAGGGTCTGGCTGGCTCGGGGGATGGAGAACGGGGCATCGGGCCTTTCCCCTCTAGGGGGCACCGGCCCCGATCCGGCCCCAGGGCAGGGACTGGCTGGCTCCGGGGATGGAGAACGGGGCCTTTCCCCTCTAGGGGGCACCGGCCCCGATCCAGCCCCAGAGGAGGGACTGGCTGGCTCGGCGGGGTGGGAACAGGTCGGGTTCTCGTCTGTAAATCCCTGGTTCTGCTCCGCGCAGCCAACACCCACTGCCACGCCGACCACATCACGGGCACCGGGCTGCTGAAGAAGATGCTGCCCGGCTGCCGCAGTGTGATCTCCCGGGACAGCGGGGCCTTGGCCGACATCCTCATCCGCGAGGGCCACGCCCTGGAATTCGGGGCCTTCGTAAGTCACCTGGGCACTGGGGCTGGGAGCCCGGACTCCTGGGTTCTCTCCCGGCTCTGGGAGGGCTGGGGGGGGTGTGTGTGTCTCGTGATTAGAGCGTGTGAGTGGGGGGGAGGGGTGTATTGGGAGCTCAGACTCCTGGGTTGCTCTCCAGCCCTGGGAGCTGAGTGGGGTCAGAACAGGGGAGTTGTGAGCCAGGACTCCTGGGCTCTCTCCCCGGCTCTGGGAGGGGAGTGGGGTCTAGTGGGTCAGAGCAGGGTGGGTGGGGAGCCAGGACTCCTGGGTTCTCTCCCCGGCTCTGGGAGGGGAGTGGGGTCTAGTGGTTAGAACAGGGGGGAATCCTGGGTCCCACGGAGGGTCATGTCGCTGACTCCCCCTGTCTGTAGGCCCTGGAAGCCCGCTCCACCCCCGGACACACGGACGGCTGCCTGACCTACGTGCTCAGGGACAGGACCATGGCCTTCACCGGGGACGCCCTGCTGATCCGGGGCTGTGGCCGCACCGACTTCCAGCAGGGTGAGGGCGAGCTGGGGTGGGGTGGGGGTTTCTTGGAGGGGTAGTGAATGGTTACCCTGGGGACAGGAGGGTGCATCCCTTGGATATGATGGTGGCTGCCATGGCGATGGTGACAACCGCTGGGCATGACCTGGAAGTGCCATGGTGAGGTGTGTGTGTGTGTGGGGGGGTGTTATCTGTAGGACATGATTGGTGATTGCCATGGGGATGGAGGGAGCATCTCTGGGTTCACCTCCTAGTCGCCATAGCCCTGGGGAACATGGCTGCTGGTTGCCACGGTGATGGCAGTGGGTGCTGGGGTGATGATAGGGGTGCCATGCCAGGGAGCTTTGGCCAGGCAGTTGCAGGGGTTGCTGGGGTGCCATGCCAGGGGATTGGCTGCGTCTCCCACTGTGTGGTAACCAGGCCCCACTTCTCTCCGTCCCCCAGGCTCCCCGGAGACCCTGTACCGCTCCGTGCACGAGAAAATCTTCACGCTCCCCGGAGACTGTCTGATCTACCCCGCCCACGACTACACGGGTGAGTCCGAGCGCGGCGCTAGGGGGCGCTGTGCAGCAGGGAGCGGGGCTCAGTAGGGGCAGTCAGGGCTGGCCCCAATGCCCCAGCCCGGCGCTAGGGGGCGCTGTGCTCCAGGGAGCTGGGTGGGGGCTCCCTTTGCTGGTGTGCTATCTCACCCACCCCCTGGCGCCCCCTGCAGGCCAGACGGTGTCGACAGTGGAGGAAGAGAGGACCCTGAACCCCCGACTGACCCAGAGCTGCGAGGCCTTTGTCCAGCTGATGAACAACTTGAACCTTCCTCAACCCCAACAAATTGGTGAGGCTGGGAGCCCGGATGCCTGGGTTCTCTCCTGAGGCTGGGAGGGGAGTGGGGGGGTCCAGGGGTTAGAGCGGGGGGCGGGGAGGATAGGTTTTATCCCAGCTGAGGGCCGGCGTGGGGTGTAGCCGAGGCCAGGGCCCCATCACTCTGACTAACATGTCTGTTTTTTCATCCTCTGCAGATTTTGCTGTCCCAGCGAACCTCAAGTGTGGGATACAGGATGCAGCGATTTAGCCCCGCCCTCTTTCTCCAATGCCACGCCCCTCGTGTTAAGCCACACCCACTTCATCATAAGCCACACCCTCTCATTGACCCTTATGATGATGGAAGGTCCTTTGGCTGTCCCTGACTCTCACTTGGGTCCCCCCCTTAAGCAAAATATGGGGCCTCCCTCTTTGGGGTCCTGAGGGGGAGGGCGCATCCCTTAAGTGGGGAGGGGGTTAATGATCTTCAACCATGGCAGCTTCCCTTCCCCTGCTGCAACGTCCCCATCAATTCCTCTGCCCCCCCCCCAGTTTGGCGTTAGGGAGTTTGCACCTTCCTCTGCATTCACTGTGGGGTGGGAGCATCCCATGAGCCTCCCCAGGGGAGCAAAGGCCCCCCCCTGTTCCCTGAGCGTGGTGTGCAGACAGCAGGGAACCCCGGCAGCCGCCGTTGGGGTATGAGAGAGGCCCCAGACCCCCATAGTCTACATTTGAATGACAGGGTGCCGGGGCGGGCCCTGCTTCCCATCCACTCTGTTTGCACTAGCTGGACTGTCTCAGTCTCTGCTCCGCGGGGCGTCAGCACCTCCGGGCCTAGAGCTGGGAGCGGGCTCCCCCTCTGGGCAGGGAGAGCTGGGGGGGGGGGCCCTGTCTGTGAATGTGGCTTAGTCGTGGGGGGGTTGGAAACGAACCGCTGCCGCGAGAATAAAGTTGTGTTGGACCTATTGGAATCGAGTGTGCCTCCCAAGGTGGTTACCCACCAGAGGGTGCTGCTCCCTCACTTTTCCCAGCCTGTTCCCTGGATTTGCTCTCCCCCCATATACCCCAGGGGGCCCAGACCCCCTTGCCTCCCGCCCCAGGAACAGCAGCAGGAGCCTGCCCGTGGTCTTGGGCAAGAGGGAAGGAGAATCGGCTTCCATCCCTTTCCCCCACTCCCGAGACCTGAACTCACCCTCCCACCCTTCCTCTCGGCGTGATAGTTTCCTTTTCCTTTCCTTCCTCTCCAGGGAGGGGTAAGCCCTGGCCAGAGCCCCCACTGCTTGAAAAAGGGAACCCCCCACCCTGACCCCTGCAAACAGGCCCAGCCAGCTGGACACCACCCCAGAGCCAGGTGCAATGCTGGCAGGGCTCTGTCCCAACTGGAGTGGGAAAGGTCTTTCTGCCTGGTGAACTCCATGGGGCTGGGATAGAGCCAGCCCCAGACACCCCCTCCAATAAGGGGTGCTGCCCCTTTAAGGCTGCAGCCCTGGCAGAAAGGAATTGTGGGAGATGTAGTCCCCAGGGTTGATGGGTGTTGTAAGCTGGGCAGCGAGGCATGCTGGGAAGGAAACAGGCCTATAAAAGGGCTCCCTTCTCGGCTACCAAGAGGGGAGTCTGGGTAAATAAGGGGTGGTGGACACCTTAGCCAGCCAGCCAGCAGCTGTGAGACACTCCTTGGGCAATTGTGCACCATTGCGCATATGCAGAATTTGGGTCCCCCCAGATTTTTTTTCTTTCCCTGCAGAATATGAGATTCTGCTGTGGAAGGAACGCGAGGGGCCATGCGCTCTTCCCCGGCAGCAGGCGTGCTGGGAGCAGCCGGGGGGATGTAAATCACCACTGGGGCTGGGTGTGCGTGCCACACTGTCCCTCTCACTCGCTCTTGCAGTGTGCCCGCTGCAGAGAAGCAGGCCCTTCTGCTGTGTCGGGTGCACTGCCGAGTCTGTGTCAGGGGGCTGCAGGGTAATCCCCCCAACCTCTGTGCAGCCAGGGGCCTGTGCTCCCCATTGGGAGGCAGCCCCCATGTGCGCCCCTTGTCCATGTCACTGCGCCTGACCCGGGGAGGCGTGGGGCTGACCCAAGCAGCTGTGGGGAAGCCGTGGGGAGCCTTGGCCAGGGGTGCCATTTCAGGAGGGTGGGGGGCACCTATTCCCCCCTCCCCGAGTTCCTGTCCCTTTCTGCTCCTGGGGGATCATCTGTGTCGTTACAGACAGACTCGCTGACATTGATTTTGCAATAAATTACCAAAATAGTTGAAAGTGAGGGGATGATATGGGATTATTCTGACAAAATGCACAGTGGGTTACAACGTTGTCCGCAGAACTTTTTGGATTTTTGGCGCAGAATTCCCCCCGCAGTAGGGAGCCTGGCACCATCTCCCCGAGCTGCTCCAGCAGCCTTCTCTGCGGTTGCGTCCAGCCCTGGATCTCAAAGCAATTAACACAGGTTAATTGTGGACCCTGACAAACCTTTCCATCCCTGGGGAAACCTTTCCAACCCTATGTGACGAACTGGGCCTGTTCTTACTGTGGTCTGGGAATGCTGACAGGGGAGTGGGGCTAAGATAGTCTGCATTGGGGGATGGGAGACTGACCAACGGAGAATACCTGAGCATGTAACCTGAGAACCCAGGAAGGGGTTAGAGGCCAGGTGACACCTTTGCCTGGGATACTGAACAAAGGCTAGAGGGAGTTTCAGAGCTGGCTGGTGACATGGCTGGGAGGCAGACGGGGCTCTGACCTCCCAAGGGGGCTGGGGCACCCTGGGACCCCAAGATGGACCTAACTGAGGGGGTCCTGTTGCATGTGCCTGCAAGACCTGTCTTGGACTGTATTCCTGTTGTCTAAATAAACTTTCTGCTTTACTGGCTGGCTGAGAGTCATAGTGAATCGCAGGAAGCCGTGGGTGCAGGGCCTTGTGTCCCCCCACACTCCGTAACACCCTATTATACAGGCAGGGAAACTGAGGCAGAAAGAGGGGAAATTGTGCAGGACAGCTGGGGATAGAACCCAGTAGCCCTGAGTCCTAGAGCCCCCCTGCTCTAACCATTAGACTCCTTTCCCCTCCCAGAACTGGGATAGAACCCAGGAGTCCTGGCTCCCAGCGGCCCCTGCTCTAACCACTAAACCCCACTCTCCTCCCAGAGCCAGGGATAGACCCCAGGAGTCCTGGCTTCCAGCCCCCCCTGCTCTAACCTACTAGACCCCACTCCCCTCCCAGAGCTGAGGAGAGAACCCAGGAGTTCTTGCTCCCAGGCCCCGCTGCCCTGTGAAATCCAGGATGTGGCCAATTCTCCAGTCCCCACCCACCTGCCCCATGGTTATACCAGGCCCACAGGTGTGTTTGGATGAGGGTATATGATGCCAGAACCCCATATCCCATAGAAGGACCCTGAGCAGGGGAAGGGGACGGGGCTCTTTGGGTGCAGGGTGGCTGACCTAGTGAAATGGGCTTTAACCACTGTTCAGTGCCCAGAGGCCAGACATCCCAGTGAATAACCCCAGTTGCGACAGAAGGTGCATCACAATGACTTGACAGGTTAAGTCCCATGACTGCAATATTGGTACAGAAGGGCACAGTTTACTCAGGGCCAAAGGGCGGAGCGGTTGCCTTGCATAGCAAAGGTGTCTGCACCTGCTCTGAGGCTGAGCTGGGGAGAGGAGACAGACTTCTTGAAAGTCTCTGGTTAGGGATAAAAGGGGTAAAAACCAGGTGTGGGGGGGGCATGGTATGGGTCGGCTCCAGACCAGCTAACCGGGAAGAAGAGGTGGAGGGCGCTTTTCTTAAACAACTCACACAATCATCCACAGCCCAGGACGTGGTGATGCCGGGGGATTTCAACCACCCAGGGATTGGTTGGGAAAATATCCCAGCCGGGCACAGATCTTGGAATGCAGTGGAGACAGCTTTGGCGAAAGCCGCGAGGGGGAGGCGGTTCTGGATTTGGTTGTGCCCCAAAGGGAGGCACTGGTTGAGACGCTGAAGGTGGAAGGCAGCTTGGGTGAAAGGGATCGGGAAATGACAGCGCTCGCGCTGCTAAGGAAACAGCACGGATCAGCCAATGGATGGGACAGGCCCGTTACTCGGTGAGGAGGGAAAGCCAGGAACAGAAAACGAAGCGATGGCTGAAGTGTTAAATGCCCTTTTTGTTTCCGTTTTCATCAGCCGACTACCCTAGTGAATGTCAGCGGACACGGGGCAGGACCCAAGGCCACAATAGGCAAAGAGCGAGTTAAGAATGACTTAGCTAAGTTCCATGTCTTCAAGTCGGCAGGGCCTGATGCCGTCTCACACGACCGTCTCATACACAAACCAGAGAAATCCAGTGGTTGGAAAACCGCTCCCAGGGAGCAGTGATCAGTGGTTCGCAGTCAGGTTGGAAGGACCCCTCGAGTGGATCTGGATCCCTTGGAGGGATCTGTCCTGGGTCGGGTTCTGTTCAGTGATTTGGATAATGGCACGGAGAATGCACTCTTAAAGTCTGAGGACAATACCAAGCTGGGAGGGGTTGCAAGCTGTCATGGACTCCCAGCCCCCGGGCTCTCTCAGCTCCGTACGGCCCCTGGGACGAACCCCCCAGTGTGACAGCCCTTCCTGGGGTCACGATCTCTCACGGGGGTTAAGCCCTGGGCTCCAGCGCCTCCTGGGACCGCATCTCTCTGAGCCCCCAGCAGCCTGGCTCTGCCGTGGGCCCCCTCAGGGAGTCCCCTCGCTCTGGGCTCCTTGGGCCCCCACCCCCAGAGGGAGGAACGCCCCCTGATCTCTAGCTGCAGTGACTACCAGCATCACACAGGAGGTTTATTGAGCGTCTGGACCCAGCCCAGGCAGTTCTCAGGGCCCTCGGGCCTGGCCAGTCTCAGCCCCGGCCAGCTGGGTCTGTCCCGTCCCCATGGGTCCGGCTGCTCCTTGTCCCCATCCCAGCCCCACCCCGCCCCCTCCTTCCAGCCCAGCCCCCTAAATCCCCTCCCCCACCCGCCCCTCCTCCACCCTTTGACTTCAGTCCCAGGTGAATAGGCCGCTGGGCCCCTCTCGTCTGTCCTTTGTTCCCCGCGGCTGGTCAGGTCCCCGGGCCCCTCTCTCCTCAGCCCATTGGCCCCCCACTGGCCAGAACCGGCTGGCTCCCAATCTCCAGGCTGGTGTCTGGGGTCCCGGCTGCAAGGCAAGATCACACCTGGTCCCCTGCAACCACAAACCCCCTCCTACCCCCTTGTTACGTATGCAGCACAGAGGGAAACTGAGGCACACACCGTGTTCATGTGAATCACTAAGAAAACCCCCCACTTCATCACACTAGTGCTTTGGAGGACAGGATTAAGATTCAAACTGATCTGGACAAACTGGAGAAATGGTCTGATGTAAATAGGATGAAATTCAATCAGGACAAATGCGAAGTGCTTCACTTCGGAAGGAACAATCAGTTGCACACACACAGAATGGGAAATGGCCACCTAGGAAGGAGAACTGTGGAACTGGAGCTGGGCTCAGAGTGGATCACAAGCTAAAAGTGAGTCACCAGTGCGATGATGTGGCAAAACCAGAGGCCGTTCTTCTGGGATGTCTCATCAGGAGTGTTGTAAGCAAGACACGAGAAGTGATTCTTCAGCTCTACTCCGCGCTGATGACGTCTCACCTGGAGTCTCGCGTCCGGTTCTGGGTGCCGCACGCGGGGAAAGATGTGGGCAAATCGGAGAGAGTCCAGGGAAGCACAACAAAAACGATTAACGGTCTAGAAACCATGGCCTAGGAGGGCAGATTGAAATTAGTCGGGAGAAGAGAAGACGGAGGCAGGGGGATGACATAACAATCTTTAAGTACATACAAGGTTACGAGGAGGGTGACGGATGGTTCTTGTGCACTGCGGACAGGACAAGGAGCAATGGGCTTGAACGTCAGCAAGGGAGGTTTAGGTCTAGGTTGGACGTTAGGAAAAACTTCCTACCTGTCAGGGTGGTGAAGCACTGGGGTAAATCGCCCAGGGAGGTTGTGGAATCGCCATCACTGGAGGTTTTGAAGAACAGGTGGGACAAACCCCAGCCGGGGGTAATACCTAGCCCTGCCTCGGTGCAGGGGACTGGCCTGGAGGGCCGAGCGAGGTCCCTTCCAGACTGACATGTCTATGAGTGTCTGATTTCGCCCCCCCGCCCCGAGCCGAACCAGCCAGTTGCCCACCTGGAGGAGGATCGGAGCCGGCACCCTCTAGAGGAGAAGGCCCCTGTGCCCAGAGAAAGGCTCCTGGGGGGCAGGTGCCCGGAGTGGGTGGCAGAGGTAGCGTGGGGGCTGGGGAGGGTTTTGTGGCTCTGCGTGGATCCCCCACCCGCTGCGTGTCTCCCTGAACATCCACCTCCATTGAAATTAATGGCTGACCAGATGTCCCAATTTTATAGGGACCGTCCCGATTTTTGGGTCTTGTTCTTATATAGGCTCCTATTAACCCCCAGCCCCCGTCCCGATTTTTCACACTTGCTGTCTGGTCACCCTAAAATTAACTGCCCCCGCCCCGGGGGTGGGAGCCAACCCATTCCCTGGCTTGCAATGACCAGCCTGCTGCAACGCAGGGAAACTGACTCAAAGACGGGAAAGGACCTGCCTGAACTGGAGAGAGAACCCAGGAATCCTGGCTCCGCCCCCACCCCTTTTCCCTTCCCTTCCCAGAGCCAGGGAGAGAACCCAGGAGTCCGGGCTCCCCCCGCCCCAACCCATTACCTCTCCCCAGCCAACTCAGCTGCTTCCCGAGAAGCAAACCCCCACCCCAGGATTAGGACGCAGGGGAGCCTAGAGAGCTGGCGCGGCTGGAGGGGCCCTGGCCGGCCGGTGTCCAGGGCTTCCTTAGCAAGACAGGGGGACTCTGTTGGGGGGCAGGTGGTCCCAGAGAAGGCAGGTGAGAGAATCCTGCTTCCCACGACTGTCACTACCCAAAAGGGCTGACAGGGCAGAGTTCAGTGGTACTACCCCGCAAGGGAAAAGGAGGGAGCCAGGACGCCTGGGTTCTCTCTCTGGCTCTGAGGGGGGAGAGGGGTCAGAGCAGGGGGGCTGGGAGCCAGGACGCCTGGGATCTCTCTCTGGCTCTGAGGGGGGAGAGGGGTCAGAGCAGCGGGGGCTGGGAGCCAGGACGCCTGGGTTCTCTCTCTGGCTCTGAGGGGGGAGAGGGGTCAGAGCAGGGGGGCTGGGAGCCGGGACGCCTGGGTTCTCTCTCTGGCTCTGAGGGGGGAGAGGGGTCAGAGCAGGGGGCTGGGAGCCGGGACGCCTGGGTTCTCTAGACATGAGCGCATACCATGCAGTTCCATTGCCTGTTGGGTCCTCGGGGGCCAGTCCCGGGGGCATGACGTGATCTTTCCCTCCTGGCTTCGCCAAGGTTACCAAGCCCGTGAGGGCACCGTGGGGGGTGGGGGGATGATTTTGGGCCCCTGGGAGCAGGCTGGGAACGTGCTGTGGCAATAGGGTGACCAGATGTCCTGATTTTATAGGGACAGTCCCGATATTTGGGGCTTTTTCTTATATAGGTTCCTATTACTCCACCCCCACCCCCCCGTCCCGATTTTTCACACTTGCTGTCTGGTCACCCTACATGGCAATAACACGGCTGGGGGCAGGGCTGGGGAGACAGAGCCCTTGGGTGTGAAGAGACGGTAACGCATGCTGGGCTGTCAGAGGTGATTATATCTGGGAGGGAGAGATTTGCCAACTGTCAACTGATGCAGGGTGGAGGGGGGAGGGAAAGGAATAGAACCCAGGAGTCCTGGCTCCCAGCGCCCCGCTCTAACCACTAGACCCCACTCCCCTCCCAGAGCCAGGGAGAGAACCCAGGAGTCCTGGCTCCCAACGCCCCGCTCTAACCACTAGACCCCACTCCTCTCCCAGAGCCAGGGAGAGAACCCAGGAGTCCTGGCTCCCAGCCCCGCCCCGCAGCTCCAACCACTTTAAGATCCAACCTGCCCTGTCCTCCCCGCCTCCGCCTCCTTCCTCCCTCCCGCCCCCACCGTCTGGCATTTAAAGGACTCACCCCCCGGCCTGGCACCAGCGCATCGGCCAAGGCTCCAGCCTCCTGCGCACCTCGGCCATGACCCTGAGACCGTACTGCACCTGCCGTGGCCAGGGCGAGGGGCTGCTCTTCCGGCAGGTGAGCTCCGGGCACGGGGGCTGGGAGCCAGGACTCCTGGGTTCTATCCCCGGTTCTGGGAGGGGAGTGGGATCTAGTGGTTAGAGCAGAGGGGGCTGGGAGCCAGGACTCCTGGGTTCTCTCCCCAGTTCTGGGAGGGGAGTGGGGGCTGGTGGTTAGAGCAGGGGGGGTTGGGAGCCAGGACTCCTGGGTTCTATCCCCGGTTCTGGGAGGGGAGTGGAATCTAGTGGTTAGAGCAGAGAGGGCTGGGAGCCAGGACACCTGGATTATCTCCCTGGCTCTGGGGCGGGGGGGAGTGGGGTGTAGGGGTTAGAGTGAGGCGGGTTGGGAGCCCGGACGCCTGGGTTCTATCCCTGGCTCTGGGAGGAGAGAGGGGTCTGGTGGTGGAAGATGGGTCCCGGACTCCTGGGTTTTCTCTGTGGGGCTTTGGGAGGGGAGTGGGGTCTAGTGGTGAGAGCTGGGTTCTCTAGACATGAGCGCATACCGTGCAGTTCCATGGCCTGTTGGGTCCCCGGGGGCCTGACGCGATTATTCCCTCCTGGCTGTGCCGTGGTTACCTGGCCTGTGTGGGCTCCAGGGGGATGCTGGGAGCCCAATAACACAGCTGGGAGCCGAGCTGGGACGATGGAGCTGCTGGGTAACTCCTGCTGGGCTGATTATATCTGGGAGGGGGAGATTTACCAACCGGCAACTGATGCCATGGTGGAGAGGGGGAGGGAAAGGAATAGAACCCAGGCGTCCTGGCTCCCAGCCTCCCCCCCACTCCAACCGCTAGACCCCACTCCCTGCCAGTGCTCACTGGATCTCCCCTCCACAGCTCTTTGAGCCCGTGAGCTGCACCTACACCTACCTGCTCGCGGACCTGAAGACCAAGGAGGCGGTTCTGATCGACCCGGTTCTGGAGACGGCCAAGCGGGACGCGGAGCTGGTGAGGGAGCTGGGCCTCAACTTACTGTATGCAGGTGAGAGCAGCTCCCAGGGGGTCGGGATGGGGACAGTCTCGTTGTGGAAGGGAATGGGGTCAGGGCCTTTCCCCTGTAGGGGCACCGGCCCCGATCCGGCCCCAGGGCAGGGACTGGCTGGCTCGGTGGGTGGAGAATGGGGCCTTTCCCCTGTAGGGGGCACCGGCCCCGATCCGGCCCCAGGGCAGGGACTGGCTGGCTCGGCGGGTGGAGAACGGGGAACGGGGCCTTTCCCCTCTAGGGGGCACTGGCCCCGATCCGGCCCCAGGGCAGGGACTGGCTGGCTCGGCGGGTGGAGAACGGGGAATGGGGCCTTTCCCCTGTAGGGGGCAGAAGCCCCAATCCGGTCCCAGGGCAGGGACTGGCTGGCGCGGGGGATGGGGAACGGGGCCTTTCCCCTCTAGGGGGCACCGGCCCCGATCCGGCCCCAGGGCAGGGTCTGGCTGGCTCGGGGGATGGAGAACGGGGCCTTTCCCCTCTAGGGGCACCGGCCCCGATCCGGCCCCAGGGCAGGGTCTGTCTGGCTTGGGGGATGGAGAACAGGGAATGGGGCTTTTCCGCTCTAGGGGGCACCGGCCCCGATCCAGCCCCAGGGCAGGGTCTGGCTGGCTCGGGGGATGGAGAACGGGGCATCGGGCCTTTCCGCTCTAGGGCGCACCAGCCCCGATCCGGCCCCAGGGCAGGGTCTGGCTGGCTCGGGGGATGGAGAACGGGGCCTTTCCCCTCTAGGGGCACCGGCCCCGATCCGGCCCCAGGGCAGGGTCTGTCTGGCTTGGGGGATGGAGAACAGGGAATGGGGCTTTTCCGCTCTAGGGGGCACCGGCCCCGATCCAGCCCCAGGGCAGGGTCTGGCTGGCTCGGGGGATGGAGAACGGGGCATCGGGCCTTTCCCCTCTAGGGGGCACCGGCCCCGATCCAGCCCCAGAGGAGGGACTGGCTGGCTCGGCGGGGCGGGAACAGGTCGGGTTCTCGTCTGTAAATCCCTGGTTCTGCTCCGCGCAGCCAACACCCACTGCCACGCCGACCACATCACAGGCACCGGGCTGCTGAAGAAGATGCTGCCCGGCTGCCGCAGCGTGATCTCCCGGGACAGCGGGGCCTTGGCCGACATCCTCATCCGCGAGGGCCACGCCCTGGAATTCGGGGCCTTCGTAAGTCACCTGGGCACTGGGGCTGGGAGCCCGGACTCCTGGGTTCTCTCCCCGGCTCGGGGAGGGCAGGGTGGGGGTCTAGTGATTAGAGCGTGTTTGGTGGGGGAGGGGGCGCTGGGAGCCAGGACTCCTGGGTTCCACGGAGGGTCATGTCGCTGGCTCCCCCTGTCTGCAGGCCCTGGAAGCCCGCTCCACCCCCGGACACACGGACGGCTGCCTGACCTACGTGCTCAGTGACAGGACCATGGCCTTCACCGGGGACGCCCTGCTGATCCGGGGCTGTGGCCGCACCGACTTCCAGCAGGGTGAGGGCGAGCTGGGGTGGGGTGGGGTGTGGGGTATGTGTTACCGGGGAGAGGGGTAGTGAATGGTTACCGTGGAGACAAGATATGGGATATGATGGTGGCCGCCATGGCGATGGGAGACATCTCCAGGTCATGCCCAGCAGTTGCCACAGCGATGAGGAACATGGCTGCTGGTTGCCAAGGCGATGGCAGGGTGTGTCTCTGGGGCTCAGCCAGTGGGTGCTGTGGGGATGGTGGGGGTGCCCTGCCAGGGGGTTCGGCCAGAGGGCGTTGGGGGTGCTGTGCTGGGGGGATGGCAAGAGGGAGCTGGGGTTCCCATGGGGCACTGGGGGGGATGTCGGGGGTGCCATGCCAGGGGATTGGCTGTGTTCCCCACCCCGTGGTAACCAGGCCCCACTTCTCTCGGCCCCCCAGGCTCCCCGGAGACCCTGTACCGCTCCGTGCACGAGAAAATCTTCACGCTCCCCGGAGAGTGTCTGATCTACCCCGCCCACGACTACACGGGTGAGTCCGAGCGCGGCGCTAGGGGGCGCTGTGCCGCGGGGGGGCGGGGGAGCTCTCCTGGGCAGGACGGGTGCAAGGATGTTTCGCGCCCTAGGCAAAACTTCCACCTTGCGCCCTCCCCCCTCCCCGAGCCCTCCGGCAGCTCCCTGCTCCCCATGCCCTGAGGCACCCCCCCCGTGGGAGCTTCCCACCCCCCTCCACCCTGAGGCGCCCCCCCCATGGGAGCTTCCCACCCCCCTCCACCCTGAGGCGCCCCCCCCGTGGGAGCTTCCCACCCCCTCCACCCTGAGGCGCCACCCCGTGGGAGCTTCCCACCCCCCTCCACCCTGAGGCGCCCCCCCCGTGGCAGCTCCCCATCCCAGCTCACCTCTGCTCCGCCCCCTCCCCGAGCCCTGCGGCACCTCCCCACCCCCCTCCACCCTGAGGCACCCCCCCCGTGGCAGCTCCCCCCCCCACCCTGAGGCACCCCGCCTGCGGCAGCTCCCCACCCCCAACTCCACCCAGAGACGCCCCCCCGTGGCTGCTCCCCCCCCCCCGGAGCCGTGTGGCAGCTCCCCGCCTCCTCCCCGAGCAGGCCAGGCCGCCCTCGCTCTAATTCTCCTCCCCTCCCAGGCTCGCGGCGCCAATCAGCTGTTTGGCACCGCAAGCCTGGGAGGGAGAGAAGCAGAGCGGGGCGGCGCGCTCAGGGGAGGATGCGGAGCAGAGGTGAGCTGGGGCGGGGAGTTCCCCTGCGTGCCGCCCCCCCCCTTTACTTGCTGCAGGCAGCCCTCCCCACATCCCCCTGCCCCAGCTCCCTCCGCCAAAATGCCATCCCCCAAATGCTAGCGCCTTAGGCGACCGTCTAGGTCGCCTAATGGGTTGCACCGGCCCTGCTCCTGGGGCAGTCAGGGCTGGCCCTGATGCCCCAGCCTGGCGCTAGGGGGCGCTGTGCTCCAGGGACCCCCCCCCCCCCGCTGGTGCTGTATCTCACCCGCCCCCTGGCGCCCCCTGCAGGCCAGACGGTGTCCACGGTGGAGGAAGAGAGGACCCTGAACCCCCGACTGACCCTGAGCTGTGAGGCCTTTGTCCAGCTGATGAACAACTTGAACCTGCCTCAGCCCAAGAAAATTGGTGAGGCTGGGAGCCCGGATGCCTGGGTTCTCTCCCAGGGCTGGGAGGGAGGAGGGTTGGTGGGTTAGAGCAGGGGGGGCTGGGAGCCCGGATGCCTGGGTTCTCTCCCAGGGCTGGGAGGGAGGAGGGTTGGTGGGTTAGAGCAGCGGGGGGCTGGGAGCCCAGAGACCTGGGTTCTCTCCTGGGGCTGGGAGGGAGGAGGGTTGGTGGGTTAGAGCAGCTGGGAGCCAGGAGTCCTGGGTTCTTTCCCTGGGCAAGGAGAGTTGGTAGGTTAGAGCAGCGGGGGACAGCAAGCCAGGATGCCTGGGTTCTCTCACCAGCTCTGGGAGGGGAGTGGGGTCTGGTGGGTTACAGCGGGGGGGCTGGGAGCCAGAACACCTGGGTTCTCTCCTGGGCTGGGAGGGAGGAGAGTTGATGTGTTAGAGCAGTGGGGGGCTGGGAGCCAGGACTCCTGGGTTCTGTTCCCAGCTGTGGGCCGTGGATGGTGTAGACGAGGCCAGGACCCCTATCACTCTAACACTTGTCTCTTCTTCTGTCCTTTGCAGATATCGCTGTCCCGGCAAACCTGAAGTGCGGGATCCAGGATGTGGAGACTTAGCCCCACCCTCTTTACTCCAAGGCCACACCCCTCACAACAAGCCCCTCCCACCTCCACATAGGCCATGGCCTCTCATTGACCCTTACTAGGATGGAAGGTCCTTTGGCCTGGGGGCTGGGGGGGGGGGGCTGTCCCTGACTCTCACTCCAGTCCCCACCTTTAAGGGAAAGCTGGGACCTCGGTGGGACTGTGCATCCATTAATGGGGGCGGTTAATGATCATCGACCGTTGCAGGTTCCCTTCCCCCCCCGCCAGGCCCCCCATTCCTCTGACACCCCCAGTCTGGCATTAGGGAGTCTGCACCTTCCTCTGCATTGGCTGTCATATGGGGGTGTCCTGCTGGCCTCCCCTGGGAAGCAAAGACACCTCCCCTCTTCTCTGAGCTTGGAGTGCGGATAGCAGGAGACCCCAGCCTGCTCTGAGGTCCGAGAGAGACCCTCAACCCCCCATGCCCTGTGTTTGAATAGTGGGGTGCCCTGCGGGAACCCCACTTGGTTTGGTTAGGTCCCTCCCCCACCCTGCAGCTGAATGGGGGGGAACCCCCACTCCCAGGGGCTCTGGGTTAGTGCTGTTTGCACTAGCTGGACTTTCCCCATCTCTGCCCCCTGGGTCTCCGGCGAGCCTGGCCCTGGACTCCCCGCTCCGTCGGGGGCCAGGGGACGGGAAGGGGGGCCTGTCTGGGAGCGGGGCTGAACCTCAGCGGGGTTTGGAAACGAGCAGCTGCTGCCGCCGCCAAGAAAATAAAATTCTGTTGGACCCATTTGGACTTGATTTCGCTTCGCTAGGCAGGAGGCCGGGGTAGAGGGGCCTGGGGGGCTCGGGCAGGGCGGGAGGCCGGGGTAGAGGGGCTCGGGCAGGGCGGGAGGCCGGGGTAGAGGGGCCCGTGGGGCTCGGGCAGGGCGGGAGGCCGGGGTAGAGGGGCCCGTGGGGCTCGGGCAGGGCGGGAGGCCGGGGTAGAGGGACCCGGGGGGCTCGGGCAGGGCGGGAGGCCGGGGTAGAGGGGCCCGGGCGGCACGGGCAGGGCGGGAGGCCGGGGTAGAGGGGCCCGGGGGGCTCGGGCAGGGTGGGAGGCCGGGGTAGAGGGGCTCGGGCAGGGCGGGAGGCCGGGGTAGAGGGGCCCGGGGGGCTCGGGCAGGGCGGGAGGCCGGGGTAGAGGGGCCCGGGCGGCTCGGGCAGGGCGGGAGGCCGGGGTAGAGGGACCCGGGGGGCTCGGGCAGGGCGGGAGGCCGGGGTAGAGGGGCCCGGGGGGCTCGGGCAGGGCGGGAGGCTGGGGTAGAGGGGCCCGGGGGGCTCGGGCAGGGCGGGAGGCCGGGGTAGAGGGGCCGTGGCGGCTTGGGCAGGGCGGGAGGCCGGGGTAGAGGGGCCGTGGCGGCTCGGGCAGGGCAGGACCCCAGGCTGGCTGGGGCCATGGGGCCAGCCTCTTACTGTAGTTTCCCACCAGGGGGCGCTGCTCCCTCACTCTTTCCCCAGCCTATTCTCCGGCTTTGCAGCTGGGGGGTCGTGGGCGCTCTCCTCCCCCATGCCCGCAGGCCCCCTTGACTCCCCCCTAGGAACAGCCGCAGGCGCCTACACGTGGCCTTGGCCCAAAGAACGGTGAGAGGGAAGGAAAATCGGCTTCCCTCCCTCCCCGCACCCCACAGAGCCAAACTTGTCCCCCATCCTTCCTCCTAGTTCTTCCCTTCCCTCCTCTCCTCTCCACAGCCACAGCATCCCGCTTCAAAAAGGGACCCCCACCCCTCGGTCTGTCCCCACCGCAAACAGGGCCAGCCAGCCGGACACCACCCCAGAGCCAGGCGCAATGCTGGCGGGGCTCTGTCCCAGCTGGAGTGGGAAAGGTCTTTCTGCCTGGTGAACTCCATGGGGCTGGGATAGAGCCAACCCCACACACCCCCTCCAATAAGGGGTGCTGCCCCTTTAAGGCTACAGCCCTGGCAGAAAGGAATTGTGGGCGATGTAGTCCCCAGGGTTGTAGGCTGGGCAGTGAGGCATGCTGGGAAGGGGGCAGGGCTATAAAAGGGCTCCGTTTGCTGTTACCTAGCAAGAGGAGGGGTTGTGCAGAGATTGAGGGAGTTTTCTAAGGCTCCTGCCTTGCTCTGTGGGGTTCCTCAGGCAGCCAGGGGCTGAGAGCGCAGCACTAGTGACCCCAATGGCTCTGGCTCTGGCTTGGGGTGGGGAGGGGAGACAGCTGATTGCAGGACTCTCTGCTGGAGCTTTCAGCCCAGGATCTCAAAGCAATTAATGGGGGTTAATTAGTTGAGCCTCGTAAACTCTTTTGCCCTGGGGAGTGGAGTCAGGATCCTCATTCCTGTTATACACTGAGGGAAACTGAGGCACGGAGGTGGGACATCTGGGCAGGACAGCTGCTACCATCCCCTGCTGCTCGAACCCACTAGATCCCACTCCTCTCCCAGAGATAGGAGAGAACCCTGGAGTCCTGGCTCCCAGGCCCCACTACTCTAGCTACTAGACCCCACTCCCCTCCCAGAGCCACGGAGAGAACCCAGGAGTCCTGTCTCCCAGCCTGCTGCTGGCCTATGCTGACTGTTCCCACATGAACGCTGGAATCCCACAGGCCAATGGTGGATTTGAACAAGCCCCTGGGGCCCCCGCTCATGGGCCTGTCAGCTGGGGTAGGGGGAAGACAGAGATCTGGGGCCAATTAACCCTTCAATGGCTGTCTGCCCTGCCCCCTCTGCTCCCCTGCGCTGACCTCCAGGGAGCAGCTCTCCTTATCAGGGCCTGTGAACTTTGCACCCACTCTGGGGTGTGTTGGGGCCCTTACTTAGGTCCAGCCGGTCTGGTGACAGAGTGGCTGGGGGATGTACTTAGAGAAGGGATAGCCCTGAACAAGGGGGGCTGGCTGGCTCTGGGGGATGTGGGACCCTTCCCCTATAGGAGGGCTGGCTCCCATCTGTGCCCAAGGTGAGAACTGGCTGGTTCCAGGGGGGCAGGGCGTGGGGTCACGGGGCCTTTCGAATTAACCCTTTTTTTTTAAACTGTTTCTGGTTTTCAAACGCGACCTGCTGCAGCGCCCTGCCCGGCTCTCGTGGGAACAAAGTTCCCAAGGGAAACTCCCGCCAGGTAAATTTGGGTGTCAGCAGGCAGGACTCAGCCTGTCTCGATCTGCCAGGCCCGGGGGAGACAAACTGGTTTCTCTTACGGATGTCGGACTCCTCCCTGGGAGCCTTGTCCCAGAGCCAAGGATGGAACCCAGGAGTCCTGGCTCCCAGCCCCCCTCTACTCTAACCCATTGGCTCCCAGCCCCCCCTGCTCTAACCACCAGCCCCCACTCCCCTCCCAGAGCCAGGGACAGAACCCAGGAGTTCTGGCTCCCAGCCCCCCCTGCTCTAACCACCAGCCCCCACTCCCCTCCCAGAGCCAGGGAGAGAACCCAGGAGTTCTGGCTCCCAGCCCCCCTGCTCTAACCACCAGCCCCCACTCCCCTCCCAGAGCCAGGGACAGAACCCAGGAGTTCTGGCTCCCAGCCCCCCCTGCTCTAACCACCAGCCCCCACTCCCCTCCCAGAGCCGGGGAGAGAACCCAGGCGTCCTGGCTCCCAACCCCCCCTGCTCTAACCACCAGCCCCCACTCCCCTCCCAGAGCCGGGGAGAGAACCCAGGCGTCCTGGCTCCCAGCGCTAAAGCTCTGAAATCCCCGGTGTAGCTGATTGCCCAGCTCCCGTGGTGATACAGGCCAGAGGGCTGGGGTTGTATAATCCCTGAGGTTGTGTGAAACCAGGCAAGGCCGGGGGAGGGAGAGCCCATGTTCCGTTCCGTGCCCCCCAGAGCCAGCCTGATCCCCACCATGGGGCCCAATGGGAGGCACGGCCCCGAACCAGCACAGTGCCTGGGGAAAGGTGCCCATGGGGCCAAGTGCACACAGTGAGTGTCGGGGAGGTGTCGGGGCTGGAGGGGGAAGGGTGGGGTTCTTTGTGGCTCTGTGTAGATCCCCCCAGCCACCCTCGCTGGCTGTCTCATCCACCTTGCTGGTAGTTAACTCCTGCCTAGCGGGGGAAGAGTCACCCCACTCCCTGGGGCGGAGTGATCAACCTGCTCCTAGGCAGGGAAACTGAGGCACAGACTGGTGAAAGAACCTGTCCAATCTGAGTCCTGGCTCCCACCCCCCTGCTCTAACCACCAGCCCCCACTCGCCTCCCAGAGCCTCAGAGATGGATGGGTCTGAGTTCTTGGCCCAGGGGCGGTTACATAAGGGCAGAAAGTCCCAGCCCAGACCTCGTGCAGGGCTCCGGCTCTTGGTTTAACTGCTCAACTTCCCCTGCTTGTGACCCGCACCCGGCCTGCCTCGGAGGGGGGGCTGGGAGCCAGGATTCCTGGGTTCTCTCCCCGGCTCTGGGAGGGGAACGGGGGCTGGTGGTTAGAGCAGGGGGGGCTGGGAACCAGGACTCCTGGGTTCTCTCCCTGGCTCTGGGAGGGGAGCGGGGGCTGGTGGTTAGAGCAGGGGGCTGGGAACCAGGACTCCTGGGTTCTCTCCCTGGCTCTGGGAGGGGAGTGGGGGCTGGTGGTTAGAGCAGGGGGCTGGGAGCCAGGACTCCTGGGTTCTCTCCCCGGCTCTGGGAGGGGAGTGGGGGCTGGTGGTTAGAGCAGAGGGGCTGGGAGCCAGGACTCCTGGGTTCTCTCCCTGGCTCTGGGAGGGGAGTGGGGGCTGGTGGTTAGAGCAGGGGGGCTGGGAGCCAGGACTCCTGGGTTCTCTCCCTGGCTCTGGGAGGGGAGTGGGGGCTGGTGGTTAGAGCAGGGGGGCTGGGAGCCAGGACGCCTGGGTTCTCGGGCTGTGGCTGGCCCTGACGTGCCCTCCCCTCCCGGGCGCTGATGTCACAGGTGGTGTGTTTCCAAGCTCGGGCTGGAAAACGAGTTTGAGCAGCCGCTGCCCCCCACCCCCTCCCGCCCCACGCCGGGACCGGAGCCGGACGCGCGGGCAGGGGAGCCCGGGGGCGGCCGGTGAGCGGGGCTGGGGCTGGGGTCCCGGAGCGCAGCGGCCGTCACCTGGCCATGGGGGGCGGAGTTGGGGGGTAGGTGGGAAAAAACCGAGGGAGAAAGAGAGAAAGAGAAACAGAAAGAGGCCGGGGGGAGGTTTGGCTCGTGACCTTCCCCCCATGGCTCGCCTGACCCTGCTTCTCTTCCCCAGTTCCCACAGCGACTCCCGGACACCTGGGTTCTGCCTGCGTCCTGGGAGCAGAGGGAGGAGGGGCCTGGAGAAATCCAGGGATCGCCCCCCCCCCACGGATTGCGGGGTGAGTGGTGCCGGGCCCGGGGCTGTGGCCCTCATTGGGGGGGGTGTTCATGAAGGGAGAGCCCCTCGATTGATTGCTGGGCTGATTAATGGAAAGAATGGGGGACCGGGAGCCAGGACTCCTAGGTTCTCTCCCCGGCTCTGGGAGGGGAGTGGGATCTAGTGGTTAGAGGGGGGGGGGGCTGGAAGCCAGGACTCCTGGGTTCTCTCCCCGGCTCTGGGAGGGGAGTGGGGGCTGGTGGGTTAGAGCAGGGGGCCCGGGAGCCAGGACTCCTGGGTTCTCTCCCCGGCTCTGGGAGGGGAGTGGGATCTAGTGGTTAGAGTGTGGGGGGGGGGGGGGCTGGAAGCCAGGACTCCTGGGTTCTCTCCCCGGCTCTGGGAGGGGAGTGGGATCTAGTGGTTAGAGTGGGGGGGCTGGAAGCCAGGACTCCTGGGTTCTCTCCCCGGCTCTGGGAGGGGAGTGGGATCTAGTGGTTAGGGGGCGGTGGAAGTGCTGTCAGAACAGATCAATCAATATTGAAGTGCTTTGAGATCCTCACACAGACCGTCTGGAGCATCCTCCCCCCGAAGCTGAAATACAAACATCCCCGGGGTCTGTGTCCCGTTCTCCCTCTCCCCCCTCCCCCCCCCGTAGGACCAGGATCGTCCCAGCCCCCACATCAGCAGTTTGCCCCGGCCCATGGAAAATTCTGACCCCTTTTGCTATTCACAGCACCGGGCCGGGCAGTGCCAGCCCCTGGCGCGGTTCAAGTGGGGACAATCTAGCGCTGGAGATAAAGCGGAAGGTGCCAATGCCGGGGTGAACTAGGGTCAAGGTGATTTTCCCCTGCTACAGAGCCTGTCCAATTCACCCAGCATGGAGATGCGGCCACCTCTGGGGTGAGGCACTGGGGCTGGTTATACAGGGATGCTCACTCAGTGCTGAGATGTCGCCACCTCTGGGGTGGGGCCCGGGGGCTGTTTATACAGGGACCTCTCGCGCAGCCCTGAGATGCGGCCACCTCTGGGGAGAAACATGGCATCTCCTTCACTTCCTGTTCCTGTTGGGACAGGAAGTGAAGGAGAATTTCTGTGTCCTGTTTGACAGCAGGGGGAATCATTTTGGCATGCGGTGGTTGCTAATTTGGAGCTGCTGGGTAAGTGACTTCTTTATTAACAGCCCCCACGCCCCGCCCCAGAGGTGGCTGCATCTCCGCACCGGGCAAGGGGTTCCTGTATAACCAGCCCCCCCCACTCTCCCAGAGGTGTCTGCATCTCAGCGCCTTGGAAGGGTCCCTGCATAACAAACCCCATGCCCCACCCCAGAGGTGGCTGCATCCCAAGCTTGGCAAGGGGCCGAGAGCCCCGGGGGGGGGGGGGGGTCCGTGAGGAAGTGGGGACAGCTGGCAGGCAGGGAGGGACTGGCTGGCTCGGGGGGCAGGGGCTGATCATTTCCTTTAGTCCTGTTGGAGCAAACAGACCCCTCTTCTCACCTGCCAAGCGGAAAATTCCACTCCCTGCTCCGGGCTTGGCCCACTCTTGGGACTTGCCCAGGCTGGGCGTCTCTTCCCCGGTCCCCCCGCCCCAGAGATCCAGGGAGGTGCCACCTCTGGGGCAGGAATGGCGCATTGAGGATGGGGCCGCCTGCCTGCTGCAGGGCGGCCCCACACCCATGGGGACAGTTCGGCTTTTTATCAGCAGAGCTGTTCCGAATGCCGGAGGGTCGCTTTTGGGCTGCGTTCGGCTTTGTCCCAGGGGCAGGACTTGGGGAAATGACAAGGGCAGGACCTCTGTGAGGGACACTGTCTGTAATATCCAGTGTCAGGGAGTCCCTGGGGTTAACACTTATAATGGGGGCTGTTTATGCAGGGGTCCCTTGCCCAGTGCTGAGATGCGGCCACCTCTAGGGTGGGGCTATTGATACAGGGACCCCTCGCCTGGCGTTGAGATGCAGCCACCTCTGGGGTGGGGTGTGGGGGCTGGTTATACGGGGAGATTTAGGGAACCAGAAAGGAGTCACTTGAGCTGAGGCATCGGGGCCAGGGCAGAGCCCCCCACCCGGCCCCCTGCAGCCCAGCGCCCCCAGCGCCTCCTCTCCTTGCTGTTGCAGGTCTCTGGCCATGGTTCTCCCGGAGAATGAGCCCTTGGCGGGGCTGAGCCAGACCTCGCGATGCCCTGTCCTGGCCCCCGTGGGGCAGGACAGGTGGAGGGGGCCGTTTCCAGCCCAGGGCCCCGAGCCGGCCCGGGCCCAGCCGGTGGGTGGTGCCGATTGTCTCTCCTCTGGCCCCGGGGGAGCCATGAGCGACAGCCCTGAGGAGGACGAGGCCAGCAGCACGGAGAGTGCCCAGAACGGGGTGAGTGGCGCGGGGCCTGTCCCCTCTAGGCCCCAGGGCGGGGGACCCGCTGGCTCAGGGGTCAGGGAATGGGACATGGGGCCTGTCCCCTCTAGGGGGCTCCAGCTCCCATCTGGCCCCACGGCAGGCTCAGGGGAGCAGGGAATGGGGCCCTGGGTCTGTCCCCTCAAGGGGGCGCCGGTTCCCATCCGGCCCCAGGGCAGGGGACTGGCTGGCTCAGGGGCTGGGGAATGGGGCCCTGGCTCGTCCCCTTGAGGGGACACGGCTCCCATCCAGCCCCAGGGTGGGGACTGGGTGGCTCAGGGGGCAGGGAATGGGATATAGGGTCTGTCCCCTTGAGGGGGCACCAGTTCCCATCTGGCCCCAGGGCAGGCTCATGGGGGCAGGGAATGGGACATAGGGTCTGTCCCCTCGAGGGGGCGCTGGCTCCCATCCGGCCCCAGGGTGGGGTCTGGCTGGCTCAGGGGGGCAGGGAATGGGGCCCTGGGTCTGTCCCCTCGAGGGGGCGCCGGTTCCCATCCGGCCCCAGGGCAGGCTCAGGGGGGCAGGGAATGGGACATGGGGCCTGTCCCCTCAAGGGGGCACCGGTTCCCATCTGGCCCCAGGGCAGGGACTGGCTGGCTCGGGGGGGCAGGGAATGGGACATGGGGCCTGTCCCCTTGAGGGGGCGCCAGTTCCCATCCGGCCCCAGGGCAGGGACTGGCTGGCTCGGGGGGCAGGGAATAGGGTCCCCTTATCGACAGGGCTGGTTCACTCCCACTCTCCCCTGCCCAGGACGAGAGCCCCCAGGCGGGCGCGGAGGGGTCCCGGCTGCGGGGGGAGCAGGACAAGGCGCTGGGCCGGGTAGCGGAGCTGGAGAGTTGTATCAAGGAGCTTCAGCACCAGCAGAAGGAGATGAACATCGAGGTGCGCCCGTCCCCGGGCTCCCCTCCCTGAGTCACGGGGATGTCTGGGGGGTGGGGGTGGGGGGCGTTCCCCGCTGCCGGCACCTGGCAAACCTGTCTCGCCGGGGCACCGCGCCCAGCCAGGTGGGGAGGGGCTGGGTGGGTCGCTGCTACAATCGCAGCAGGAGCAGCTGGGTTTGGAGAGAGGGAAAACACTGAGCTTTGCAGACAGGACGCCTGGGTCCTCTCCGGCTCTGGGAGGGGAGTGGGGTCTCGCGGGTTAGAGCGGGAGGGGCTGGGAGCCAGGACGCCTGGGTTCCATTCCTGGCCGTGGGAGAGGAGTGGGGTCTGGTGGGCTATCGTGGGCGGGAGCTGCCCGCTGTCGGCTCTGTGCTGTGGGCCCCGATCCCTGTGGCGCCGGGTCTAACCCCCGCCGCTCCCAGCAGATGAAGCTGGAGGGGGCGCTGCTGGAGGGGGAGCTGGCGGCCGAGTGGCGGGAGGTTCAGCGCGAGGAGCAGCTGGTCCTGCAGCTGCAGAGGAGGTTCGCGGAGACGGTGCACCGGTGCCACATCGAGAGAGAGAAGGTCAGGCCCCTGCCCAGTCTCCGTGCCTCCCAGCGGCCTTTGCGGGGCTCCTCTTTTCCCAGAATCCTTTGTGCTTCCTTCCCATTGCCCGCTTCTTCCCAGAATCCTTTGTGTTCCCTCCCTCCTTGGCCCATTTTCCCCAGAATCCTTTGCCACTCTCCCTGTTGCCCACTCGATCCCAGAATCCTTTGCTCCTGTCCAGGTGTGCCCACGTTTCCCAGCACCCTTTGCTGTGGGATGGCCCTGTCCTCAGCATTCTTTGCTTCCTCTCCCGCCAAGCTGGCCCCATTCCCCAGCCTGTCAGGGACCGTGTCTGGCCAGGGGACGGGGGGAGTATGTCCATGGAACCCAGGTGTCCTGGCTCCTGACCCCGCCCTTCTCCGGCAGGAGAAGGCTCGGCTGGGGAAGGAGCGGCTCAAGGTGGAGGAGCTCCAGAGGCAACACGCTGAGTCCCAGACCCACCTGGAGACCCAGCCCGAGAGCATGCGGGAGCGGATGCAAAGCCAGCTGCAGCAGGTAGGGGCACGGGACGGCCCAGCAGGTCCCACCCTGTGTCGAGCTGGGCAGGCTGCTACGGCCCAGAGGAAGAGACCCCGGGGTGGCCCACGTACGCTGATATGGCCCAGAGGGGACGCGTAGAGGGGACATGCACAGAGGGGGGCCGGGTTCCATTAGCACTCTTTGAGGGGTCAGCAAACCTGGCCGTGGGGGATCCAGGGGACATGGTGCACTTAGATTTCCAGAAAGCCTTTGACAAGGTCCCTCCCCAAAGGCCCTTAAGCAAAGTGAGCTGTTGTGGGATAAGAGGGAAGGTTCTCTCATGGGTCGGTAACTGGTTACAAGATAGGAAACAAAGGGTAGGTATAAATGGTCAGTTTTCAGAATGGAGAGAGGTAAATAGTGGTGTCCCCCAGGGGTCTGTACTGGGCCCAGTCCTGTTCAACATATTCATAGATCTGGAAAAAGGGGTAAACAGTGAGGTGGCAAAATTTGCCGATGATACAAAACTACGCAAGAGAGTTAAGTCCCAGGCAGACTGAAGAGCTACAAAAGGATCTCACAAAACTGGGTGACTGGGTAACAAAATGGCAGATGAAATTCAATGTTGATAAATGCAAAGTAATGCACATTGGAAAACATAATCCCAACTCTACATATACAATGATGGGGTCTAAATTAGCTGTTACCCCTCAAGAAAGATCTTGGAGTCACTGTGGATAGTTCTCTGAAAACATCCACTCCATGTGCAGCGGCCGTCAAAGAAGCAAACAGAGTGTTGGGAATCATTAAGAAAGGAATAGATAATAAGACTGAAAATATCATATTGCCTCTATATAAATCCATGGTACGCCCACACCTTGAACACTGTGTGCAGATGTGGTTGCCCCATCTCAAAAAAAGATCTGTTAGAATTGGAAAATTTGCAGAGAAAGGCAACAAAAATGATTAGGGGTATAAAACGGCTGCGATATGAGGAGAGGTTAAGAAGACTGGGACTGTTCATCGTAGAAAAGAGACGACTAAGGGGAGATAGTGAATAAGGAAGTGTTATTTGCTCCTTCTCGTAACACAAGAACCAGGCATCACCCAATGAAATTACTAGGCAGCAGGTTTAAAACAAACAAAAGGAAGTATTTCTTCACACAACACACAGTCAACCTGTGGAACTCCTTGCCGGGGGATGTTGTGAAAGCCAAAACTATAACTGGGTTAAAAAAAGAATTAAGTAAGTACCTGGAGGATAGGTCCATCAACGGCTAGTGGTCAGGGCCATGACCCCCTGCTCTGGATGTCCCTAAACCTCTGCCTGCCCGGAGCTGGGAGTGGATGACGGGATGGATCACTCAGTAACTGCTCTCTGAAGCACCAAGCATCAGCCCCTGTTGGAAGACAGGATACTGGGCTAGATGGACCGTTGGGCTGGCCCAGTATGGCCATTTTTATATATAGCCCAGACGTAACAGCCCCCTCCCCTGCTGTAACCCACTAGACCCCCCTCCCCTTCCAGAGCTGGGTAAGAACCCAGGAGTCCTGACGGGATCTCCCTCCCTGCAGACGTCGGAGATGCTGGAGGGGGCACTGAAGAGCTACGAGGACCTGGAGTTCCAGCAGCTGGAGCGCGAGAGCCGCTTGGAAGAGGAGAAGGAGGAGGCCTGCCAGGCCTTGGCCCGCCAGGTGGCCCAGGTGCAGGAGAGGCTCAAGGAGAGGAAGGTGAGTGGGGCCAATCCTCAGAGATCCACTCTGGGTTTTACCCTCCTCCTGCAACTCCATTCTGGGGCACCGGGGATCCGGTTCTGTATCTTACCCTCCTCCCAGGGTGGAACCTGCGACTCCATTCCAGGGGCACCAGGACCTGGTTCCATATTGAACCCGTGACTCCATTCCAGGGGCACCGGGATCCGGTTCTGTATCTTACCCTCCTCCCAGGGTGGAACCTGCGACTCCATTCCAGGGGCACCAGGACCTGGTTCCATATTGAACCCGTGACTCCATTCCAGGGGCACCGGGATCTGGTTCCGTATCTTACCCTCCTCCTGGGTTGGAACCTGCGACTCCATTCCAGGGGCACCAGGACCTGGTTCCATATTGAACCCGTGACTCCATTCCAGGGGCACCGGGATCTGGCTCCAGGTTGTGACCGGAAAGTCCTGTTCCAGGTCTTCCGGCAACCAGAGTGCGATCCAGAGGGGGAGGGGACCCAGAGACAGGGATCCAGGTCTTACCTTCCTCCAGGGCAATGGCACCCGGAATCCATTCCAGGGGTGCCAGGATCCGGGTCCCGAGCAGTGAGTCCATTCCAGAGGGCATGGGGGATCCTGCTCCACCCAGAGCCCATTCCAGGGGGGAAGGATGATCCAGCACCGGGTCTTACCCTGCTCCTGGATGGCACCTGGGAGAACTGGGGCATTGGGATCCGGTGCCAGGTCTTACCCACCTCCTGGGTGGGGGGCTGTCCCCACAGTTCAGTGCAGGGGGGGCCCCAGGGGTGGGGTTCCCCCTTGCTAGGTCGTGGGCTCTTCAGGTGAGGGGGTGTCCCCTCCCCCGCAGGACTCTCACCCTCCCCCGTTCCCCCCCAGAGGAAGGTGCGCAGGCTGGAGGCCCAGGTGCGCTCGTTGCAGGAGCACATGGCGGGCGAGTGCCACAAGCTGGCGCAGGAGAAGGGAGAGGCCGTCCAGAGCCTCAACTTGGTGAGGAAACCCTTCCCCCCCCCCCAGAAAGAACCCAGGAGTCCTGGCTCCCAGCCCCCAATCCCCATCTAACCCCCATTCTCCTCCCAAACCTGGGATAGAACCCAGGAGTCCTGGCTCCCAGCCCCCAATCCCCATCTAACCCCCATTCTCCTCCCAAACCTGGGATAGAACCCAGGAGTCCTGGCTCCCAGCCTCCTGCTCTAACCATGAGACCCCACTGCCCTCCCAGAGTGGGGGGAGGGGGGTTGCCGGGCCGGCTGGGCCCATGGGTCTAAGTAGGGGGCAGGGCAGGACCCTATGGGGTGGATCAGGAGATGGGGCAGGACCCAGTGGGTGAGAGCAGGGGATAGTGCAGGACCCCGTGGATCTGAGTTGGGGGCAGGTCAGGACCACGGGTCGGGGCAGGACTCAGTGGTTGAGAGCAGGGGATGGGGCAGGACCCCGTGGAGCTGAGTGGGGGGCGAAGTAGGGGTGGGGCAGGACCCCACGAAGTGACCCCTGCCCCGGCCTGTGTCCCCAGGAGAGGCGTCGGCTGGAGGAGCTGGGCAAAGTCTGTGAAGACGAGAGCAGAGATGACTCGCCCGTCAGTAACCAGGAGCTCACCAAGGTAACCCCCATCTGCCGGGGTCCCCCCGGCACACCCATCCTGTGCCCCCACCTACCTGTCTCCCACCTGCCAGGTTCTCTCCCCCACCTCTCCCTTCCCCACCCGCTAGAGTCTCCCTCCCTGGCCCCCCACCCCTGCCTGCTCCCGTTCAGATCAAAGCTTTTCTGCTGTATACCAAGGCTGTGCCCCCCCTTGTCCCCCTTCGGATGCCTGGGTCCGTCCAGCTGCGGGCCGGGAGCCCCTGGTTAAGAAACACGTTGACCCGGTGTCCCAGGGACCCAGGCCAGCAGCGACTCCCAGGCAGCATGTGACGCAGCCGGGAGCCCAGCGTAGGACAGAGCTTGGGAGCGCAGGGAGAAGAGACCTGCAGCAAAGTCCATGTGGGGGGCCCCAGAGCCCTGGACTGCCCCCCCTGAGTCCCAAGCAGGAGCCTGACCTGGCCCCAGACCCGCCTGTTCCCCCTCCTTGTTCCTTTATCTCTGACCCAGGCCAGCACCGACAGCACCCCCTGATTCTGGCAGGGGAGGGGGCCTGGTCATCAGGTGCCAAGCTACAGCGTGTCCGGCCAGTTCTCTGTCCCAGGCAGCCAGTCAGTGTCACACCTGCCCTCTCCTCCCACCACCAGAAACTTGAGTAACACATAGGGGAAACTGAGGCACACACGGTGTCTTCAGAGAAGACAGGCAGAACATTCCCACTTCCTCACACCTGGGCAGGTGGCATCATGTTGCCACCTGCTGGTGAGTTCCAGGCATTGCAGACAGGTGGCTCCGAGGAGAACTGGGAGCCAGGACTCCTGGGTTCTCGCCCCAGCTCTGGGGAGGGGGGAATGGGGTCTGTTGATCAAAGCAGGGGGCTGGGAGCCAGGACACCTGGACTCTTTCGCTGGTTCTGGGAGGGGAGTGGGGGCTAGTGGTTAGAGCAGGGCGGGCTGGGAGCCCCACCCCTGCCGTGTCTGTGTGTCTGTCTGTACGTCGATGTCTCCGTGTCTCTGCAGCTCATGTTCACCCAAAAGACGGATCGGAAGGTCGTGGTGCTGGGCTGCGACCAGCGCGACCCGGCCTGCGTGTTCTCCGTCCGCAGCTCCGTCCAGGTGTGTGTGTCCGTCTGTCCTGTGCCCGTCCCCCGCCGTCTCTGCTCTGTGTCTGTGCTCGCCTGTGTCTGTGCCCCTTCCTGTCCCCCACCCCGGCTAGGAGGGGGCAGAGCCCTGGGGGTGGGCAGTGTCGGGGTACCTGGGGTGGGGGTGGGGTGAACCCCGCTCGTCGACCCCCTTGCTGTCTCTCTCCAGAGCTCCTTCGGGCTGCAGAGATCGAGGAGCCTGCCTCGAAGACGGGGGGACCGGCTGGTCCCCCGCCCCACCCAGCGCCCCCTCTCGCTCGAAGCCAACGGTAGGAGGGAGGGGATGGGAAGGGTGTGTGTGTGTGGGGGGTATATTTAGGGGGCTGGGGGGCTGGGACATCTCCCAGGGCATGGTGTCGGGCCGGGTGGGACCAGTGGTTTTTTTTTTTTGCGGGGGGGAGGGGGTTCTCTGTGCCTGTGGGGTGCTGATCGCCCCCCCCCCCCCGTCTCTGTCTCTCTCAGGGGGGCTAGACTCAGACGTCCTGGCGCTGCAGCTCTCGGCTGGGGGCGACCAGCGCTGCGTGCCGCTCAAACATCTCAACGCCCCCCTGTACCCTCTGGGGGGGCCATACAGGTGAGATTCCCACAATGGCCCCCCTCCATCCTTCGCCCCCCATCGTCCCCTCCATGCCCCTGATCACCCCCATCCCGCCCTTTCCCCCCCCTCCCCGCCCCTCCGTGCCGTCCCCCAGCCACCTCCGCGCCCCCCGCCCCTTTGCACTGCCCTGTCCTTGGGTCTCCCAGACGCAGGCCCCTCCAAATTCCACCCCCGTATCAGAAGCCCCCTATCCCATTCTGCCCCCCTCCCCTGGGATTTCCCTCCTACCCATGGGGGGGAGGACCCCTGGATGTCTCCCTGGGTCACTCCAGGCTCCTCACGCCCCATCGACTCCGTTTCCCGCTCCCTCCGCAGCAGCGTCAGCTCCTGTGTCACCAAACTGGCCGAAATGGAGCGGATGGTGCGGGAGGCCATGGCAGAGAGAGAGCGGCTGCTGCAGGCGCGGGTAAGAACCCAGGAGTCCTGGCTCTCCCCCCCACCTCCCGCCGACCCCCAGCTCTGACTCACCAGCCCCCACTCCTCTCTCAGAGCCAGGGAGCAAACCCAGGAGTCCTGGCTCCCAGTCACCCCCCTTTTCTAATCCACTAGACCCTGCTCCCCTCCCAGAGCTGAGGAGAGAACCCAGGGGTCCTGGCTTCCAGCCCCCCCTGCTCTAACCACTAGACCCTGCTCTCCTCCCAAAACCAGGGATCGAACCCAGGAGTCCTGGCTCCCAGGCCCCCGGCTCTAACCACTCCACCCTATCCCCTTCCCAGAGCCACTGAGAGAACCCAGGAGTCCTGGCTCCCAGCCCCCCCCCTTTTCTAATCCACTAGACCCAGCTCTCCTCCCAAAGCCAGGGAGTGAACCCATGAGTCCTGGCTCCCGCCCTTCCCCTGCTCTAACCACAGGACCCCACGTCCCCCCACGTGTCTGTCCCATGGTCTCCAGGCCGGGAATAGGGAAGTCGGGGTTTCGCTGCGTCAGCTCCTGGCTTCCTTTCCCCCCCACTCCCCTGCACCAGACACCAGAGCGGGGGACACAGAGTGGCTGGGATCGGCCATGCGTGGGGCGGGGAAGGGGAGGGGCTTGCTTGGAGGTGGGGGCAGGGCCAGGATGGAGGCGGGGACAGAGGGGAGGGGGTGGGCAGGGTCAAGGTGGGATGTGTGGCGGGAGGGGAGCCGGGGGGGGGCAGACTGGGGTCTTTTGGGGGTGGAGGGGCCGGGTCCCCCCCCCACGGTGGCTACTGGGCCCTGACCCCCCCCCCTTGTCCCCTCAGGAGGCGAAGCGAGTGGCCCAGGGGGAGACACAACACACGGAGCCGCCCCCCCCTGCCCAGGTGAGGACCCCCCCTCCCCGAGCCAGCCAGTCCCACCAGGGCTGGATTGGGGCCGGGATTAACAGCGTTCCCCACCCCCCCCCACACACACATTTATCCCTCGCGTTGCCCATGCAGGACCGAAGCCCGGGGCCGTCGCGGGAGCCCCCTGCCCCCGCCCCCGTGGACCTGCGCGCCCACCTGGAGGCCTCGGGGCACAGCCTGGAGACCTGCCCCGAGGTGCGGGTGACGGGCAGGGCCTGCCGCGGCTTCCTGGTCAAGATGGGCGGGCGCATCAAAACCTGGAAGAAACGTTGGTTCTGCTTCGACCGTCAGCGGCGCCTGCTGGCCTACTACGTGGGTGAGCCCCAGTACTACCCCCCTGACCCCCTCCGCCCCATGGGGGCCCCCGGGTACCCCTGTCCCCCAGCATTAGGGTGATCAGGCAGCAAGTGTGAAAAATCGGGACGGGGGTGGGGGGTAACAGGCTTCTATATAAGAAAAAGCCCCAAATATCAGGACTGTCCCTATAAAATCGGGACATCTGGTCACCCTACCCAGCATCCCCGTCCTGTTCACCCGCCCCCCAGCACCCACCCCCAGTGATGCCTGCTGGCCTACTCCGTGGGTGAGCCCCCCAGGTATTCCCCTGGGTGTCCCCTTCTCTGCTACCCCCCACTAGGGAGCCGGTGCCTCCTGCATCCTCCTGTATCCCTGCCCCCTCCCAGCCCCCCACCCCCCTTCCTAATCGCTGCCCCCTCTCGTTGCAGACAAAGAGGAGGCGAAGCTCAAGGGCGTCATCTACTTCCAGGCCATCGAGGAGGTTTATTATGATCACCTGCGCAGCGCCTTCAAGGTATGCCCGCCCCCCAGTGCCGGGACCCACAGTTTCCCTCTCCAGCCCCCCAGCAACCCCCCCCAGCACCAGGACCCATGGCATCATCCCGCCCCCCCAGCCCCACAGTGTCCTCCCACAATCCCCCAGCCCCAGGCCCCACGGTGTCATCCCGCCCCCCAGCACCGCGACCCACGGTGTCGTGTCCCCCGCCCCCCAAACCTCCCTAGTGCTGGGACCCACGGCATCCCCCACCAGTGCCAGGACCCACAGCATCCCCCACCAGTGCCAGGACCCACAGCATCCCCCCCAGTGCCTGGATGCATGACACCCCCCCAGCATGGGGACCCACAATGTCCACCCCAACCCTCCAGACCCCCAGTGCTGGGACCTACGGCGTCCTGCCCCCCAGCCCCGGAACCTATGGCATCATCCCCCCAACCCTCCAGCACCCCCCAGCCCAGGGACCCAGGGGGTCCCAGCCACCCCTCCACTGGCTGACCCTTTCCTTCCCCCACAGAGCCCCAACCCCAAACTGACCTTCTGTGTCAAGACCTACGACCGGCTCTTCTGCCTGGTGGCGCCCAGCGCCGAGGCCATGCGCATCTGGATGGACGCCATCGTCACGGCCGCCGAGGAGAACACGCGCTATTGAGCCGGGCCCGCGGAGCGCCCCAGGGACCCACCAAAGACATTGCCCACCGGGTGGGCGTGGCCAGCTGGGCCATTGGCTCCGCCTCTGGGAGGGGCTTGAGGGCAGGGCAGCCAATGGGGGATGGACTTGGTTATTGAAGGTGTGAAGCCGTGCTGGCCCCGCCCCTTTTGACCTCGACCGTGGTGGGGAGCAATGGGGTGCAGGCGTTTGCCTCCAATCAGAACAGGGCTCTTCTAAAACACAGACATTCCCGGAACTGGCACCAATGGGAGGCAAGCGGCTTTGAATCCCGACCAATGGGAGGAGGCTCACTCAGAATTCTGGCCAATCAGAGGAGGCCTAGTTTGAAGGCTGGGCAATTGGATGCGTGCTCGTCCGGGACCTGCACCAATTGGTGGAGAGAAAGGTTGAGACCTGGCCAACAGGAAAAGACTTGTTCAGAATCTGCACCAATAGGAGACCTGCTTAAATGCCAACCAATGGGGGTGTGGGGTGGGGAACACCTGGTTGGAATTCCCACCAATTGCATGCAGCCTGGCTTTGAAACCTGGCCAATTACCCAAAAGACTGGAATTTGCACCACTGGGAGGAGACATGGACTGAACTGACCAATGGCGGCTTGGAATTCCCATTGACTGTCCAAAATCTCGACCAATGGGAGCAGGCTTCTGGGATGCACCAATTGGAGGAGACTGGGATCGAACTGGCCAATGGCGGCCGTGCCTGGAGGGTGCCGTGGCCAAGTCCCGACCAATGGGGAGTGTGGAGTCTCTCTGATAGGGCGGCATTCCCAGCATGCTTTGTGCCATGTGGCCAAGGCTCAGGGGGCTGGGGCTGAGCCCAAACATGGCAGCAGGGGGGGCCCCCTATCCCCCTGGATCTCGTCTGTACCTGCCCCCCCCCTTCCCCATGTGTCTGTTGTGGGCCCCAGGTTCGCTGCCCTCTGCTGACGCCAACTATTTATTACAGAAACTCGTCCGACCCACGGGCCGTGTGTGTCTAGTTCTATTGCAGCCGGTGCCCCTCGCTCCCGACCCGAAGCCCCCTGGGCTCCCTCCCCCAAGCTCTGCCGGTGCCCCTCACTCCCGACCCACAACCCCCTGCCAGTCCAGCCCTTGCCAGCTCTGCCGGTGCCCCTCACTCCCGACCCACAACCCCCTGCCAGTCCAGCCCTTGCCAGCTCTGCCGGTGCCCCTCACTCCTAGCCCCCAGCCCCCTGGGCTCCCCCCCATAGCTCTGCCGGTGCCCCTCACTCCTGGCCCCCAGCCCCCTGGGCTCCCCCCCATAGCTCTGCCGGTGCCCCAGGTGGATCACAAAGCAGCAGGTGATAGACTGGGAGGTTTGTGACTGGCAGCTCTGACCCCCAGACTGTGGGTGTCTCAGGCACACAAGGATTGGTGGGGCCTCCCAGAGCTGGGGAGAGAACCCAGGAGTCCTGGCTCCCAGCCCCCCTGCTCTAACTACTAGACCTCACTCCCCTCCCAGGGATGGTGATAGAACCCAGCAGTCCTGGCTCCCAGCCTCCCCGCCCCCAAGCTTAACCACAACCTCTCCTGTGCCAATAGCACCGAGTCACAAGGAGCCCTTTGTCTCCGGCTGAGCCGGGCCTGCTCTGGGGAGTGCCAGGCTCCCTCCCTCACGTCGGGGCTGGGCTCAGGTGCAGCGAACAGGCCAGAGACGTTCAAGGAGAAGCCGTTGTTTTAATGGGATGATCCATGGTATGAGTTTGTGGGGACTCAGACCAAACTGCCACTGGGACAACCCGGCCCCCTGGCTGGACGCCCGCCCTGGGGGGATGTAGGAAGGGCCAGGCCCTAAGAGAATGAGAGGCACATTGGTGGGAGAGGTGGGATGGATGGGTGTGCACAGGGTGGATCTGTGTGTGTGTGGGAGCATTTGGGGGGTGGGAAGGGAGGGTGGGACTGTTCACCCCTACCCAAGCTGCTGTCTGTTCTGCAGACCCACAGACAAGTCTCTCTAGGACAGGGAAGCACATTGGTGGGGCCGGTGGGATACCTCGTGGCTGGGTGTGGGAGGGGCTGTGCGCACGTGTGTGTGTGTGTGTGTGTGTGTGTGTGTGTTGGGGGTGGGCAGAGGCTGAGTTTGTGGAGCTCTTTATCCGAGTGCTTTGGGGATGGATGGAAGAGTCTGGTTCTAGGACAGCTGCACTCACGTTGGTGGGGGTAGTGGGATGGATAAAGGCTATGGGCGGGGGCGCTGTGAGTGAGTGTGTGTGTGTGTGTGTGTGTGTGTGTAGGGCTGTGTGTAGCCCTCTTTGCCGCTGTCCCCGCTCTGGGGACGTCCGCAGGTCTCCGGTCAGGAAGAAGCACATTGGTGTTTGCGGTGGGATGGCTGGGGGCTCCTTTGGCATCTGTCTCTGTACTGCTCTCTTCGCCACTACCGTCCATGCCACGGCCCCCACCTCACTCAGTCTCTGTCTCCCTCGGCCCCACAGGCCCCGCTCCCTCGGGGTCTCTCAAGCCAGGTTGGGGGCCACCGAGCTCTGGGCCAGCCTGTCCACGGAGGAGGCTGCCTCCTTCCTGCAGCTGTGGGACCTGGCTGAGTAGGCCATGTCCTCAAGCAGGGCCCGGCGGAAGGCCCCGGCCAAGGTGGTCCGGTCCAGCGCCCGGCGGAAGTCCAGCCCCATGAAGAAGTAAAGGACGGGGTTGGCACAGCTGTTGAGATAGGCCAGGGAGGAGGCGAGAGGCAGCCCCACGGCCATGGCCTGGCCCTTGACGCCCGCCAGCTTGAGGAGGAGGAAGAGGTGGTAGGGGGCCCAGCAGAGGAAGAAGGTCACCACGATGGCCGCCATGACCTTGAAGGGCTTCCTGGAGCGGATGGTGGCCGGGCGCCGCCTCAGCACGGCCGCCAGGGCCCCGTAGCAGGCCAGGATGATGGCGAAGGGGGCCAGGAAGCCACAGAGCAGCCGGAGGAGATATAGCATCAGCTTGGGTCCTTCTCCCAGCGTCAAGGAGCACTTGAGGCCGTGGGTCTTCCCCTCCGGGACCAGGTTGCGGTAGAGATAGAAGGGCAGGCTGGCCGCGGCGGCCACCCCCCATGCCCCGGCAGCGGCCGCCCACGCCAGGCGGGGCCCCCGGCGGTTCTTGGACCACACCGGGAAGGCCACGGCCGCCAGGCGGTCCAGGCTGATGGCCGCCAAGAGGAAGACGCTGCAGAACATGTTGAGGTATTTGATGAAGCTGGTGGCCTGGCACAGGAAGGCGCCGAAAGGCCAGTGCCTGCGGTAGAAGGTGTTCTTCACCAGGGGCACCACCCGGGTGACTGAGAAGATGAAGTCGGCCACCGCCAAGTTGAGGAACCAGACGCAGTTGATGGAGCGGCCGGCCCGGCGGGCTGTGAGCCAGATCACCAGCCCGTTGCCCAGCGAGCCCCCCACACAGACCACGGTGTAGAAGACGACCTGGACTAGGTCCATGACAGCGTTCAGGTCAGACTTGGCCTTGGCAGGAGACGGACCAGGGCTGGTCAGCCAGAGACCGGAGGAGACATTGGCTTCCATGACGGGACCTGAGACAGAGAGAGAGATTGAGAGTGGGGGGAGGCCTGTTCCCAGAGCCTGCCAGTTCCCCGCGCTGGAGCCGGACCAGCACCGGTGCCTCCGAGAGGGGAGAGGCCCCATGCCCCATTCCCTGCCCCACTGAGCCAGCCAGTCCCCCACCCTAGAGCCCGATTTGGGCTGGTGCCCTCTAGAGGGGAAAAGCCCCATTCCCTGCCCCACTGAGCCAGCCAGTCCCTGCCCTGGGGCCGGTGCCCCCTAGCCAGGGAAGGGTTCACAGCAACCCTCTCTGGAGGTGGGGCCAGGTTTATTTGCATGGCCAGGCTGACCCCACGTCTTCCCCGCCTTCCTTTGTCCATCTCTGGGCTCCCAGCCACGCGCTCCGTGAGCAGTGGAGCTACCGGTGGCAGCCCGGGGGGGTACGTCCGGCTCCTTGCCAAGTGTCCCGAGCTGTGGGCGGACAGAGGGCACCATGCCAACTTCCACACCTGGCTTTTATCACTGCCGCCCCCCGCCCCCCCGCCGACTGGCACTGCGGCTGCTGCTGGCATGGTGCCTGTCAACCAGGAAAAGGGGAAATAACCCTGTGCAGGGCTTCTAGGACGCCTGGGTTCTCTCCCTGGCTCTGTGAGGGGAGAGGGAGCTAGTGTGTGTGGGGGGGTACTGTGAGCCAGGACTCCTGGGTTCTCTCCCTGGCTCTGTGAGGGGAGTGGGTGTGGGTGAGGGGTACTGGAAGCCAGGACTCCTGGGTTCTATGCGGCGCAGACCCAGCCCTCCCACTTATCCAGAACAGGGACATGGTCCAGACTCACCCCCACCCCCCGAAAGCTAGCAGAGCCCAACCATCGGCATAGCACAAGCAAGACAAATCTCCGCCCCCCCCCCCCCAGCCCTGTCCCAGCTTGCATCTGGAGCATCCTCGGACGCCCCCCAGAACGGCACAACAGACCCCCCGCACTGGTCTGTCTACACTGGGGGACAGCCAGACGCACCCTCACTTCGCTCCAGCCAGTGCTGAAAAATAGCGAAGAGTCGGGGGCACCCCCGCACCCCCTGCAGCCCCTGCTGCCTGGCCTGGGTCGGTCTGACCCCGATGGGGCAGCACTTGTCCAGCTGCAAGGCACACACACAGAGCTAGGGTGTTATAATGCACATGCCATGTCACAGCCGACACACAACGTGTGTGCACACAGAAAAACACAGAGCGATTGTTATCACACACACAATGTCACAACCGACACACAACGTGTGCACACACAGAAAAACACAGCGATTGTTATCACACACACAGTGTCACAACCGACACACAACGTGGGCACACACACAGAAAAACAGAGCGATTGTTATAACACACACACTGTCACAATCGACACACAACGTGTGCACACACACAGAAAAACACAGAGCGATTGTTATAACACACACAGTGTCACAATCGACACACAATGCTCACACATGCGTGCACACAAACACACTGGTAGAGTGTTATAATGCATGCACCATGTCACAACTGACACACAACGTGCACACACACTCAAAACGGAGAACAATTGTTATAACACACACAAAAAGTCACAACTGACAAACATCGTGTGCACACACAGAGCTAGAATGTTATAACACACACAGTAACAACTGACACGCACAGAGCTAGAGTGTTATGCACACACAATCACAACACACAACGCATGCACACACAACACACAAGGAGCGATTGTTATAAGGCACACAGTCACAACTGACACACAACGTGTGCACCCCCCCCCCCCGCACAGAGATAGAATTTTACGCCCCCCGCCCCACCCCTGCCCATGTTCCCAGTCCAGCCATGGCAGGGGCTGTGTGGGGCCCAGCTGGCGTGGCCGCCCACTCCGTTACCTGGGGAGGCAGCGCCCGCCAGCCCCGTCCGCTTGTCGCTGGCTCTGAGATTATTTTCCAGGAACCCAGCGGCCGCCAGACGGTCACCCCCCCTCCCCCTCCCCACCGGGGTTGGGCCCCGGCCAGAGCGGACGTGCTGGGGGAGTGATGTGCTAAAAAGGAGAACTGGGGGCGGGGGGGGGGCACTGCCTGTTGCTGCCAGCATAGGGGTCGGGCGGGGGGCATCAGGGTGGGAGCTGTGGGGTCAGGGCAGGGCCGGCAGCGGAGAACCCAGGTGTCCGGGCGGAGCAGATGGAGACACAGGGCAGGGCTCGCTTAGAAGCCAGGTGAGACCAATTGTGAGGGGGAGGATTCCCAGAATGCACAGGTGTCAGGCAGCGCCCAGCATGCACGGCAGCACCATGGCCAAGCGGGGAGGGGGGGGAGGGGAGAGTTCCCAGCATTCACTGCTCCCCTTGGCATGGCAAGGCCTCAGGGCGCTGGGCTGGTCTTGCCTGGTGGGCTTCTCGTCATCCCCCAGCTGCCCCTCGCCCACCTCTGCCCTGCGCTTTCGCTTCTTCCCCAGCTGGTAGGACAGGAAGCTGGGTTCTTTTCCCCTGGTGAAAAACTCCCCGGGGGGCAGGGGCCTCGGTTCCCCTTTTCACATGTGAAACCGGAGGTGTCTTCTTCCTGCCACCTGCGAGCCAGACTGGAGCCCGGCCCGCCCGCCATGCCCAGGGAAAGAGACCCCCGGCTCCCTTTGCCCGCCCTGGGAGGGGAGCAGGGCTAGCCCCTCGCTCTGTGCCCCGGGGGCTCCCACCCCCAGAGGGAGCAATGCCCCCCGATCTCTAGCTGCAGTGACTCACACAGGAGGTTTATTGAACGTCTGGACCCAGCCCAGGCAGTTCTCAGGGCCCTCAGGCCTGGCCAGCTGGGTCTGTCCGGTCCCCATGGGTCCGGCTGTTCCTTGTCCCCAGCCCAGCCCCCTCCTTCCAGCCCAGCCCCCTAAATCCCCTCCCCCACCAGCCCCTCCTCTGTCCTCAGTCCCAGGTAAACAGGTCACCTGGGCCCCTCTCTTCCCTCCTTTGTCCCCCCCCCCCGTCAGGTCCCCGGGCCCCTCTTCTCTCAGCCCATTGCCCCCTGCACTGCCCAGAACTGGCTGGCTCCCAAGGTGGGGGGCCTCCTGGTCACCAGTCGCTGGGTCCCCCATCTCCAGGCCATTGTCCGGGTCCTGACTGCTAGGCGAGGTCACACCTGGTCCCCTGCAATTACAAACCCCCTCCCACCTCCTCGTTACACACACAGCACACAGGGAAACTGAGGCACACAGCATGCTCGTGCAAAGCTCTAAGAAAATCCCTCACTTCATCACAAACACACACACACACAATGTCACAACTGAGACACAACACATCAGCACACACACAGAAAGCTCGAGTTTTCTACCACACACGGAGTCACACAACGTGTGCACACCCCCGCCCCCCACGCACAGCGATTGAATATTACACCCCCTCCACCCCACCCCTGCCCGTGTTCCCAGTCCAGCCATGACAGGGGCTGTGTGGGGCCCAGGCTGGTGGGGCCCAGGGTGGCGTGGCCATCTGCCCCGTTATCTGGGGAGGCAGCGCCCACCGGTCCCGTCTGCTTGTCTCTGGCTCTGAGCTTATTTTCCAGGAACCCAGCGGCCACCAGAGTGTCACCTGACCCCTGGATTTGGCCCCCAACCAGAGCAGAATGTGTGAGGATGCACCAAAAAGGAGAACTGGGGGCGGGGGGCACTGCCTGTTGCTGCCAGCATGGGGGCCGGGGGAGGGGGGGCATCAGGGCGGGAGCTGTGGGGTTAGGGCAGGGCCAGCAGCGGAGAACCCAGGTGTCTGGGTGGAGCAAGTGGAGACAGTGGTGAGCTGGAGCCGGTTCGCACCAGTTCGCAAGAACCGGTTGTTAAATTTAGAAGCTGGTGTAGAAGCGGCTGTTAAAGGGGTGTGCGGGTGGGCAAACAACTCCAGGCCACATCCGGCCCGCGGGACCGTCCTGTCCGGCCCGCCTGAGCTCCCAGCTGGGGAGGCTCCCCCGGTCCCTCCCCCGCTTCCCCCCCTTGCAGAGCCGCAGTGCACCGTGCCGCCGGCGCCAGCGCTCTGGGCAGCTCTGCAGCTCCTGCCGCTCTGAGCGGGGGGCGGGAGGGGGGCTGCGAGCTCCAGTGTCCGTGCGGCATCCCTACACGCTGCCCTGAGCAGCATAGTAAGGGGGCCGGGCCGGGGCTGGGAGGAGGGGTTGGATAAGGGGCAGGGAGTGGTTGGAGGGGGTGGAGGTTCTGGGGGGGCGGTCAGGGGATGGGGAACAGGTGGGGTCGGGTAAGCGTGGGAGTCCCGGGGGTCTGTCAGGGTGGTGGTGGATGGGGTTGGGGCAGTCAGGGGACTGGGAACGGGGGGGTTGGGTAAGCGTGGGAGTCCCGGGGGTCTGTCGGGGTGGTGGTGGATGGGGTCGGGGCAGTCAGGGGACTGGGAACGGGGGGGTTGGGTAGGCGTGGGAGTCCTGGGGGTCTGTCGGGGTGGTGGTGGATGGGGTCGGGGCAGTCAGGGGACTGGGAACGGGGGGGTTGGGTAAGCGTGGGAGTCCCGGGGGTCTGTCGGGGTGGTGGTGGATGGGGTCGGGGCAGTCAGGGGACGGGGAACGGGGGGGGGTTGGGTAGGCGTGGGAGTCCCGGGTGGGTGTCTGTCGGGGTGGTGGTGGATGGGGTCGGGGCAGTCAGGGGACTGGGAACAGGGGGGTTGGGTAGGCGTGGGAGTCCCGGGGGTCTGTCGGGGTGGTGGTGGATGGGGTCGGGGCAGTCAGGGGACAGGGAGCGGGGTGAGATGGGTAGGGCGGAGGGTCCTGGGGGGCAGTTAGGGTGGGGGTGTCACAGAGTATGGGGGGACTCAGGGCCCTGTACCCCCGGTGTCCTGCGATTCACCATGACTCTCAGCCAGCCAGTAAAGCAGAAGGTTTATTTGGATGACAGGAATACAGTCCAAGACAGGTCTTGCAGGCACAGACAACAGGACCCCCCTCAGTTAGGTCCATCTTGGGGTCTCAGGGCTCCCCAGCCCCTTGGGAGGTCAGAGCCCCGTCTGCCTCCCAGCCACATCACCAACCAGCTCTGAAACTCTCCCTTCAGCGACCCCTCCCACAGCCTTTGTTCAGTTTCCCGGGCCAAGGTGTCACCTGGCCTCTAACCCCTTCCTGGGTTCTCATGATACAGTCGGTCAGTCTCCCATCCCCCAATGCAGACTATCCTAGCCACACACCCCTGTCAGCATTCACAGACCACAGCAAGAACAGTCCCAGTTCATCACATCTCTCCCCCCTTCGAGACCGAACTGAGCGGGGTCACTTCAGCCAGTGACCCGAAGAAGTTTGAACCTACCCCCATTCCCGTGGATGCCCCCGCATCCCTCCCATTCCTTGGTGAGAATTACACCCGGCCCCTCCAGTTTCACGCCCCCCCTTAGGTCGGGGTTGCTCGAAGGCACTCATAGTTCGCATGTGGGAAGGTTTATGCGGCCTGTGCCCTTTTCCCACCCCAATACCCCTGGGGTTCCAACTGGGCTGGGGTCTTCTCCCAGCTCTCCAGTCTGGAGGTTGGTGATTCAGAGCCCCTCTTTTAACCTTGGCCACCCTCTGGAAAGGCTCCTCTATGCTGGGCAAGGGTCCTAAAGCCATTTTCCCCTTGTTCCAGGCCTTCCTCCCTGTGACGAACTGGGACTGTTCTTACTGTGGTCTTTAGGGACTTGGCCGAAGACCCGGTAGGGAACCGGTTGTTAAGATTTTGGCAGCTCATCACTGGGTGGAGACACAGGGCAGGGCCGGCAGCAGAGAACCCAGGTGTCCGGGCGGAGCAGGGGCATACACAGGGCAGGGCTCACTTAGGAGCCAGGTGTGACCAACTGGGGAGGGGGAGGATTCCCAGAATGCACTGCTGCAGCATGGACAAGGGGGGGGGAGGAGCATTCCCAGCATGCACTGCTCCCCATTGCACGGCAAGACCTTAGGGCGCGGGGCTGGTCTTGGCTGGGGTGTCTTCTCTGCCTCAGTTCCCGGGGGGTGCTCGACCCCCGCTCCGCCCCAGGTTCCGCCCCCCACTGCATCCCTTCCCCCAAACCCCCTCCCCATCTCTTGCCACCCCCGCTCCACCACAGGCCCCACCCCCACTGCACCTCTTCCCCTCCCACCTCTTCCCACCCCCGCTCTGCCCCAACTGCACCCCTACCCCCACCCCCCATTCCACCTCTTCCCACCCCTACTCCACCCCTTCTCCCAAGCCGCAGTGGGCGGGAGGTGCTGGGAGTGAGGGGGAGGAGCTGATCTATGGGGCTGCCGGTGGGTGCCGAACACCCACTATTTTTTTTCCATGGGTGCTCTGCCACCCCTCGCCCACCTCTGCCTTGGGCTTTCGCTTCCTCCCCAACCGGTGGACGGGAAGCCGGGTTGCTTCATCCTCTGGTGAACAACTCCCCTGGCCCCAGAGCAGGGGCCTCGGCTTCCCCTTTCCAGATCTGAAACCAGAGGTCTTCTGCCTCCCCGTGGCAACCAGGCCGGAGCCCATCCCATCCGCTATGCCTTGGGGAAGAGACCCCTGTGTAACGATGCGGTTCTGGCGGGACCCAACTGAGAGTGCCAGTTCAGGACAAATTGCTAAAACAGGGCAGTTACAGCCCAAGGCTGGGGTCTTTCCACCTCTAAGGCAAACCAAACCAGCCAGACAGTGAAGACTTTCGTCTCACCCACTGGCTAATCACAAGTCACACAAGCAATTCCCTTAGACACTCCACTTTCCCAGTATCACCACCAGTGCCACTCGTTATGGGGACGAATGGTTATGAAAACCAATACCCCAGTAAAAGAAAAAAGGTTCTCCTGATCCCAAAGGACCAAGCCCCAGACCCAGGTCAATAGACAAATCAGAGCTTACCCACAAATCACGCTGTTGCCAATCCTTTACAATCTAAAATCTAAAGGTTTATTCATAAAAGGAAAAAGATAGAGATGGGAGTTAGAATTGGTTAAATGGAATCAGGTACATACAGGAATGGCCAAGTTCTTGGTTCAGGCTTGTAGCAGAGAGAGAACAAACTGCAGGTTCAAATCAAGTCTCTGGAACATCCCCAGGTGGGATGGGTCATTCAATCCTCTGTGTAGAGCTTCCATTTGTAGCAAAGTCCCTCCAGAGATAAGAAGCAGGATTGAAGACAAGATGGAGACGAGGCATCAGCCTTTTTATAGTCTTTTCCAGGTGTAAGAACACCTCTTTGTTCCTACTGTGCAAAATTACAGCAAAATGGAGTCTGGAGTCACATGGGCCAGTCCCTGCATACTTTGCGTATTTGCCTTCTCTCACTGGGTCAATTGTATAGCTGATGGTCCTTAATGGGCTATCAAGCAGGCTAGGCAGAGCTAACACCAACTTGTCTGGGATGTCTCTCAGAAGCATAGCATAAGTTTGAAATACAGACAGTTTAGAGCCAATATTCATAACTTAAACTACAAAATTACTACACGCATATAGACAGCATAATCATAACCAGCCAACCATAATCTTGTCTTAAGACACCTCATTTGACCCCCTTTATACAAGATTTGGTGCCACTACAGGACCTTGGTTGCAACCATGTTCTATATGGTTCCAGTTCAAATCAATAACGTGACACCCTGGCTCCCTTTGCCAACCCTGGGAGGGGAGTAGGGCTAGTGGGTCAGAGTGGTGGGCTGGCAGCCAGGACTCCTGGGTTCTATCCCAGGCTGTCTCTCTGATTCACCATGTGACGGTGGACGAGTCTCGCCTGTTCTTTTCTCTGTAACAAACACCCCAGATGGCCACTGGGAGCGCCAGAGCCACCGCCCCGCCCACTAGACGACATGGTGCCGCCCATGGGAGGAGCTTTCCAAGCCCTGCCCACTAAGTGGCAGGACTCCGCCCAGGGGTGGGGCTTGCAGAGCTCTACCCCACTGGCTGTTCCATCCAGGTGCCGCCCCCCAGTGCTAAAGTCACACCCGCCGCCTTTGGTCATTCAGAGAAACCCAAGCCACTTTGGCAGCTTTATTCGTCTTTTTTGGGAGAGGCCATTGCCGAGACGGCGGAAGGATACAAAGCTCAGGGAGAGGGCGGGGAAGTTCTGGCCTGTAACATAGAGCATGACTTTCAGGATGCTTATTGGAGGGACTATTTTTGCTGGCGTTCATCTGCCGGGGATAGGATACAAAGGAGATAAGGGGATGATCTCTACTTGTTCGGTGGACTGGACTACTTCTTTTGAGTGGAAGAAGACAGAAGGGGGCGTAATAAGGCCCAGCCCTTGTATTTAAAGGGCACAACTTTCCCATGTGCGTTTCAGGGACTATAGTTGTGGTGGAAGGCCACAAAACAGAGTGCAAGAAGATGACAAAGGAAGTAGTCCCGGTACCCGAATATGATGGAGCTTGATTTTCAGATTTTTAAGGGGCTATTTTACCTTTTGTTGTTTGGCGGATGGACACACACAAGTAATGGAGGAACGACACAGGGCTTCTGTTCGAAAAGGGCCTGGTTTTCAGCTATTATTTTTTTGAGGGACTATTTTTTTGGCAGAAGGACACACAATCAGTATATATTGAAAGTAGATCCGGTTCCTGTATAAAAAGGGTCCAGTTTTGAGGGACTACTTTTGTGGTGGAAGGATACTCGGTAGCTGTCCTTTGAAAGTAGAGCCGGCTCCTGTGTAAAGTGGGCTGGATTCCCAGAATTCTTTTTTTTTTTTTTGGACGGACTACATTAATTGGTGGAAAGATACGCCAACCAAGGGGGTGGTCAATATAACAAAAGTAGATCTGAGCCGTCTGTATAAAAAGAGCCTGGTTTTAGGAATCACTCCACCCCAGTCTGAAAATTAGGCCCCAAAATGGTGGCCAGGTGGTGGTATCCATGGCAACCACCATGGCAACAGCCTTGTAATAGCCCCGCCCACCCTGTGGGGTGGCAGCCAGTGAGTATCACTGAGTTCCTGCAGCATGGGGAAGGGGCGTGGCCTGTTATTGCTCCGGTGTGGCCAATGAGAGCAAGAGTTCCCAGCATGCCCCTCTACAGTGTGACCCGTAAACTCCCAGCATGCACTGTTCTGGCATGGCCCATGGGCTCCCAGCATGCACTGTTCTGGCGAGGCTCTGGGGTCCCAGCATGCACTGCTCCAGTGTGGCCCATGGGCTCCCAGCATGCATTGCTCCGCCATGTCCCATGGGCTCCCAGCATGCACTGCTCCAGCACGGCCCTGGGCTCCCAGGATGCACTGATCTGGTGTGGCTCTGGGCTCCCAGCATGCCCTGCTCGGTGCCATCCCACAGCTGCCCCCCACCCCTCACGGGGCCCTGGCCCCTTCCCCCTGCCCCGTCACGGCTGCATTATCCGCAGCTCGGAGGGGTGGTGGAGCCCAGCGAGCGGTTGCTCCGGCGCCCGCTGCCGGAGCCCATCGAGTCTTCGGCCATGGCGGCCTCCAGCCAGCGGGCGCGGCTGCTGCCCCGCAGCCCCTCCTGGAAGCGGCGGCCCAGGAAGGCGTAGAGCAGGGGGTTGAGGAAGCAGCCCAGGCAGGTGAGGCTGAAGGCCAGGGAGGAGCCCACCTCGAAGGCTGCACGATTGCTCGGCGACCTGTGCAGGAAGTTGAAGATGTGGTAGGGCAGCCAGCAGAAGAAGAAACTCAACACCACGGCAGCTACCACCTTGGCCGTACGGTTGGGCCGGCGGCCCCGGTGCCCGGCCCGCAGCATCATGACCACGTGGCAGGCTGTGATGACCAGCAGCGGTGCCAGGAAGCCGTCCACGAACCGCACCATGATCAGGGCCTGCTGCCGCGCCATCCTCGTCGCCTCATCCCCGAAATTGTTGATGCAGAAGAAGCGCTCACCCCGGCAGGTCACCTGCCGGAAGACCAGGTAGGGGGCCGAGAAAGCCCCGGCCAGCAGCCACGCCACGGCGGCCGCCCCCCAAGCCAAGCGCGGCGTGCGGAACCGCTGGGCCCAGACGGGCCGGGCCACCAGCAGGCAGCAATCGGCCGAGATGAGCGTCAGCTGGAAGATGCTGGTGAACATGCTGAGGAAGAGGAGGGAGTTGACGGCTTTGCAGAGGAAGTTGCCGAAGGCCCACTGATTGCCCGCGGCGGTCTTGGCGGCGTAGAAAGGCAGCAGCAGGGAGTAGAGCAGGTTGGTCAGCGCCAGGCTCAGGAACCAGATCGAGTTGACCGTCCGGCGCATGCGGAAGCAGGTGACCCAAATCACCAGGCTGTTGCCTACCGTGCCCAGCAGGGAGGAGACCACGAAGATGGCCACCGAGAGCTGGTCGAGGACGTTGGAGGTGGGCATGGTGCTGTTGTTGGCCACGGGTGAGGTGGCGTTGCCGGAAAGCTGGGGAGAAATGACCGCTTTAGCATGTGGCCCGGCCAGTGCCCCTCACTCCCAACTAGGATTGCCAGGCGTCCGGTTTTCTCCCTGCCTGCCCCAGCGCTGCACGGCTCCCGGAAGCGACCTCCATATCCGCCTCCTAGGCGCAGGGGCTGCCAGGGGGACTCCGTGTGCTGCCCCTGCCCTGAGCACCGGCTCTGCAGCTCCCATTGGCTGGAAACTGCGGCCAATGGGATCTGCGGGGGTGGTGCCTGCAGGAACCACGGCCAACGGGAGCTGCAGGGGAGGTGCCTGTGGGAGTGGGCAGTGCATACCGCACAGAGCCGCCTGGCTGCCCCTGCGCCTAGGAGCTGGACATGGCGGCTTCCTCCAGGAGTAGCGCGGAGCCGGGGCAGGCAGGGAGCCTGCGCTGCCGGCTGGGAATCACCTGAGGTAAGTGCCGCCTGGCCGGAGCCCGCACCCCGAACTCCTGCCCCAGCCCTGAGCCCCCTCCCTCACCCTAACTCCTTCCTGCAACCTGCAGCCCCCCACCCCCAGCCCTGAGCCCCGTCCCACACCCTCACTCCCTCCTGCCACCTGCACTCCCCCCACACACGCCACCCCCAGCCCTGAGCCCCCTCTCGCACCCTAACTCCCTCCTGGGGCCCGCACTCCCTTCCGCACCCCAGCCCTGAGCCTCCTCTTGGAGTCCACAGCCAAATTCCCGCTTGGAATGTGCATCCCTCATCCCCCACCCCCAGCCCCGAGCCCCCTCTCGCACCCTAACTGTCTTCTGGGGCCCGCACCCTGCACTCCCTCCCTCCACCCCATCCCAGAGCCCCCTCCTGAACCTCAAACCCCTCATCCCCGGCCCCACCCTAGAGCCCACACCCCCAGCTGGAGCCCGCAGCACAACCCCCTGCCCCAGCCCAGTGAAAGTGCGGGAGGGTGGGGGAGAGCAAGCGACGGACGGAGGGGGGGATGGAGTGTGGGGGGCGGGGCCTCAGGGAAGGGGCGGGCCCTCGGTAAAGGAGGGGCAGGGGACAGGACTAGTATGTTCGGTTTTGTGCAATCAGCACGTTGGCTACCCTACTGCTGACGACACACAGCCCCTCCTATCCCTCCCACCTCTGCCAGTGGCCCCCACTCCCGACCTGCAGCCCCTCCTATCCCTCCCACCTCTGCCAGTGCCCCCCACTCCCGACCTGCAGCCCCTCCTATCCCTCCCACCTCTGCCAGTGCCCCCCACTCCCGACCTGCAGCCCCTCCTATCCCTCCCACCTCTGCCAGTGCCCCCCACTCCCGACCAGCAGCCCCTCCTATCCCTCCCACCTCTGCCAGTGGCCCCCACTCCCGACCTGCAGCCCCTCCTATCCCCCCACCTCTGCCAGTGCCCCCCACTCCCGACCTGCAGCCCCTCCTATCCCCCCACCTCTGCCAGTGCCCCCCACTCCTGACCTGCAGCCCCTTCTATCCCCCCACCTCTGCCAGTGCCCCCACTCCCGACCTGCATCCCCTCCTATCCCCCCACCTCTGCCAGTGCCCTGCACTCCCGACCTGCAGCCCCTCCTATCCCCCCACCTCTGCCAGTGCCCCCCACTCCCGACCTGCATCCCCTCCTATCCCTCCCACCTCTGCCAGTGGCCCCCACTCCCGACCTGCAGCCCCTCCTATCCCCCCACCTCTGCCAGTGCCCCCCACTCCCGACCTGCAGCTCCTCCTATCCCCCCACCTCTGCCAGTGCCCCCCACTCCCGACCTGCAGCCCCTCCTATCCCCCCACCTCTGCCAGTGCCCCCCTCCCGACTTGCAGCTCCTTCTATCCCCCCACCTCTGCCAGTGCCCCCCACTCCCAACCTGCAGCCCCTCCGATCCCCCCACCTCTGCCAGTGCCCCCCACTCCTGACACGCAGCCCATCCTATCCCTCCAAGCACCAGCGCAGCAAGCAGGTGCCTGGGGCAGCCAAGGGGAAGGGGCGGCACATCCGGCTCTTCAGCGGGAAGTCCCTCAGTCCCTCTCAGACTTGGGGTGGCAAAACCCCTGGAGCATTAGCCCCAGTCCAGCTGACTCTCCGCCATTGCCCCAGATCTCTTCCGGAGTCGCTGCTCCCCAGGGGAGACCCCCCCTCTGCTGATGTTAGCTGGGAGGGTTTGATGTTCCCGTCCCAGACACTGATCCCAGCAGTAACTAGCGCAGAGCATGACCCGATCCCCGCGGGACCCCACTGGAGACCCCCGCCCACTTGAGGATGAGTCCCTGTTTACAGGTTGTGATGAAGTGGGACTGTTCTTAATGTTTCCTCTGAATACTGTAGGGGTGCGTCAGTTTCCCCTATGCATTTCTTAAGTCTCTAGGTGGTGGGATAAAGGCCAGTGTGCATCAATGGCCAACACTCTGTCTCCTGGCAACAAATGGCCGGAGCCCTTCCCCCCTGCAAGGGAATAGCTAAAGGTGAACAAAGAGATCAGTTTCAGAGTAACAGCCGTGTTAGTCTGTATCCGCAAAAAGAAGAACAGGAGTACTTGTGGCACCTTAGAGACTAACAAATTTATTAGAGCATAAGCTTTCGTGGACTACAGCCCACTTCTTCGGATGCAAAGAGATCAGGTGACCTCCTGGCCCGGGAAAGAGACAAAGCCCAGAGGAGGAGAGGCTGGAGGGTTTCAGTTTGGGGCTGGCTGGGAACGGGAAGCAAGGGCAGACGGGGTTGTTTGGCTCGCTGGGCCCCAGGATGGACCTGGCTGAAGGGTCCCGTTCTCTGTCCCTACAAGCTCTGTTTTAGACCGTGTTCCTGTCGTCTAATAAACCTCTGTGTTACTGGCTGGCCGAGAGTCACGTCTGACTGCGAAGTGGGGTTGCAGGACCCTCTGGCTGCCCCAGGACCCCGCCTGGGCGGACTCGCTGTGGGAAGCGCACGGAGGGGCATATGCTGAAAGCTCCAAGGTCAGACCCAGGAGGTGAAGCCGTGTGAGCTTCTTGCCCTGAAGACAGTCTGCTCCGAGGGAGAGGAGGCTCCCCAGAGTCCTGACTGGCTTTGTGGGGAGCAGTTCCAGAGCATTGCCCGGGGACTCCGTAACACAGGTGCGCTCCAATGCCCTTGGGCTTCACCTGACCCACAGGCTGGCTTGGGGGCCTGACTCCTCTGGGAGTGCCCAGTGCTGGAGCAGCAGCCTGCTGAGAGGGACCCAGGAGTCCTAGCTGCTGCCCCCTATGCACACCCCCACTCCAGTGTTAGAAAACGTGGGGCCGGGACTCAGGACTCCTCGGTTCTCTCCCTGGCTCTGGGAGGGGAGTGGGGTCTAGTGGTTAGAGGGGGAGGGCTGGGAGCCAGGACTCCTGGGTTCTACCCCTGGTTTTGGGAGGGGAGTGGGACTCTGGGTTCCATTGGGGACCCTCTTTGGCTGGATATTGGGGCAGGTCTCTGGGTTCTCTCTGTCTGGGCTGCCGGGAGGGATGGAGACGTGGGCTATCCCCATCTCTGGTGCTGGTAGACGGCTGTCCCTGCTGCATGGCCGGCTCCCTGCAATCTCTGTCAAATGAAGGCTTGGACTTACCTGCCCCCAGCTCCTGGTGGGGAAGGGGGACGCCATGGGCCCGGGAGCTGTGGTTGGAGGTGTGACGGAGCAGGGAGCAGGGCAGATTTGACCTGGGAATGTTGCAGGGGGGTTGCAGTGGGGATGTGGGACTTCCCTTGAAGGAAGCTACCTGAGCTGTAACCTGAGCCAGGAACGGGGGTGGGGAGAATTAACACCTTCTGCCCAGGAGACTGAACAAAGGAGAGGAGCAGCGGGAGGGGCTGGGAGTTTAGTTTCGGTTGGGGCTGGGTGGTGCAACGCAGGGAACCCCAAGCTGGGGTCTAAGCTCCCTGAACCTCCCAGAGGGACCTAATTGAGGGGGTCCGGTCGTACCTACACGCTCTGCTTGAGACTGTGTTCCTGTCCTTAAATAAACCTTCTGCTTTACTGGCTGGCTGAGAGTCGCAGTGAATCTCGGGAAGAGGGGTGCAGGGCCCTAACTCCCCCACAATCCGCAACAACTGGTGGCAGCGGTGGGATCTACTGCACCCCGTGGACGGCGCTTCCTGCAGTAAGTGACTGGGGAGCAGTAAAACGAAGGGGGATTGACGGGGACCAGGCGTGCTGAAGAGTGAGAGAGAGACGGTTATTACCCCTGGGAGTGTGTGACCAGCGAGAAGGACTTTTGCAGTAACAGGGTCCCCCGGGGGGATCGCAGCGAGTGGTCCCAGGGGCGGAGGAGTCTGCAGCTCGACCCTGGCAGAGAGGTGGTGACCTCGAGAAGGGCTGGCACACTAGGGGTCCCCCTGGGAACTGTGGGGAGCTGTGAGCACACAGGCCGGTGAGTGGCCAGCAGGAAGATGTATGCCAAGCGGCTTAAGAGCGACCTGGTGGAGCTGTGCAAGCAGAGGCGGCTGTGCATTGGGAGGCTCACCAAAGAACAGCTCATTGCCCAGCTGGAGGCGGAAGATCGCGCGAATGAACTGATCCCTGTGTCTCAGGGAAGCAGCCTGGCAGATGCAGCGCAGGCACCAGTGTCTGTCCCAGCTGGGAGTGGTCAGCCGGCTGCTGAGGGCTTCCCGAGACCCCTCCTTCCTATGCCTAGGGGAAGGGTGGGGAGAAGCCCAGCAAATACCGAGGGCGCCGTGACCTCCCCGGCCAGCAGGGGATCCCCCCGGCGAAGCCCGCCGGCCAGCAGAGGATCCTCCCGGCGACGTTCGGCATCCGGGGAGCGGAATTGGCTGGAATGGGAGAAAGAGCTAAAACTGAGGGAGCTGGAGGATCGTGAACAACAGAGACAGCATGAAGAGAGACAGCGTCAGCATGAACGGGAGGAGAAAGAGAGACAGCATCAGCGTGAAGAGAGACAGAGACAGCATGAACGGGAGGAGAAAGAGAGACAGAGACAGGAGAATGAGAGACAGCATCAGCGTGAACTGGAACTGGCGAGACTGAGGGGCAGCGAACCCCCGGCTGCGGTGAGTGAGGGGGGACCCAGGACTGCACGGAGCTTTGATAAGTGCATCATGGCCCCATACAAGGAGGGGGAGGACATGGATGACTTCCTGGAGGCCTTTGAGACGGCCTGTGAGCTGCACCGGGTTGATCCCGCGGACAGACTCCGGGTCCTTACCCCCTTACTGGACCCCAAATCCGTGGCATTGTACCGCCAACTGGGAGAGGCAGAGAAAGGGGACTACGAACTATTCAAAAGGGCCCTGCTACGAGAGTTTGGGCTGACTCCTGAGATGTACCGGGAAAGGTTCCGGAGTCAAGATAAACCCCCTGAGATCTCATATCTGCAACTAGCTGTCCGCATGGAAAGATATGCCAGCAAGTGGGCTGGTGGGGCCCAGACGAAGGAGGACCTGATTAAACTGCTGGTACTGGAGCAACTGTATGAGCGGTGCCCATCCGACCTGAGGCTGTGGTTGGTGGACAGAAAGCCAGAGAACCCGCGACACGCCGGGCAGCTGGCTGATGAGTTTGTAAAGAGCCGGTCAGGGGGTGGCAGGGAGGAGCCCCAAAGGAACAGGCCCGCCGCGATGCAGAGAGAGAGTCACCCTGGGACCTCCCAAAGGGGGAATATGGGGAATCCCCTCCCACGGGGAAGGCCCAGCATCAGGGACAACCGACCGGCTCGAGGGGACCCACGGGACCTGAGCTGCTATTACTGCGGCCGAAGAGGCCACGTTCGGGCCCAGTGCCCCAAGCTCAAGGACAGACTGAGCAGACCGAACCCGCACCGGGTTAACTTGGTAGAGGCCCAGACGGACGAGGGGCAGGCTTCCCACGCAAGAGGGGCTGGCAGCTTATCAACTGCTCAAGAGAGAGAAGGGCCCCCGGCCAGCTTCTCTGGGGGGCCAGATGCTCCGGATTCAAAGTTCTCCGTTTACAGGGTTGGTGCGGGGCTGTCCCTGCGGAGCGAGTGCCTTGTTCCCCTGGAGGTGGATGGGAAGAAAGTTTATGGATACTGGGACACGGGCGCAGAGGTGACACTGGCCCGGCCCGAGGTGGTGGCCCCAGATCGGGTGGTGCCCAACACCTTCCTGACCCTGACCGGGGTGGGCGGGACCCCATTCAAGGTTCCCGTAGCGAGGGTACACCTGAAATGGGGGGCCAAGGAGGGCCCCAAGGACGTGGGAGTGCACCACCATTTGCCCACTGAGGTGTTGATGGGGGGGGACCTAGAGGACTGGCCAAGCAGCCCCCAGACCGCCTTAGTCGTGACCCGTAGCCAGAGCCGGCGAGGGGCACTACGCCCGGACCTTGGGAAGGATGTCCCACCGGAGGCACCGAACCCTTCCCGGGTGGGAAGGGAAACCCCAAGGACAGGCCGCGGGGTGGCTGGGGCTTCCGACCCAGCCGACGAGAGGGAGCAGGTCCCCATCCCTTCCCCAGCCGCCGAGTTCCAGGCCGAGTTGCAGAAGGACCCCTCCCTGCGGAAGCTAAGGGGCCTGGCTGACCTCAGTGTGGTACAGACCATGAGGAGAGGATGCAAGGAGAGGTTCCTGTGGGAGAAGGGGTTCCTGTACCGAGAGTGGGCTCCCCCGGGGGAAGTGGAGTCGTGGGGGATCAGGAGGCAGCTGGTGGTTCCCCAGAAGTTTCGCCACAAGCTACTGTACCTGGCCCATGACATCCCTCTCGCAGGGCACCAGGGGATCCGGCGCACCAGGCAGAGGCTGCTACAGAACTTTTACTGGCCCGGGGTCTTCACCAACGTCCGGCAGTACTGCCGATCCTGTGACCCCTGCCAGAGGGTGGGGAAGGCCCGGGACAAGGGGAAAGCAGCATTGAGACCTTTGCCCATCATAGAGGAGCCTTTCCAGAAGGTGGCCATGGACATAGTGGGACCTCTCAGCAAGGCGACCCGGTCTGGGAAGAAATACATCCTGGTGGTGGTCGATTTCGCCACCCGCTACCCCGAGGCAGTGCCCTTATCGTCCATTGAAGCAGACACTGTGGCGGATGCGCTGCTGACCATTTTCAGCCGAGTGGGGTTCCCCAAGGAAGTCTTGACGGACCAAGGGTCCAACTTCATGTCGGCCCTACTCCGGTGCTTGTGGGAGAGATGTGGGGTCCGGCACAACTGGGCCTCAGCATATCACCCCCAATCCAACGGGCTGGTGGAAAGGTTCAATGGGACGCTAAAAATGATGCTGAAAACATTTATGAATCAGCACCCGCAGGACTGGGACAAGTACTTACCTCACCTGCTGTTTGCGTACAGGGAGGTACCCCAGGAGTCTACCGGGTTTTCGCCTTTCGAACTGCTATATGGAAGGCGGGTAAGGGGGCCCCTGGACCTGATGAGAGACGAATGGGAGGGGAAGGCCACTCCTGACGGAGAGTCGGTGGTGGAGTATGTCCTGACCTTCCGGGAACGACTTGCCGAGCTCATGGGCCTGGCCAGGGAGAATCTGGCCAGAGCCCAGAGGAAGCAGAAGGTCTGGTATGACCGCACAGCACGGGCCCGCACCTTCGCCACTGGGGATCAGGTGATGGTCCTCATCCCCGTGAGGAAAAACAAACTCCAGGCCGCCTGGGAAGGGCCCTTCAAGGTTGTCAAGCAACTAAACGAGGTAAACTATGTGGTGGAGCTGTCGAACCGGGCACACCACCACCGGGTGTACCATGTGAATATGATGAAGCCATATTATGACAGGGGGAATATTGTGTTGGCCGTGTGTGGACAGTGGGAGGGGCAGGGAGATGACCCTTTAGTAGATCTATTCCCTGGGACAAGAGTTGGCTTCCCCCTGGAAGCAATTCCCCTCTCTGATCGGCTAACCCCTGCCCAGCGAGCTGAGATCGGAGGGGTGCTGCATCTGTACCAACAGCTGTTTTCCAACCAGCCTGGACGCACTAATCTGACTGTCCACCGGGTGCAGACAGGATCGCACCCGCCTATAAAATGCTCCCCCTTCCGAGCCACAGGGAAAACTGCTCAGGACCTGGAAAGAGAGGTCAATGACATGCTGGCTTTGGGGGTGATCCAGCCGTCTTCCAGCCCTTGGGCCTCGCCGGTGGTGCTGGTCCCCAAAAAGGACGGGTCGATCCGGTTCTGTGTGGACTATCGGAAGCTCAATGCCATCACTGTAGCCGATGCCTACCCCATGCCCAGGCCGGACGAGCTCCTAGACAAGCTGGGAGGTGCTCGGTACCTTACCACCATGGATCTTACAAAGGGCTATTGGCAAGTGCCGCTGGATGCAGATGCCAGGCTGAAATCGGCCTTTGTCACCCCTCTGGGGCTCTATGAGTTCCTGACCCTGCCCTTCGGCCTCAAGGGAGCGCCGGCCACCTTCCAGCGCCTGGTGGATCAGCTACTGAGGGGGATGGAGAGTTTTGCCGTGGCGTATATCGATGACATCTGTGTCTTTAGCCAGACCTGGGAGGACCACATATCCCAGGTTAGACAAGTGCTGGACCGACTCCAGAAGGCTGGGCTGACCGTAAAACCGGAGAAGTGCAAGGTGGGGATGGCTGAGGTATCCTACCTAGGCCACCGGGTGGGAAGCGGCTGCCTAAAGCCGGAACCAGCCAAAGTGGAGGTGATCAGAGACTGGCCCGCTCCTCAAACCAAAAAGCAGGTCCAAGCCTTTATTGGGATGGCAGGGTACTATCGGAGGTTCGTGCCCCACTTTAGCGCCATAGCCGCCCCCATCACTGAGCTGTGCAAGAAGGGGAAGCCAGACAAAGTGGTCTGGACCGAGGAGTGCCAGGAGGCTCTCCGGGCGCTGAAGGAGGCTCTGGTCAGTGGCCCAGTTCTGGCAAACCCAGACTTTGACAAGCCCTTTATGGTGTTCACCGACGCCTCAGACACAGGACTGGGGGCGGTGTTAATGCAGGAGGATGAAAAGGGGGAGAGACACCCCATCGTGTACCTGAGCAAGAAGTTGCTACCCCGGGAGCAGAACTACGCGGCCATCGAGAAGGAATGCCTGGCCATGGTGTGGGCCCTCAAGAAACTAGAGCCATATCTCTTTGGGCGTCACTTCACCGTGCACACCGACCACTCTCCCCTGACCTGGCTGCACCAGATGAAAGGAGCCAACGCCAAGCTCCTGAGATGGAGCCTGCTCCTGCAGGATTATGACATGGACGTGGTCCATGTGAAGGGACGTGACAACCTGATAGCGGACGCGTTGTCCCGGAGAGGGAGCCCTGACCTTCCCCAGGTCACTGGTCAGAGTGACCCCGCTCAGTTCAGTCTCGAAGGGGGGAGAGATGTGACGGAGCAGGGAGCAGGGCAGATTTGACCTGGGAATGTTGCAGGGGGGTTGCAGTGGGGATGTGGGACTTCCCTTGAAGGAAGCTACCTGAGCTGTAACCTGAGCCAGGAACGGGGGTGGGGAGAATTAACACCTTCTGCCCAGGAGACTGAACAAAGGAGAGGAGCAGCGGGAGGGGCTGGGAGTTTAGTTTCGGTTGGGGCTGGGTGGTGCAACGCAGGGAACCCCAAGCTGGGGTCTAAGCTCCCTGAACCTCCCAGAGGGACCTAATTGAGGGGGTCTGGTCGTACCTACACGCTCTGCTTGAGACTGTGTTCCTGTCCTTAAATAAACCTTCTGCTTTACTGGCTGGCTGAGAGTCGCAGTGAATCTCGGGAAGAGGGGTGCAGGGCCCTAACTCCCCCACAATCCGCAACAGGAGGTAGACCAGAGCTTGTTCCTCTCAGCGCTGTCTGCAGTCCTGGGGTTGGGGCTGTGCAGGCAGCGTGGAAGATAAGAAGTTGAGTAACGCCAGGGCACTGGCAGAAAGCGATTAGATGCGCCCCTTCTGGGGGGGAGCGTTGTCCCCGCCCCAGGAGAGCAGAGCAAGGCAGGGCTGGGAGCGGGAAATCTCAGGTGTGGACGTGTGACTGTGCTGCCCGGGGGAGCCACCTGAGGTCACTCCATTAGGGTGAACTGCAAACAAAACGGGGCAGACAAACCCCAGACGCTGGTGGATATTCCAATACTTAGATTTACCAGCCAGCCCAAAACAGTTTCTATAGTACCTCACTGGTTACTCAGACGTCCAAACAACGCAGTTCCCTTAAAGTGCCCGGCCTCAGGCCTCCGTCCAGACACACCTATCAGATATGATGATGATTACTGAAAATCTGATCTCATCATATAGAAGAAAAGGTTCTTCCAACCCCAAAGGATCAGCCACACACCCAGGTTCAATTACAACTTAGATCTTACCCAAAATACTCGCTATAGCCAATTCTTATTAACTAAGCTAAAATTTATTAAAAAAGAAAAGCGAGAGAGAGTTGGTTAAAAGATCAATGTACAGACAGACTTGAATTCAATGCTTGAGGTTCAGACACAGCAGAGATGAGCTTGTAGTTGCCAAAAGTCCCTTTAGAAATAGTCCAGAGGTTATAGTCCAATGTCCATATTCACGGTGACTCCAGGCAGTGACTGGGGATCTCAATCCTTGTGACTTAAGGTTTCCCCCTCTTGAAACCCAAAGCAGATCTGAGATGAAGCAGGATCGTGGCCCAGGGTCTTATACATTTCCAGCAGCCTTTTGGCCTGAGAAAACAATACGCCTAACTCTCCTTCCAAACATCCTGGCAATTAGCACAGGGTCATTTATCCATTGAACAGTTCAGACACAGGTCACCACAACCTTCAAAGAGACATAGAGACAATAATACTATTTCCTTCAAGTGTCTCCCTAACTGTTAATATTCCTTTTTTGCTCTTTGAATCAAAGCTCTAGCAATAGACAAGACTTGTTTGCTTCCATCCCAAGCCCTGAGCAAACATCTACCCTTGAGATCTCTAACAATGCCGGCTGCATTTCAAAGCTCTATTCCTAACCAGTCCTTAAGGTTCACCCATGGGTCAGGTCAGTCTGAGTTAATTAACTCTTTCTGGTCCTGTTACCTGCCAGGGAAATATTCTATTACACTCATAACGTCACAAGAGGATGGGGGGAGGGCTCAGCATGGGCAGTCCCAGGCTGGTGTCTCCTGAAGGGGGCTGGATGGGGGCAGGGGTGATGGAGGCCTGGGGGGCTGGATCTCCTGGGTCTCCTACGTCCTCCGCAGGTGTAGAGGTCTCTGACGGACGAGGAACCAGGATGCTGGGGGAAAAGGAGAGCAGCATGCGCCTCTAGGGGCTGGTGCACAGGGCGGATAACAGCTACACTAGCGCTGCCAGCAAATGGAGCTACTCCTTTAGCTCCTCATAGGGGATAATGGCTATACTGGTGCCGCTGGTTTGGGGGCAGGGATGGTCTCCTGCAATGCATCTGTGCAGCGCCTGGAGCAGTGGGGCCCCGATCCTGAGCAGGGGCCCAACTGCAACACAAGTGCCTCCAGACGGCCATGGCTGGGCCTGGCAGCGCCTTGTGGCCTTGGCCTGGATTTCCCTTGACGAAGCGTCTTAATTGGTGCTGCGTCGTTGTGTCTCTTCTGGCGCCGCGTAGCGCCGGGGGCTTGTGGCTGAGGCGCCTGGGACTCAGGACTCCTGGGTTCTGTTCCCGGCTCTGCCGCAGACTCCCTGTGAGAAACCGGCCATGTTACTGCCATCCCCCCCGCCTCGGTTTCCCCATCTGTGCAAGCAGCTCACGGTGTATATTTCACAGTAATGTGCCACCGAGAGATCTGGTCTGAGCTCAGGGCCCTGTTGTGCCAGGCGCTGCAGAGACAGTCCCTGCCCAGAGAGCGCCCAGTCTCAATAGGCAAAGGCTGGAAGGGGAAACCGAGGCAGCAAGAGGGGAAGAGACTTGGCCAAGGTCACACAATAGGTTGGTGGTAGAGGTGGGGAGAGAACCCAGGAGTCCTGGTTCCCAGGCCCCCCTGTTCTAACCACTAGACTCCCCTCCCCTCCCAGAGCCAGAGAGAGAACCCAGGGGTCCTGGTTCCCAGCCCTATGTCCTTACTCACTAGATCACATTGCTTGTCTAGCTAAATTGCCCCTCTCTCCTCAGCCAATTGTCCCCCCACTGGCCAGAACCGGCTGGCTTCCAAGGTGGGGGGGCCTCCTGGTCACCAGTCGCTGGTCCCCCATCTCCAGGCCATTGTCCAGGTCCTGACTGCTAGGCAACGTCACACCTGGTCCCCTGCAACAAGAACCCTCCTCTCCCTTCCCCTTTACACACACAGCACACAGGGAAACTGAGGCACACACCGTGCTCATGCAAAGCTCTAAGAAAATCCCTCACTTCATCACAAACACACACACACACAATGTCACAACTGAGACACAACGCATCAGCACACAGAGAAAGCTCGTTTTCTAGCACACACACAGTCACAACTGACACATGTGTGCACTCCCCCCACGCAGAGATCGAATATTACACCCCCCCACTCCGCCCTTGCCTGTGTTCCCAGTCCAGCTATGACATGGGCTGTGTGGGGCCCAGGGTGGCGTGGCCGCCTGGCCCGTTATCTGGGGAGGCAGCGCCCGCCAGCCCCGTCTGCTTGTCTCTGGCTCTGAGCTTATTTTCCAGGAACCCAGCAGCTGCCAGAGTGTCACCCGCCCCCTGGATTTGGCCCCCGGCCAGAGCAGAATGTGTGAGGATGTACCAAAAAGGAGAACTGAGGGTGTGTGGGGGGCACTGCCTGTTGCTGCCAGCATGGGGGCTGGCGGGGGGCATCAGGGCAGGAGCTGTGGGGTCAGGGCAGGGCCGGCAGCAGAGAACCCAGGTGTCCGGGCAGAGCAGGTGGAGACACAGGGCAGGGCTCACTTAGGAGCCAGATGTGACCAACTGGGGAGGGGGAGGATTCCCAGAATGCACTGCTGCAGCGTGGATAAGGGGGGTGAGGAGCATTCCCAGCATGCACTGCTCCCCTTGGCATGGCAAGGCCTTAGGGCGCAGGGCTGGTCTTGGCTGGGGTGTCTCCTATGCCTCAGTTCCCGGGGGGTGCTCGACCCCCGCTCCGCCCCAGGTCCCGCCCCCCACTGCACGCCTTCCCCCACCCCTCCACCCCTCCTCTTCCCACCCCTCCTCTGCCCCAGGCCCTGCTACTACTCCACCCCTTCCCCCACCCCCTCCCCACCTCTTCCCACCCCTCTCTGCGCCTCGCCCCGCCCCCACTGCACCCCTTCCCCCACACCCCCACCTCTTCCCACCCGTACTCCACCCCTTCTCCCAAGCCACAGTGGGTGGGAGGTGCTGGGAGTGAGGGGGAGGAGCTGATCTGTGGGGCTGCCGGTGGGTGCCGAACACCCACTATTTTTTTTTTTCAGATCTGGAAAGGGGAAGCCGGGTTGCTTCATCTTCTGGTGAAAAACTCCCCTGGCCCCAGAGCAGGGACCTCGGCTTCCACTTTCCAGATCTGAACCGGAGCCCAGCCCATCCGCTGTGCCCAGGGAAAGAGACCCCTGGCTCCCGTTGCCAGCTCTGGGAGGGGAGTAGGGCTGGTGGGTCAGAGTGGCGGGCTGGCAGCCAGGACTCCTGGGTTCTATTCCCAGCTCTGGGAGGGGAGTGGGGTCTGGTGGTTAGAGCGGGAGGGCTGGCAGCCAGGACTCCTGGGTTCTATTCCCAGCTCTGGGAGGGGAATAGGGTATGGTGGTTAGAGCGGGAGGGCTGGCAGCCAGGACTCCTGGGTTCTATCCCCAGCTATCTCTCTGATTCACCATGTGACGGTGGATGAGTCTCGCCTGTTCTTTTCTCTGTAACAAACACCCCAGATGGCCACTGGGAGCGCCAGAGCCACCGCCCCGCCCACTAGACGACATGGTGCCGCCCATGGGAGGAGCTTTCCAAGCCCTGCCCACTAAGTGGCAGGACTCCGCCCAGGGGTGGGGCTTGCAGAGCTCTACCCCACTGGCTGTTCCATCCAGGTGCCGCCCCCCAGTGCTAAAGTCACACCCGCCGCCTTTGGTCATTCAGAGAAACCCAAGCCACTTTGGCAGCTTTATTCGTCTTTTTTGGGAGAGGCCATTGCCGAGACGGCGGAAGGATACAAAGCTCAGGGAGAGGGCGGGGAAGTTCTGGCCCGTAACATAGAGCATGACTTTCAGGATGCTTATTGGAGGGACTATTTTTGCTGGCGTTCATCTGCCGGGGATAGGATACAAAGGAGATAAGGGGATGATCTCTACTTGTTCGGTGGACTGGACTACTTCTTTTGAGTGGAAGAAGACAGAAGGGGGTGTAATAAGGCCCAGCCCTTGTATTTAAAGGGCACAACTTTCCCATGTGCGTTTCAGGGACTATAGTTGTGGTGGAAGGCCACAAAACAGAGTGCAAGAAGATGACAAAGGAAGTAGTCCCGGTACCCGAATATGATGGAGCTTGATTTTCAGATTTTTAAGGGGCTATTTTACCTTTTGTTGTTTGGCGGATGGACACACACAAGTAATGGAGGAACGACACAGGGCTTCTGTTCGAAAAGGGCCTGGTTTTCAGCTATTATTTTTTTGAGGGACTATTTTTTTGGCAGAAGGACACACAATCAGTATATATTGAAAGTAGATCCGGTTCCTGTATAAAAAGGGTCCAGTTTTGAGGGACTACTTTTGTGGTGGAAGGATACTCGGTAGCTGTCCTTTGAAAGTAGAGCCGGCTCCTGTGTAAAGTGGGCTGGATTCCCAGAATTCTTTTTTTTTTTTTTTGGACGGACTACATTAATTGGTGGAAGGATACGCCAACCAAGGGGGTGGTCAATGTAACAAAAGTAGATCTGAGCCTTCTGTATAAAAAGAGCCTGATTTTAGGAATTACTCCACCCCGGTGTGAAAATCAGGCCCCAAAATGGTGGCCAGGTGGTGGTATCCATGGCAACCACCATGGCCACAGCCATGTAACAGCCCCGCCCACCCTGTGGGGTGGCAGCCAGTGAGTATCACTGAGTTCCTGCAGCATGGGGAAGGGGCGTGGCCTGTTATTGCTCCGGTGTGGCCAATGAGAGCAAGAGTTCCCAGCATGCTCCTCTGCAGTGCGACCCATAAGCTCCCGGCATGCACTGCTCTGGCATGGCCCATGGGCTCCCAGCATGCACTGTTCTGGCGAGGCTCTGGGGTCCCAGCATGCACTGCTCCAGTGTGGCCCATGGGCTCCCAGCATGCATTGCTCCGCCATGTCCCATGGGCTCCCAGCATGCACTGCTCCAGCACGGCCCTGGGCTCCCAGGATGCACTGATCTGGTGTGGCTCTGGGCTCCCAGCATGCCCTGCTCGGTGCCATCCCACAGCTGCCCCCCACCCCTCATGGGACCCTGGCCCCTTCCCCCTGCCCCGTCACGGCTGCATCATCCGCAGCTCGGAGGAGGTGGTGGAGCCCAGCGAGCGGTTGCTCCGGCGCGCGCTGCCGGAGCCCATCGAGTCTTCGGCCATGGCGGCCTCCAGCCAGCGGGCGCGGCTGCTGCCCCGCAGCCCCTCCTGGAAGCGGCGGCCCAGGAAGGCGTAGAGCAGGGGGTTGAGGAAGCAGCCCAGGCAGGTGAGGCTGAAGGCCAGGGAGGAGCCCACCTCGAAGGCTGCACGATTGCTCGGCGACCTGTGCAGGAAGTTGAAGATGTGGTAGGGCAGCCAGCAGAAGAAGAAACTCAACACCACGGCAGCTACCACCTTGGCCGTACGGTTGGGCCGGCGGCCCCGGTGCCTGGCCCGCAGCATCACGACCACGTGGCAGGCCGTGATGACCAGCAGCGGTGCCAGGAAGCCGGCCACGAACCGCACCACAATCAGGGCCTCCTGCCGTGCCATCCTCGTCACCTCGTCCCCGAAATTGTTGACGCAGAAGCAGCGCTCGCCCCGGCAGGTCACCTGCCGGAAGACCAGGTAGGGGGCCGAGAAAGCCCCGGCCAGCAGCCACGCCACGGCGGCCGCCCCCCAAGCCAAGCGCGGCATGCGGAACCGCTGGGCCCAGACAGGCCGGGCCACCAGTAGGCTACGATCAGCCGAGATGAGCGTCAGCTGGAAGACGCTGGCGAACATGCTGAGGAAGAGGAGGGAGTTGACGGCTTTGCAGAGGAAGTTGCCGAAGGCCCACTGATTGCCCGCGGCGGTCTTGGCGGCGTAGAAAGGCAGCAGCAGGGAGTAGAGCAGGTCAGCCAGCGCCAGGCTCAGGAACCAGATCGAGTTGACCGTCCGGCGTATGCGGAAGCAGGTGACCCAGATCACCAGCCCGTTGCCTACCATGCCCAGCAGGGAGGAGACCACGAAGATGGCCACCGAGATATGGGCGAGGACGTTGGAGGTGGGCGTGGTGCTGTTGTTGGCCATGGGTGAGGTGGTGTTGCTGGAAAGCTGAGGAGAAATGACCGCTTTAGCACGTGGCCCGGCCGGTGCCCCTCACTCCCAACTAGGACTGCCAGGCGTCCGGTTTTCTCCCTGCCTGCCCCAGTGCTGAACGGCTCCCGGAAGTGATCTCCATATCCGGCTCCTCGGCGCAGGGGCTGCCACAGGGGCTCTGCACACTGCCCCTGCCCCGAACGCCGGCTCTGCAGCTCCCATTGGCCGGGAACTGTGGCCAATGGGATCTGCGGGGGTGGTGCCTGCAGGAAACGCAGCCAGTGGGATCTGCGGGGGCAGTGCCTGCAGGAACCACGTCCAACGGGAGCTGTGGGGGAGGTGCCTGTGGGAGTGGGCAGTACACACCGCACAGAGCCGCCTGGCCGCCCCTGCGCCTAGGAGCCGGACATGGCGGCCTCTTCCCGGAGCAGCGCGGAGCCGGGGCAGGCAGGGAGCCTGGCTTAGCCTAGCTGCGCTGCCTGAGGTAAGTGCTGCCCGGTCGGATCCCACACCCCAAACTCCTGCCCCAGGTGGGAACCCCATCCTGCACCCTAACTCCCTCCTGCAACCTGAACCCCTCCGCCCCACAGCCCTGAGCCCCCTCCTGCACCCTAACTCCCTCCTGAAACCTGCACCCCCTCCCCACACGCCATCCCCAGCCCTGAGCCCCCTCCTGCACCCTAACTCCCTCCTGAAACCTGCACCCCCTCCCCACACGCCATCCCCAGCCCTGAGCCCCCTCCCACACCCTAACTCCCTCCTGGGGCCCGCATTCCCTCCCGCATACCTTCCCACACCCCAACCCCAGCCCTGAGCCCTGGCCCGCACCCTGCACCCCCTCCCTCTGCCCCAGCCCAGAGTCCCCTCCCGAACCTCAAACCCCTCATCCCCGGCCCCCCCTAGAGCCCACACCCCCAGCTGGAGCCCGCAGCACAACCCCCTGCCCCAACCAAGTGAAAGTGCGGGAGGGTGGGGGAGAGCAAGTGATGGAGGGAGGGGGGAATGGAGTGTGTGGGGGTGGGGCCTCGGGGAAGGGGAGGGGCAGGGGACAGGACTAGTGTGTTCTGTTTTGTGCAGTCAGAAAGTTGGCAACACTACTACTGACACGCAACCCCTTCTATCCCCCCACCTCTGCCAGTGCCCCCCACTCCTGACCTGCAGCCCCTCCTATCCCCCCACCTCTGCCAGTGCCCCCCACTCCCGACCTGCAGCCCCTCCTATCCCCTCACCTCTGCCAGTGCCCCCCACTCCCGACCTGCATCCCCTCCTATCCTCCCCACCTCTGCCAGTGCCCCCCACTCCCGACCTGCAGCCCCTCCTATCCTCCCCACCTCTGCCAGTGCCCCCCACTCCCGACCTGCAGCCCCTCCTATCCTCCCCACCTCTGCCAGTGCTCCCAACTCCCGACACGCAACCCCTCCTATCCCAGCCCCCTCCTCCCCCAGCTGTGTGGGTGCCACTCACTCCCGACCCGCAGCCCCTGCTATTCCGCCCCCCCAGACAGCCCCGGGACCTCTTGTCTCAGCAGATCTCTGTTCCTGTGGCACACAGAGCCAGTCCCCTGGGGAGCGGGGACACACTAACCCCGGGTTTGTGCTACACGGCTCTGTCCTTTGGAGAGCCACGCAGCCCCTCCTGAGCCACGGCTACGGGGGGTCTCCCAACTCTTCCTCCCCCCCAGCTTCAGAAGCATCGACCCCGACTTGTGCTGGAGGAAACTGAGGTGAAAGGACTTTCTGGAGGTCACACGGAGAGTCAGAGACAGAGCCGGGGAGAGAACCCAGGAGTCCTGGCTCTCGGCCCCCCCTGCTCTAACCACCAGCCCCCACTCCCCTCCCGGAGCGGGGGAGAGAACCCAGGAGTCCTGGCTCTTCCGCCATACCCCGTTATACAGTATCTTGGTCCATTCACCCCCTGAGCCAATTGGGCTGGTCTCTAGCTGCCCTGTGGGTATTTGCCTGATTTCAGTCATTCCCAGATCCCCGGCCAGCAGGGACCCCTGTGGCCGTCTAGCCTGACCCCCTGATAGCCCAGGCCAGAGGCTGCCCCACAAACCATCTCCGGAGCTGTTCTTTTAGGAAACCCCCCAGTCTGAACTGAAAATCTGCCGGGGATGGAGGATCCCCCAGGGCCCTGATGCATGGTCCCAATGATTAATGGTCCCACCCCAGTAAAAACCGACCAGCCCCGATCAACTCTCTGCTCCCTGCGTAGGGACGGACGGACGGACGGGGATCACGGCGCCCCGGAGCGTGTCCTGGGCTCAGCTCAAGAGCTGGAGCTTCTGGTATCGCTCGCTCGGAGACAGGGCTTTGAACCCTTGAATCGTCCTCGGGGCTCTGCTCTGACCCCTCCCCGACTGACTCTGTGCCCCAGGGCCAGACCCAGGGCTCGGCAGCGTCACCCCCGGGTCAGCTCCAGAGGGAAAATTCCTTCCCTGCTCCTCCTCGAGATCCCAGGACGGCGTTAGCCCCAGTCCAGCCGATTCTCCGTTCCGAAATCGCCACCCACCAGGGGAGAGCCCCCAGCTGACGGTTGTGGTTCCTCGCCGCGGGCGGGGACTTGCGGACGTGTTAAAACGCCTGGCGTTTGCCCGTGCACTCTGGGTCCCTGCCCCGGCCCCCTCGGGATTTCCTGATTTCTGGGCCCTCTGCTGACATTAGCTGGAAGGGTTTGATGTTCCCGGTAACTAGCGCAGGGCACGACCTGATCCCCACAGGACCCCACTGGAGACCCCCGCCCACTTAAGGAGGAGTCCCTGGTTACAGGTACGCTCCAATGCCCTCATGCTTCACCTGACCCACAGGCTGGCTTGGGGGCCTGACTCCTCTGGGCGTGCCCAGTGCTGGGGCAGCAGCCTGCTGAGAGGGACCCAGGAGTCCTGGCTGCTGCCCCCTATGCACACCCCCACTCCAGTGTTAGAAAAGGTGGGGCCGGGACTCAGGACTCCTGGGTTCTCTCCCTGGCTCTGGGAGGGGAGTGGGGTCTAGTGGTTAGAGGGGGAGGGCTGGGAGCCAGGACTCCTGGGTTCTATCCCCAGCACTGGGAGGAGAGTGGGGGCTAGTGGTTAGAGGGGGAGGGACTCCTGGGTTCTCCCCCTGGTTCTGGGAGGGGAGTGGGGTCTAGTGGCTTAGAGCAGGGGGGCTGGGAGCCAGGACTCCTGGGTTCTATCCCCAGCACTGGGAGGGGAGTGGGGTCTAGTGGTTAGAGGGGGAGGGCTGGGAGCCAGGACTCCTGGGTTCTATCCCCAGCACTGGGAGGAGAGTGGGGGCTAGTGGTTAGAGGGGGAGGGACTCCTGGGTTCTCCCCCTGGTTCTGGGAGGGGAGTGGGACTCTGGGTTCCATTCTTTGGCTGGACAGTGGGGCTGGTCTCTGGGTTCTCTCTGTCTGGGCTGCCTGGAGGGATGGAGATGTGGGCTCCCCCCATCTCTGGTGCTGGTAGACGGCTGTCCCTGCTGCATAGCCGGCTCCTGCAATCTGTCAAATCAAGGCTTGGACTTACCTGCCCCCAGCTCCTGGTGGGGAAGGGGGACGCCATGGGCCCGGGAGCTGTGGTTGGAGGTAGACCAGAGCTTGTTCCTCTCAGCGCTGTCTGCAGTCCTGGGTCTGTGCAGGCTGTGCAGAAGGTAGGAAGTTGAGTAAAGCCGGGCCACTGGCAGGAAGCGATTAGATGCGCCCCTTCTGGGGGGGAGTGTGGTCCCCGCCCCGGGAGAGCAGAGCAAGGCAGGGCTGGGAGCGGGAGAGCTCAGGTGCGGAGGATGGGGGGAGGGCTCAGCATAGGCAGTCCCAGGCTGGTGTCTCCTGAAGGGGGCTGGATGGGGGTAGGGGTGATGGGCACCTGGGGGGCTGGATCTCCTGGGTCTCCTACGTCCTCCGCAGGTGTAGAGGTCTCTGACGGACGAGGAACCAGGATGCTGGGGGAAAAGGAGAGCAGCATGCGCCTCTAGGGGCTGGTGCACAGGGCGGATAACAGCTACACTAGCGCTGCCAGCAAATGGAGCTACTCCTTTAGCTCCTCATAGGGGATAATGGCTATACTGGTGCCGCTGGTTTGGGGGCAGGGATGGTCTCCTGCAATGCATCTGTGCAGCGCCTGGCGCAGTGGGGCCCCGATCCTGAGCAGGGGCCCAACTGCAACACAAGTGCCTCCAGACGGCCATGGCTGGGCCTGGCAGCGCCTTGTGGCCTTGGCCTGGATTTCCCTTGACGAAGCGTCTTAATTGATGCTGCGTCGTTGTGTCTCTTCTGGCGCCGCGTAGCGCCGGGGGCTTGTGGCTGAGGCGCCTGGGACTCAGGACTCCTGGGTTCTGTTCCCGGCTCTGCCGCAGACTCCCTGTGAGAAACCGGCCATGTTACTGCCATCCCCCCCGCCTCGGTTTCCCCATCTGTGCAAGCAGCTCACGGTGTATATTTCACAGTAAGGTGCCACCTAGAGATCTGGTCTGAGCTCAGGGCCCTGTTGTGCCAGGCGCTGCAGAGACAGTCCCTGCCCAGAGAGCGCCCAGTCTCAATAGGCAAAGGCTGGAAGGGGAAACCGAGGCAGCAAGAGGGGAAGAGACTTAGCCAAGGTCACACAATAGGTTGGTGGTAGAGGTGGGGAGAGAACCCAGGAGTCCTGGTTCCCAGGCCCCCAGCCCTAACCACTAGACCCCACTCCCCTCCCAGAGCCAGGGAGAGAACCCAGGAGTTCTGGCTCCCAGCCCTATGTCCTTACTCACTAGATCACATTGCTTGTCTAGCTAAATTTCCCATCAGCCCTTTCTTATCCACAAAGCCAGGCCTGAGCCCCTCTCCGGCGCCAACACAGGGATCCCACCTGCGGCTGCCACCTACACCAGCCGTGGTAACAATGATTCTCCTGGCCTAAGGCTGCCGGGATGGGCATCGGCCTTTGAGCTGCTAGCAGGGCATTAACCCTTCAGGTGCTGCAGAGAGGCCAGGTCTTAGCAGCCTCCGCCGCATTTTGTTCTTGTGCAGCAAGATAATTATCTGACCGTGTTCTCATGCGTCTCGAGCTGGGGTTTTGATTTCAACACCGTGTTTCCTGTTTTTCAGGAGTCCACCTCTACTGGAGGGCATCCAGGAGCTTACACCTCCACCCCAAAATTGAGGGCTGGGGGCCCGTCAAGGGCAAACACTGATGGGGAACAGAATCGGGGCCAGACCCCAGCTGGGGTCAATCGGCCTTAGCTCCATTGGAGTTAATGGGGCCAGACCTCCAGCTGGGATCCTAGAATCGTAGAAGCTTAGGGTTGGAAGAGACCTGAGGAGGTTTCTAGTCCAACCTCCTGCTCAAAGCAGGACCAACACCAACAAAATCATCCCAGCCAGGGCTTTGTCAAGCCAGGCCTTAAAACCTCTAAGGATGGAGATTCCTCCCAGTTCCCTTGGCCTCTCCTCATAAATCATGTGCTCCAGCCCCTTAATCATTTTCGTTGCCCTCCGCTGGACTCTTTCCAATTTTTCCACAGCCTTATTGTAGTGTGGGGCCCAAAACTGGACACAGTGCTACAGATGAGGCCTCACCAATGTCGAATAGAGGGGAATGATCACGTCCCTCGATCTGCTGGCAATGCTCCTACTAATGCAGCCCAATATGCCATTAGCCTTCTTGGCAACAATGACACACTGCTGACTCATATCCTACTTCTCGTCCACTGTAACCCCTAGGTCCTTTTCTGCAGAACTGCTGCCTAGCCACTCGGTTCCTACTCTGTAACAGTGAACGGGATTCTTCCGTCCTAAGTGCAGGACTCTGCACGTGTCCTTGTTGAACCTCATCAGGTTTCTTTTGGCCCAAACCTCTAATTTGTCTACGTCCCTCTGGACCAGGGCCGGTGCAAGGAAGTTTCACACTCTAGGCGAAACTTCCACCTTGTGACCCCCGCCGCCAGCCCTAAGGTGCCCAACCAAACAGCTGATTGGCGCTGCAAGCCTGGGAGGCGGGAGAAGTGGCGCGGCGACCCCGCGCGCTTGGGGAGGGGGCGTAGGAACGATGTAAACAAAAAGTTGGGGGCACTGCTTTTTGGCACCCCGAAATCTTGGTGCCCTAGCAACCACCTAGTTTGCCTAAAGGGTAGCACCGGCCCTGCTCTGGACCCTATCCCTACCCTCCAGTGTATCTCCTCCCAGTTTAGTGTCATCTGCAAACTTGCTGAGGGTGCAGTCCACGCCATCCTCCAGATCATTAATGAAGATGTCAATCGGCCGGAGTTCCACTGGAGTCAGTGGGGCCAGCCCCCCAGCTGGGATCAATCGGCTGTAACAGCACTGAATTTACATCAATTGGGGATCTGGCCCGATAGACTTTAAATCTGAATGTAGAGGGGGAGCCCAGGGCTCGGCTAGCAGGGGCCTGCGGGTTAGGATTGTGGGGCACCGACAGAGCTGGGGTGTGAGGGGAGCCAGTGCTCTAGGCGCAGGATGAAGCCCCCTGCCCTGGCCTAGAACAGACTCAGGTGCAGAAAGTTCCCTGGAGGCGGGGGCCTGAAATCTGTCTGTCAGTTCTTATCTCTCGTGCCTCGATCAGAGCAGAAACCTCAAGGCTGCTCTGGAGAAGCGGCCTCTGATACTCTGCGAGGCGAGGCGGGAGGTTTCTCAGTCGCTCACGATGATCGACAGATACCGAGCTGTAGAGCCGGTGAAGCTGATCATGCTGATAGCTATGGCTTCCTTTCTGAGGTGTTTGCTGGGGCACCAGGGCGCCGGGTATGACCTGCCTGCTCGGAGCCGGCGGGGCTGACGTGTGTGGTGCTGCCAATTTCATCTCGCGGTGCGCCGGTGGGACGGCCCAGAGGTGGGGCAAACCGGGGCCAGGTGGGGTGATGGAGACGCTCTCTAGGGGCCCGAACGCGCGGGAGATTGCCCCCCGTGCCTGGCTTTGCCGTCAGCCCTCCTTGATGTTTCGGGGAAGTGGCTAGAGTCCTGGTCTGCCCATCACCGTGGCCTCTGGGGACCTCGCAGTTTTTAACACATTGATCCTAGCCACCCTCCCTGCCCCCCGTGGGGCTGTTATCCCCAAATTGGTGGTGGGGAAACTGCCCGAGGGACTGCATAGTGGGGGTTGGAACCCAGGTGTGCCAGGTCCCAGGCTGCCCCAGTCCTTCCTCTCGGCTGGATTTGGGGCCTGATACGAGCCTCATTGGGGCTTTATTAGGGGATGATCCCAAGGGACCATTCCAGCCTAGGAAGTGTTGAAGGACTTGTGGTAAAGGGGCTGGGTTGGGACCCCAGACAGCTGGGTTCAATTCCTAACCCTGACATTGAGTCGCTGGGCAACCTTGCGTCAGGTCCTCTCTGTGCCTCAGTTTCCCATCTGTAAAGTTGGGTGCAATCATCCTTCCCTATGTAGTATGTGCTTCAGGGCAGGGTGCGAGTCTGGCCTGCCTGGGGCTCCAAGCCTGGTCCAGGGGGGTTTGTGCAGTGCCCAGCGTGGTGGGGGCCCAGATGCCTCCGAGAGAGGAAAGTCCCCATGTCCCGTTCCCCACCCAGCTGGGGATCTGGCCCCACTGACACTAAAGGAAACATTTTCTTTAAATAGAGCAGGACGGGGACGTTAAGGCAGCGACTGACCCAGGCAAAAAATCGGACCCCCAAAGAAACAGAGCTAGACCCCTTTAAACACAGCTACAATCCTTTTATTAATGAGCCTTTAAACCCTTCCCCGGGAATTCCCGGCCCCCTTCCCATGGCGAGAGTTGAGTCTCTGAAACTATTTACATTGGGAAGGGCAGCTGCAGCCGCGCCAGCTGGGAGAACGATTCCGGGACGCCTCACTCGCGGCTCCAGGGCATGTGCTGAGCTGAGAGGTCAGGAAGGGGAATATTGCACAGTGAGGGGGCGTAATGGGGCCAGAGGTTTCAGGTAGCAGGGACACCAGGGTGGATGGGTCTGGGGGGGGGGGCAGGGAGAAGGCGGGATATTGGGCTGGATGGGCCCGTGGGGCTGATCCGGGATAGTCCCTATCGCCCCAGTGGGGCCGTGAGGAACTCATTGACCCCTCCGCTCTCTTAGCACCATCCCATCCTTCTCTGAGCTGTGCCACCGGGGCTGGTGGAAGGATGGGAAGCTGTGCTGGGACCCCATTATTGGGGTTAAATACCCAGCGGGCAAGTTGGTGGGGGGGTGGGGGGAAGTGCCCAAGCCCACCAAGCCATAAGGATGAGCCACCCATTGCCCCTCCCTTCCCATTGCTGTGCCCTGGCCACCGTGTCCACGACCCGTGTGCCGGCGGCCATCTTGTTGCGCCATCTTCCACAACCAGCCTCGTGTGTGCGTGTGTGTGTGTGGAGGGGGCATTGACTGTGAATCCCAATGCTGAGGCCTAGCAGGCTGTTAGAAGCCTGAGTTGCCTTTGGCGCCATGGCAACAGGACCCACCACCCTGTTGGCTGGAGACAAAATGGGTGGCCAAGAATAATGGCAAGATGGCTGCTGCATGTAGTCCTGTATTTGATTTGGAGCAGCCTTGGGACTTTTCCCCGGGGAATGAAGACCAAGCAGTGGCCACCTTCCCTAGACAGATGTCAACTGATGTGGCATAAAGAAACAAGATGGCTGCCCAGTGTTGGCAGATAACACAAACACTCGAAGGTGCATTGGCGTGGCAAAGCATGCACCTGGGTGAGGTGAAGAAGGGATAGGATCCACTCAAGCGAACAGAAAATGGCGGCCGTCACAGCCCTCCCCAGACTGGGGTCAAACTAGGCCATGTAGAAACAAGATGGCCGCCATGCACAGGCTGAAGAGAAGCCGGAATTTGCTGCGCTGCTATAAGAATATGGCCCGCGATATGGGAAGGCGACACGTGGGAATTTGTTCTGGAGGGCAGGGGTAGTATGGCTCTTCCCTCTCTGTGTTGTTTCCCCCCCACTTAAAAAACAAGCTGGCCACTGCAAGTAGGCAAAACTAGGCCACGGGCAACCAAGATAGCTGCCTCGTGCAGGCCAAAGGGAAGCCCGGATTTGTGGTGGTGCCATGAGAAGGGCTCCGTGGACACTTTGCGTGAAGGGGGCAACCACAAACGATGCCCCAGAGGGACATCAAGCCACGCTGCTTCCAGACCAAAATGGCTGCTGTGGGGAGGCCGAAGAGAAGGCCAGGTGTCGTGAGGACGGGGCTCTGCATGGAGATGCAACCTGGAGACTTAGCCCCGCCTGGTGATGCCAACAGGGCCAACCCGGCCTGACATCAAGAGCTGCTGCTCAACTAAGAAGATGGCTGCCGTGCATGGGCCGAAGCCTGGCTGGAGTTGAAGAAGTCAGGGGGAGGCTGGCCAGCGGAGCGGGAATGGGGGCGATGGGGGGGTGAATGGGTGGGGGGCATCTCGTGCCGTTTCCCCTCCTTGGTGCCCCCTTCACAGGAGCAAGGCGGACCCAAGCAAGACGAGCCAGGCCGAGGCGGTCAACCCCGCCGCGCCCCCCTTCCCGCCGCTCGGCAGCTTGACGCCCGGGTTGTTCCGCCGCTCGCCCTCCGTGGTGATGTGGCGGTCGTCCCGGATGAGGTCCTCGTGGTCGTCATGATCCTCGTGGTCGTCATGGTCCTCGTGGTCCGGAGGCAGGGGCGTGGGAGCGGCAGTGACCGTGGCGGCGGTGGCGAGCGTGGCGGTGGCGGTGACCATGGCGGTGGCGGTGGCATTGGCTGTGGCATTGGCGCCCGTGGCGTTGGCCCCTTGGCCGGGCATGACCTCCAGCCGGGGGATGTTGGGGGCGAAGAACGTCTTGTTGGTCAGGTCCCCGTTGCAGAGGTGGCCGGAGCAGCAGGAGCCCACCAGGTTGACGGCCGTGCTGCCCCTTGCCTCCTTGGTGCAGTCCTTGTTCTGCACGCAGCCCTTGATGGGGCGGCTCAGTGAGACGTTGCCTGTGGGAGACGGGACGGGGGACAGTCAGGGGAGGGCCGTGCTGCAGGGAGCGGGGTGGGGTCCCTCTCCTGGCCGTCGGTGCTGGCCCCGATGCACCACTAGGGGGTGCTGTGCTGTGTGAACCGGGTAGGGGCCCTCCCCGGGCTGTTGGTGCTGACCCCCAATGTGCCACTAGGGGGTGCTGTGCTGGGGGGGGGCCCTCCCCTGGCTGTCAATGCTGGCCCCGATACACCACTAGGGGGCGCTGTGCTGTGGGCCCTCCCCTGGCAGTCAGAGCTGGCCCCGATGCGCCACTAGGGGGCGCTATGCTGTGGGCCCTCCCCTGGCAGTCAGGGCTGGCCCTGATGCACCACTAGGGGGTGCTGTGCTGCACGAGAGGCTGCCTTTCCGGGAGTGCGGGGGATGCAAAGCCAGAGCACGATTTGCAAAGATCCGCCAGGCCCTTGGCCCCCCTGTCGGGGCGCGAACCCCGGTGTCCCGGCCAGCTTGCCATCATGGTGATTGCCGGCGGCTCCCCGAACCTCCCTGGCTCCCCGCGCTGGCCAAACAGCTGCCGCGCCTCGCCCCAGAGGGGGCTGTCTCTGAGTGTCCCGCCCGGGCCTCACCGACTTTCATGGTGACGTTGCCGTGGAAACAGCCCTGGTACCCGTCATAGCATTTCACCACCGTGGAGTTGCCGGGGGAGCAGGCCTCGTTGCCTTGGCAGCTGTAGCACTCCAGCCCGTTGGGCACTCGGGCGCTCTCGTTACCTGGCGAACAGACAAAGGGGGGGCAGTGAGAGAGGAGGAGGTGGGGGGCCGGCCCCTCCCCGCACCCCCCGGTGGGCACTTACTCATCGACTGTAGTGCCATGGCCCGGATGTCCAGCTGGGAGTTGCAGCGGCTGGTGTTGCAGTTGCGCACCTGGGAGAAGGCTAAGATGCCGTGCAGGTCCACGCCCTTGTCGTTGGTGCCCGTTCTGCCCAGGCCGCAGCCCTTCTCGCCCACCAGGAACTGCCCGTGGCCTGGGGAGACAGCCGGGGGGGTGAGCGAGTCGGGAGAGAACCCAGGCGTCCTGGCTCCCAGCTTCCCCCTACCCCACAGCTTTAACTCCCCTGCCAGACCTGGAGATGGAACCCAGCCGCCCCGCTCTAACCCACTAGGTCCTATGCCACTCCCAGAGCCAGGGAGAGAACCCAGGAGTCCAGGCTCCCAGCCCTCACCCCGAGGGCTCACTCACTCCATTTCACGGCCGCCACGGTTTCCATGCACACTTGGGCGTTGGCTGGACACGAGATCGTCTTCATCTTCTCCGGGCTGCAGCCGCCGTCGCTGCGCTCCACACAGCTGTGGCACTCCAGGGCGATGGCTCCTGCATGGGGGGGAAGGAATCTCTGTGAAACCCGGCGTGGCTGGCACACCCGTGGGGGGACCTGCCTGGGCCTGTCCCCGGAGGGGGGGGACCCCTAATCTCTCAAAGGTGGGTCACGTTTGTGCGTTTTCCCAGGTAATTTTGCACGGCTGTTTGCACGGCTCCTTCTCTTTGCACGGATTCTCACCTGCTTTTGCATGCAGATTTGCACCTTTCCCTCACCACTTTTGCACTTTTCCATGTGAATTGGCACGTTTCCCTGTGTAATTCCGTCTGTACAATTTTCACCTTTCCCTTGTAATGTTGCATGTCAAATGACACAGAGACGTGACAATCGACATGGGACCACGTGAAAGTGAATATGCAAATTTGCAAGGAAAGGTGAAAATTAGCATGTCAATTACTTGGAAACATGACACTTGACGTGTTAATTTTCACCTTTCCCTTGCAACTTTGCCTGTTAATTTTTATGTTGTCCCATGTAATTTTGCATGTCAATTTTCATGTCATCTTACATGCCAATTTTCACCTTTCCCACATAACTTGGCATGTCAATTTGGACCCTTTCCCAGGTTACACGTTTCCCCGTGTAATTTTACATCAATTGTCCCCTTTCCCCTTTCGTGGATTGTTCCCCAAACTCCTGCTTCATAAACATGCAAGTGGGTGTGTCCGCATTTAATGCCCCACGCATCTTCAGAGAAATTCGGTGGCACGTTTCCTCTCCTTTTTTGCACCAGTTTGAACGCACTAGAAGTGCACTCACTTTCCCACCTCTCTAGACCCCCCATCCCTGGCTCTGTAAATTTGAACGGCGAGTGGCCCATCTCCCCGCCCTCGCTGCGTTATTTCCACTGTACATTTGCAGAGATTTGCTGCCTTTCCCGTCCTCTTTGCACCGTTTTCTCCAGGCGTTCCCACGGACACTTGCACGGGGGTTTCCTTCTTCGCACCATTTGTCTGGGAACTTGCACTTGTGTTTGCACTTCTGTTTCTCACAAACACTTGCATGGGCGACAGATATCCCTCTTTGCCCCCTCCTCCGGTGGGTGGCTGTGTCAGCTCCAGGATGGGGGTGACCCCACCCCAGGGTGAGGCTGGCGTCCCTGGGAGGAGTTCTCCCAGTTGGCAATGTGCCCCAGACCCATTCCAGGTGGAGCAACCTGTCCCAGCATGCACGGCACCTCTGCCCCCCCCCCCCAATCCCATGGCACTAACGGCTTCCCCCTCCCATTCCAGCATGGAGAATGGAGTCAATACCCAGCCCCCAGACCTGGGGAAGGGGGGGGATCCTAGAGGGGAAAGGCCCTAGCCCCATTCCTTGCCCCCCTGAGCCAGCCAGTCCACTACTCTGGGACTGGATGGGAGCCGGCGCCCCCTAGACGGGAAAGGCCCCCTGCCCCATTCCCCACCAGCCAGCCCCCGGCCTGGGGCTGTATTATAATGCCATCACTCAGTCGTTCTCTCGAAGGAGCCGGGTTTCCCTGGCAGATGCAGCTGAGATAAAAACACCCCATCAATCTGCCCCGGGACCCAGATTCGTCCCCACTGGAGCAATGCCCCGTCCCGGCCCCCGGGTGTGCTCCCCGGCCCCGTACCTTGGAGGAGCAGTGCGGCCGCCAGCAGGAGGAGGGGACCGGCTCTCGGGGGGCGGGGGGCTCCCATGGCTGCGTCTGCCTGGACCAAGCGGGTTCTCTCGGCTCCCGGCAGCTTCCACGCGACTCCGGCTGCCAGCGCCAAGCTAAGACGATAAATAAGGGGAGGCAGATGGGGCGGGATGTCCCCGCCCCCCCTTGCACATCCCACCCTCCATGGCTTCGGTGCGGGGCCCCAGGCCGGCGATTATTCACGTTGCCGCCCCAGCACCAAGCCCCGGCGCGTCAGTACCAGGGCGGTGGCTGTCCCAGGAACCGGCCCGGCCGGTTGGGGGAGCTGGCAACGCCTTGGTGGGGCAGCTTCGACGCTGGGGGCTCAGCGCAGGGGGAGCAGGAGCCCGGGGAGGCCTCGGGGCGGATCGGGACTGGAGAGGCCCCCCAGCAATGGTGAGGTGAGTGTGCCCCCAACCAGCTCCCCGTGGCACGGTGCCCTGTGCCCAGTCCCCTGCCCCACTCCCTGTGGCCCAGCAGCCCCCGGTGAGCCCCCTAGCGTCACATTGGGGCCAGGACAGGGTCAGCAGGACACACTGACACATCGAGTTACCCCAGCCCATCCCCGTGCCCCGTATCGCTGCCTGAGGGCACTGAGGTCAGCACTGACTCAGCGCCTGGCCCCTGGCATGAGCTGGCATCAAGGGCCCAGCCTCGGCCCTGGCCCAGAGGAGACACAAAACACGCAGCCAACATAGGTGCTCATGTGTGTGGCAACCAGCCCCCTAGACATCAGGTATAGTGGTTAGAGTGAGGGGCTGGGAGCCAGGAGTCCTGGGTTCTCTGCCCTGCCCTGGGAGGGGAGTGGGGTCTAGTGGTTAGAGCGGGGGGCTGGGAGACAGAACTCCTGGGTTCTCTCCCTGGCTCTGGGAGGGGAGTGGGGTCTAGTGGTTAGAGCGGGGAACTGGGAGACAGGACTCCTGGGTTCTCTCCCTGGTCTGGGAGAGGAGTGGGGGCTGGTGGTTAAAGCAGTGGAGCTGGGAGACAGGACTCCTGGGTTCTCTGCCCCGCCCTGGGAGGGGAGTGGGGTCTGGTGGTTAGAGTGGGGGGCTGGGAGACAGGACTCTTGGGTTCTCTGCCCCGCCCTGGGAGGGGAGTGGGGTCTGGTGGTTAGAGTGGGGGGCTGGGAGACAGGACTCCTGGGTTCTCTGCCCTGCCCTGGGAGGGGAGTGGGGTCTAGTGGTTAGAGCGGGGGTGCTGGGAACCAGGACTCCTGGGTTTTCTGCCCCACCCTGGGATGGGAGTGGGGTCTAGTGGTTAGAGCAGAGGGCTGGGAGACAGGACTCCTGGGTTCTCTGCCCCACCCTGGGAGGGGAGTGGGGTCTAGTGGTTAGAGCGGGGGGGCTGGGAGACAGGACTCTTGGGTTCTCCGCCCCGCCCTGGGGGGGAGTGGGCCTGGGAGACAGGACTCCTGGGTTCTCTGCACCGCTCTGGGAGGGGAGTGGGGTCTGGTGGTTAGAACAGTGATGCTGGGAGCCAGGACTCCTGGGTTCTCTTCCAAGCAGCGTTGTGTTTTGATGGGTGGGGGTGGGGGTGCTGTGCGTGTTGTTGGGTAGCTCTGCCCCCCCTGCAGTGCAGCCCCCACCCGGGACCCCGATCCCAGCCTGGGCGGACCCCGAGGTTGCTCAGGCCCAGCAAGGAGGTAGCTGAGGGAGAGGAGGAGCAGGCCCGACGTCCAGGAAATTGGGGTGCAGCTGGGCCCCAAGTCCAGACACGCAGCTGCCCCTCCCTTGTCTCACCCGCCCCAGGGCAAATCCTTCCCTTCCCCAGAGCCGGCACCAGGCAGCGCCTGAGTCACTGGGGCCTGGGGGCCGGGGTGTGGGGAGCACAGGGCCCCCCCTTGTCCCAGGCCTAGGAAACAGGGACACACCCAGGGAAAGACTCACAGGGAGGGGGCGGGGGATGGGACAGGAGGCCCTTCCCCTCCAGGGGGTGCCAGCCCCGATCTGGCTGCAAGGGCAGCACTGTGAATGTACAGCACCCCAAGGATCTGTCCCTGGGGGACTGGGATCGAGTTGGGGGGCGGCTGGGAGCCAGGACTCCCCGGTTCTCTCCTTGACTCGGTGGGGTGGGGAGTGGGGTCTAGTGGTTAGAGCGGGGGGGCTGGGAGCCAGGACTCTTGGGTTCTGTCCCCGGCTCTGGGAGGGGAGCGGGGACTGGTGGTTAGAGTGGCGGGGTGGCTGGGGGCCAGGACTCCTGGGTTCTGTTCTACCACCTCCCTTGAGTGCGCTTTGCATTACGTGCAGAGGGCTGGTTTCCACCAGGGTGCTGAGCCGGGTTCCCCTGGGGCCGGACGTGCCCCATTGGGATGGCAGTGGGTGGCTTTCCCCCAGCCGCTGGCACCAGGTGGCAGGGCTGGCCTTACCGGTGGGCACTGGTGGCGACCGCTGCTCCGGGAGCCCGGGCAGGAAAGGGGCACCTGGGCTCACTTCGCCCACCAGCCCTACCCGGAGGGTGAGCTCTTCCTCATAAGAACATGCGAACGGCCACACTGGGTCAGACCAAGGGTCTGTCTAGCCCGGTATCTTGTCAGCCGACAGTGGCCAATGCCAGGTGCCCCAGAGGGAATGAACAGAGCAGGGAATCATCAAGTGATCCATCCCCTGTCGCCCATTCCCAGCTCCGGCAAACAGAGGTTAGGGACACGGTCCCTAATAGCCATTGATGGACCCATCTTCCATGAACTTATCTAGTTCTTGTTTGAACCCTGTTATAATCTTGGCCGTCACAACATCCTCTGGCAAGGAGTTCCACAGGTTGACTGTGCGTTGTGTGAAGAAATACTTCCTTTTGTTTGTTTTAAACCTGCTGCCTGTTAATTTCATTTGGTGACGCCTAGTTCTTGTGTTATGAGAAGGAGTAAATAACACTTCCTTGTTTACTTTCTCCACACCACTCAGGATTTTATAGACCTCGATCATATCCCCCCTTAGTCGTCTCTTTTCCAAGCTGAAAAGTCCCAGACTTATTAATCTCTCCTCATACGGAAGCTGATCCATCCCCGTCATCATTTTTGTTGCCCTTTTCTGAACCTTTTTCACTTCCAATAGATCTTTTTTGAGATGGGGCGACCAGATCCCCTCCACATCCCCTTCCCGGAGCTCTCCCTGTGGAGTCAGGGCGGGCAGCGCCAAGGACCAGGTGAGGGACACAGCCGAGCATGGGCGACGCCGGGCGATCTCTACCGGCCAGGCCCCGGCTCCAACTCCAGCCACAACACTGAGCTCAGTTTGTCCCCCGCGTGGCTCAGGTTCCAGGGACGGTGGATGTTCGCTTCATCCGGCGCTCGGAGCCCATGTTCTTTTCATCGCTGACTCGAATTGAGCCGAATGTTGTGCCCTTTGCTCTTGGTTAGTGAATCGTAGAAACCTGGGAGCTCGCAGCTCTATACCTGCGACCTTCGCTGACACGGCTGCGCCCCCCCAGCGCTGAGGAAGGGTCATTTCCCCTCAGCCGGCCCTGCCCGGAGGGTGCTGGGCTCTCGTGCCAGCCTGGCGCTGAGGGTCCCAGGGCAGCGGAGACTTAGGGGGACGTCGGGGTCTCTTGGTGGCTGCTGAGGCCTTGCAAATTCAGTGCAGGCCATGTCATGTGGCATGAGCGCCCTCTAGGGGCGAAAGGTGGTCAGTACTCCAGTCAGTACCCCAGTTCTATCCCAGCTCTGGGAGGGGAGTGGGGGCTGGTAGTTAGAGCAGGGGGGGCTGGGAGCCAGGACTCCTGGGTTCTCTCCCCGGCTCTGGGAGGGGAGTGGGGGCTGGTGGTTAGAGCAGGGGGGGCTGGGAGCCAGGTCTCCTGGGTTCTTTCCCCAGCTCTGGGAGGGGAGTGGGGGCTGGTGGGTTAGAGCAGGGGGGGCTGGGAGCCAGGACTCCTGGGTTCTCTCCCCAGCTCTGGGAGGGGAGTGGGGGCTGGTGGGTTAGAGCAGGGGGGGCTGGGAGCCAGGACTCCTGGGTTCTGTCCTGGTTTGCGTACGGCTGCGATGGGATTTCTGGCGGGGGGGAGGGGATGTAGGCCTTGGGGCGGTGCCAGCTGCCAAGTTGTTTGTGCTAACACAAGAGCCGCTCTTGGGCAATGCCCTGTCATGCGGCATTCTTGGGGAAGCGGCCGCCTGGCGAGGGCCTGTGGGAGCCTGGGGGTCTGGAGCCGGGGCGCTGAACACAGAGGAGGCCTTGGGCCTTGGAAGGTTGCCGAGCCCCAGCCCAGGTACCTGCTGCTCCCCCCAGGCCCTGCCCCTGCCCCCCAAGCAGGGAGGGTGGGTAGAGGGAGAAGGGCGCAGGGAAACGCCAGGTGCTGCCCCTTGCTCCGGGGATGGGCTACAACAGGGGCGATGCTCCCATGGGCTGGGCGCTGGAGGGCCCCATGGCGTCTGTGGGGCGCCCCACGCCTCTGGGCTCATGGGGCTTGGGCTGGGAGCGTGGCTGGGGAGCCTGGCAGCTCTCGGAGGGTCCTTCAGCCTTGAGCCAGACCCCTGGCCCCCGCGCTGGCTGCACCCAATGTTTGGGGCCGCCCCCGGGTCTCCCCCCTGCAGCTCCCCACTGCCTCCGCTCAGCTGGCTCCGGGCGTCAACTGCGGCTGCAGGGTCCTAGTGCCCCCCCCCCAGTGCCAGGGCAGGCTGTCCTTCCCCTGCCCTCCCCCCCCCGGACCCTCCACCAGCACAGGCCCCCTCCCCCGCCCGCAGGCACCGCTCCTGCCCCACACTGGGCAAGGGGCAGCCCCATCCATCCCCCACCCCCAGTGAGGCTACAGTGAGGGGCAGCAGCTGGGGAGGAGGCACCCATGTGATGCCCCCCCCCACCACAGGGGAGGCGAGGGGGCTTCCTGGACCTGAGAGGGGCCCTAGGAGCACGTGCAGTGACCGTGGTGGGGGTGAGTGTGGTGGGGGGGAGAGGGGGGTCCCTCCCCCGGAGCTCGCTGCTGCCGGTGGGGAGAGGGCTGGGCGGAGTCCTCCTCTCTGGCCTGTCTGCACCCCAAACTCCTCATCCCAGCCCCGCCCCAGCCCAGAGCCCACACCCCCTAACCCTCTGCCCCAGCCCATAGCCCCTCCCACACCCCAAACTCCTCATCCCCAGATCTGCCACACCCCCAGCCAGAGCCCTCACCCCCCACACCCCAATCCTCTGCCCTAGCCCTGAGCCCCTCCCACACCCCAAACTCCTCATCCCAGCTCCACCCCACCCCAGAGCCCACACCCCCAGCCAGATCTCACCCCAACCTTCTGCCCCAGCCCTGAACCTCTTCCTGCATCATGAACCTCTCACCCCCAACCCCACCCCACACCCCAACCCTCTGCCCTAGCCCCTCCAAATCCCCCACCGGGTGTAATTAACCTGGTCAATGGAAGTACCCGCCCCCTTTCCCAATCCGTAGGGCTCCGGGTGTAATTAACCTGGTCAATGGAAGTACCGCCCCCTTTCCCAATCCGTAGGGCTCCGGGTGTAATTAACCTGGTCAATGGAAGTACCGCCCCCTTTCCCAATCCGTAGGGCTCCGGGTGTAATTAACCTGGTCAATGGAAGTACCGCCCCCTTTCCCAATCCGTAGGGCTCCGGGTATATGCTACTTCTGCAGGTGTGCAGGACCTATTCCCAGTGAATGTGCCTTACATAGTAATATCCTACGTCACCTCTATTTATTAACAGTCACCAGAACCAGACGGCACACGCGACACACACAGTGCTCCCCACTCCCAATCAGACACATGAACTTTTCCTGCTGGCCAGCCAGGATCAGGATCGGGGCCATCTGGGGGACTCTGTTTTTTGCACGGCGTCATTGGCAGGGCGTTGAGGTCTGGCGGCTCTGGTCTTTGGGGCCATGTCCTGGAGTTGGTTCCCCAAGAACTTCCTTTTGGACCCCAGTTTATATAGTGAACTTTGAGTCCTTTTTAGCTGAACCTTAACCAATCATGATCCTAACATTTGACTAACCAATCCTAACATAGTGTAACACAATGCTCTAGCCAATCATCCCCCACCACCTTCATTAATTCACACCTAGCCAAATTAATTATGTAACAGACAGAAACAATCAAAGAACCAGACAGAGACCAGACAGATAACAATAGGGAAGTGGGGACCATACAGATAAAACAATAAAGAAATGAGGATTTCACAACCACCGCTATTGATAAGTGGTTTCTTGCCAGACAGGGTGTACCAAGCTAAGTTTTCTGTAACCATCTTAACAGGGCCGGCTCCAGGCACCAGCTTGGCAAGCAGGGGCTTGGGGCGGCCACTCCGGAGAGGGGCGGCACGTCCAGCTATTCGGCGGCAATTTGGTGGACGGCCCCTCACTCCCGCTCGGAGCGAAGGACCTCCTGCCGAAGTGCCGCCGCAGATCGCGGCTTTTTTTTTTTTTGGGCTGCTTGGGGCGGCCAAAACCCTGCAGCCGGCCCTGCATCTTAAGATCTGTTTCTGTATCCGGTGATAGTGGGGGCCGTTAGGACGGGGTCTCCTTCTTACCAGCCTGATCTTACATTGTTTAGGGTTACCATACGTCCGGGTTTCCCCGGACATGGCCGGCTTTTTGCTCTTTAAATAGCCGTCCGGGGGGGATTTCTAAAAATCTAAAAATGACCGGGATTTCCCCCCGGTCGGCTATTTAAAGAGTGAAAAGCGGCTGACAGGGCGGCCGAGCGCCGCTCGCATTGGGGCCTCGGTTGCCAAAGTCCCTTCCTGGCTCCCCCCATCCCCTGCAGCCTTAGCACGCCACCCGGCAGCGCTCGGGCGGGGCGGAGCCAGACACCTGCTCTAAGCCGAGCGGCATGGTAAGGGGGCCAGGGAGTTGGAGAAGGGGGGCAATCAGGGGACAGGGAGCGGGGGGGGTTGGATGGGTCAGGGGTCCTGGGGGGGCTGTCAGGGGGGCAGGGGTGTGGAGAGGGGTCGAGGCAGGCAGGGAGCAGAGGGGGTTGGATGGATCGGGAGTTCTGGGGGTCCTGTCGGGGGTGGAGAGTGGTTGGATGGGGCGTGGGAGTCCCAGGGGTCTGTCTGGGGGTGTGTGTGTGAATATGGGGTGGGGGTGTGGATAAGAGTCAGGGGACAGGTAGGGTCCAAGGGGGGCAGTTAGGGTGGGGGGTTCTCAGGAGGGGGCAGTCAGGGGACAAGGAGCAGGGAGGCTTAGATAGGGGGTGGAGTCCTAGGGGGCAGTTAGTGGCAGGGGTCCCAGGAGGGGGCAGTCAGGGGACAAGGAGCAGGGAAGCTTAGATAGGGGGTGGGGTCCTAGGGGGCAGTTAGTGGCAGGGGTCCCAGGAGGGGGCAGTCAGGGGACAAGGAGCAGGGGGGGTTGGGGGTTCTGAGGGGGGCAGTCAGGGGGTGGGAAGTGGGAGGGAGTGGATGGGGGCGGGGCAAGAGCGGGGCTTCCCCCCCCAGTGTGGAAATATGGTAACCCTAACCTTGTTTTAATGTCATTCCGATGTGACTTCCTGCTTCATAGCTAACGGCTGCTGCTCGGTGCTCTGTGAACCTGGCTGCAGACGAAGGCCTGATCCTGGCAGTGGTTGCCGAGGAAGGTGCAAGTGGCCAGTGGTCGACTTAGCTGTTCCTTCCTGACCCTTGGGAGGGGGCGGTTAGCTCACCCTGGAGCATGGGGGTTCTAGTTACTCTAACCCCCCCTAGAGCAGTGGTTCTCAGACTGGTGACCCCTTTCACACAGCAACCCTCCGAGTGCGGCCCCCCTAATAAATTAAAAACACTTGTTATGTATTTAACACCATTATCAATGCTGGCGGCAAAGTGGGGTTTAGGGTGGAGGCTGACAGCTCGCGACCCCCCTTGTAATAACCTCACAACCCCCCTGAGGGGTCCCGACCCCCAGTTTGAGACCCGCTGCCCTATAGGAACCCTGGATTCTCCCATTGGCTATACAGACCTCCCCTGCTCCCCATGAGACCCGCCCCCCCAAGCCCAGGACTTCGGCAAGGTCCTGTAGCAGTGAGTTCCACGGGGTAATTTTGCAGAGGGAAAATATATATCGGTTGATATTTACCTGTTATTATCAGGAGCCGCAGCAGTGGGACTGACATGGCACCGACGCGCCCCACGCTTGGATCAGGGCCCCCCAGTGCTAGGTGATGCAGACACAGAGATGCTTTCAGTGGGGCAGGGCTGTATCCCTGGCTCTGGGAGGGGAACGGCTCTAGTGGGCTAGAGGGGCTGGGAGGCAGGACACCTGGGTTCTATCCCCAGCTCTGGGAGGGGATTGGGGTCTAGTGGGTTGGAGCGGGGGATGTCTGGGAGCCAGGACTCCTGGGTCCTTGCCTCACCTCACAGAGAGGCCCAATCCAATGTTAACCCTTTCCCTGCAGAACTCTGGCGAGTGTCCAAGAAAATGCACCCCAGTGATTCCAGGCAGGTCCTGAAGGGGGCGCTGCTCTGCTCCTTGCTCTCAGCTCTGCTGCTCCAAGGTACTGACACATCTCCAGAGTCCAGCGGGGTCCTGTGTTTACTGGTGGGGGCATGGGCTGGGAGCCAGGACGCCTGGGTTCTCTCCTGGCTCTGGGAGGGGGGGTCTAGTGGTTAGAGCAGGGGGGCTGGGAGCCAGGACTCCTGGATTCTGTCCAAGTTCTGGGAGGGGAGTGGGGTCTAGTGGTTAGAGGGTGGTGGGGGTGGGGGAGTGGGGCTGGGAGCCAGGACTCCTGGGTTCTGTCCAAGTTCTGGGAGGGGAGTGGGGTCTAGTGGTTAGAGGGAGGTGGGGGCGGGGGAGTGGGGCTGGGAGCCAGGACTCCTGGGTTCTGTCCTATCCTCTCCCATCTCTTCTCTCCCAGTGGCTGTCGGGCTGGAGTGCTACAGCTACATGGGCACCTTCACGGGCAACATCTCTCTGGGCGAGGTGCCCAAGGTTACCTGCGGGCCGGCGCAGAACGTCTGTGCTGAGGGGCTGATTGCCCTGAGCACCGGTAACGCTGCCTGGAGATCTGGGGCACCCTGGGATGGCGCCACACCCCGAGGGACAGGGGGCTGATCCGGAAGGGGGCAGGATACTGGGCTAGATGGGCCCATGGGGCAGATCCGGGGGGAGGGGGCGGTTCTGGGCTAGATGGGCCCCTGGGGCAGATCTGGGATGGGGGGGATACCGGGATAGATGGGTCCATGGGGTTGAACCGGGAGGAGGTGGGATACCAGGCTTGATGGATCCATGGGGCTGATCCTGGGGGGGCGGGACGGGGCAGGACATCAGGGTGGCTGGGCCCGTGGGGATGAGCCGGTGTGGGCCTGTGGAACTCCCTGCTGCCCCCTTCACTGTCCCGCGTTGGGGTCCCGTCTCCCCAGGGGGGCAGCGGATGCTGGTTGTGATGAAGAAGGGCTGCCATGCGGCGCCGATTCGGGACATCTCCGGCATTAGCGACGGGCCGTATCTCCCCAACTACTACCACACCCGCTTCTGCAACGCCAGCCTCTGTAACCACCGGTACCGGGACAATAGCCACATCCCGGTCTTTTCCACAGGTACCGGCCTCAGCCTCCGGGGGGCTCCCATCCGGCCCCAGGGCGGGACTGGCTGGCTCGCGGGGGTGGGAATGGGGCAGGGGCCTGTCCCCTCTAGGGGGCGCCGGTTCCCATCCGGCCCCAGGGCAGGACTGGCTGGCTCAGGGGGGCGGGAATGGGGCATGGGGCCTGTCCCCTCTAGGGGGCGCCGGTTCCCATCCGGCCCCAGGGCGGGACTGGCTGGCTCACGGGGGTGGGAATGGGGCAGGGGCCTGTCCCCTCTAGGGGGCGCCGGTTCCCATCCGGCCCCAGGGCAGGACTGGCTGGCTCAGGGGGGCGGGAATGGGGCATGGGGCCTGTCCCCTCGAGGGGGCGCCGAGTCCCATCTGGCCCAGGCAGGGACTGACTGGCTCATGGAGTGGGGAATGGGATCTTTCCCCTCCAGGGGGCACCAGCCCCAATCCCATCCACAACTATTTGGGGTGCTCCGTGTGAACTGATTTTCTGGGTCTCAGCACAGGACCTAATGGGTTTCTCTCCCCCCCCCCGTTCGGGCCCCCACCCCTACCAAGGGGTGTCTGATGAGCTTGGGTTTCTGCATCTCCCCTCGTCCCCCCCACTCTGTCTAGGTCAGTGGGGCTGGTTCCTCACCCCTTTCCCCTCCCGCAGCGCCCCCAGACAACACTTCCACCAGCCTCCTGTGCTACACCTGCATCGGGACCACGCCGGAGAGCTGCTCCCTGCGCCGCGCCCAGCAGAGCCAGTGCCATGATGACTTCCCGTTGTGCTACGAGGGGATGGGCACGGCCACCATCGGTAGGGAGGGGCCGGCCTCAGAGCTGCCGGGGTGGGGGGGGGGAGGCAGCCAGGACTCTTGGGTTCCCAGCGCAGTAGGATCGGGGAATGGGACATGGGGCCTTTCCACTTTAGGGGGCACCGGCCCTGATCCGGCTGCAGGCCAGGGACTGGCTGGCTTGGTGGGGGGAGCTGGAGGGGTCAGGCCCAGAAGTGCAGCCGGAGGGCACTGTCCGTGGCACTGGGGAGAGGGCTGAGTGGAGCGAGAGGCGTCCCAATGTCTGGTTGGGTATGTCTAGGTCAAGGGAGGGCTGGCGGAGGTGTACATGGGGGTGGGGGGCCTGGCAAGATGGCTGGCTGGGGGATGTCCAGTGGTGAGGGGGATGGCTGGATGGAGAGATGTGTGTGGGCGAAGGGACTGGATGGATGGATGGATGGACGGACGCCGGATGCATGCATGGATGGATGGTTGGACGGATGGACGGATGGGGGAGTGGATGGATGGATGGACGGATGGATGGATGGATGGACAGATGGATGGGGGAGTGGACGGACGGATGGACGGATGGATGGGGGAGTGGATGGATGGACGGACGGATGGATGGATGGTTGGACGGACAGACAGATGGATGGATGGTGGAGTGGATGGACGGATAGACAGACGGACGGACGGACGGATGGGGCAGTGGATGGATGGACGGACGGATGGATGAACAGACGGATGGATAGATGGACGGTTGGACGGATGGATGGATGGAGGAGTGGTGGATGAATGGATGAACGGACGGATGGATAGATGGACGGTTGGACGGATGGATGGATGGTTGGGGGAGTGGATGGATGGATGGACAGATAGACAGGGCCGCCGAGAGCGGGTTCGGGCCCCGGTGAAAAAACTTTTTCGGGCCCCCCAGCAAGGGCGGACTGGCTAAACAGGGCTGATGGAGGGGGGGGAAGCCGGGCCCGGGCCCCCTTCCGGACCGCTGGGCCCCAGTAATTTGTACCAGCTCCCCCCCCCCTCGTTGGCCCTGCGGATAGATGGATGGCTGGACGGATGGATGGATGGACAGATGGATATTGATGTGTACGGGGATGGCTGGCTGGAGGGCTGTATATGTGGCCAGCAGGGCGGCGGGGTGCGTCCGGTGAGGGACAGACAGACAGCCGTCTGACCCTCTCTCTGGGCTTCCCAGGGGGCTTTGTGGTGCCCATCTATCTCCGCTCCTGCCAGGCGGTGGGCTGCGCGTCGATCACGCCGAACAACCCTTGGCTGAATATCCAGCTCGAGAGGACGTCCTGCTGTTCCCAGCCCCTGTGCAACCACGCGCCGGAGCCGGCGCCCACGGCCAGCCCCCGCCCCTTGCGCACAGCCCCCACCCGGGACCGCCCCACCAACGCCAGCCCCCGGCCTGGGCTGTCCCTGCCTGCGCTGCTGCTGCTGGGGGCGCTGGGCCTGGGGGGCTGAGAGGGCCCGGATCAGGGCAGGGGATAGAGACGCCCCCTATAGAGGACCCCTCCTAGTCCTGGGTGCACCATAAAGTCCGTCGAGCCAGCCCCGGCCCAGCCCCCCAGTTCCCACTGTGCCCAGCTCCTCCCCCGCCTTTTGCCCCCCGATGCACCGCAGCCCCATGAAGTGATGGAGATGCTGCCCAGGGCTCTTTAATACCCGTCCCTCTGGAGCAGGGGAGACGCTGTCCCCGCTAGGTGCGGTCACGGGGTCCTGCATGGCCAGCGGCTGCCGCGCCCCTGCCCAAACTCCCCAGCCCAATCGCGCTTCATGTGGGGACTGGGGATTTCTTTGTAAACATACAACGGCTGAGCCGGAGATCCCGGAGCCGCCCCATCTGGCCAGGCCGAGGGTATTGAATGGGAGCTGAGGGACGGCTGCACCGGATCAGCCCCACGGGCCCATCTACCTCAGTGTCCCGCCTCCTTCTTGCCCCCGGATCGGCCCCACGGGCCCTGTGACGGGTTGTACCCCCTGGGGTGCCGTCTGGGAGCTGTTGGAACTGCTGTGGCCCCTTGATTATTCAGAGGGGCCGGCTCAGCCATTTTCTCCAGGCCCTGCTATCACCCAACACGACAGCAGGTGGCGCCACACACCCAACTGAGTTACCTGAGTGCTTTACCGAAGCCACGCAAACGCCAGCCAATCTCCCAGCTCCCCCGCCTGGCACCCCTGCTGGAGTATAAACCCAGGGATCTGTACAGTGCAACCTCAGTCACGAAGTCACTCCCCCCACGTAGGCAACAAGCCAGTGTTAGCCAAGATGAGCTTTTCCCAGACACTTCACTCAAAACTCCTCTGGTTGAGATAAAACGTGGATTAACTACAAAAGATCGATGTGAAGTGATTATAAGTGACCGGGAACAGATCTAAGCAGATTACCTAGCAAATACACAAAAACACAACCTGGCGTAATCCGTGTGCTCACGTCTGTTTCCTCAATAAGCCATCAGCAGTGTTTGGCCTGTTTACTGTTGTACCTGAAAGGCTGGTTGGGGCTGTTCCCACCCTCACCACATGTTTCAGTAACACACGCGTAGCCAAACTTCACAGCTCCCCGGACGGTGCGAGTGCACACAACTTACCAGGAGATTAACGTGCAACAGCTCAAGACTTTTAGAATCATACCTCACAAAGCAGACTTTGTACAAGACATATAACAATGATATGACAGTGGTGAATGTAGGGGGGCCGGGTGTCACAACCCCAGCTACCCTGGTATCCAGCCCCAGGGCCGCCCGGGGGGGGCGCAAGTGGGGCAATTTGCCCGAGGCCCCCACGAGAGTTTTTCTCATGGGGTCCTTCACTCGCTACGGGGGCCCCGGAAAACTCTCGTCGGGCCCGGGCCCCCGGAGCTTCTTCCGCTCTGGGTCTTGGGCGGCAATTCGGCGGCGGGAGGTCCTTCTGTTCCCGGACCCACTGCCGAAGTGCCGGGTCTTCAGTGGCGGGGCACCCCCGCTGCCGAAGACCCCAGGCCCCCGGAATCCTCTGGGCGGGCCTGTCCTGCCCCCTCCTTGCCCCCTGGATCAGCCCTCGGGACCATCTACCCTGGTACCCTGCCCCCTCCTTGCCCCCTGGATCAGCCCCACGGGCCCATCTACCCTGGTATCCCGCCCCCTCCTTGCCCCCTGGATCAGCCCATGGGCCCATCTCCCCTGGTATCCTGCCCCCTCCCTGCCCCTGGGATCAGCCCATGGGCCCATCTACCCTGGTATCCCGCCCCCTCCCTGCCCCCTGGATCAGCCAATGGGCCCATCTACCCTGGTATCCCGCCCCCTCCCTGCCCCCTGGATCAGCCCATGGGCCCATCTACCCTGGTATCCCGCCCACTCCCTGCCCCCTGGATCAGCCCATGGGCCCATCTACCCTGGTATCCTGCCCCTTCCCTGCCCCCTGGGATCAGCCCCATGGGCCCATCTACCCTGGTATCCCGCCCCCTCCCTGCCCCCTGGATCAGCCAATGGGCCCATCTACCCTGGTATCCCGCCCCCTCCCTGCCCCCTGGATCAGCCCATGGGCCCATCTACCCTGGTATCCCGCCCACTCCCTGCCCCCTGGATCAGCCCATGGGCCCATCTACCCTGGTATCCTGCCCCTTCCCTGCCCCCTGGGATCAGCCCCATGGGCCCATCTACCCTGGTATCCCGCCCCCTCCCTGCCCCCTGGATCAGCCAATGGGCCCATCTACCCTGGTATCCCGCCCCCTCCCTGCCCCCTGGATCAGCCCATGGGCCCATCTACCCTGGTATCCCGCCCCCTCCCTGCCCCCTGGATCAGCCCATGGGCCCATCTACCCTGGTATCCTGCCCCTTCCCTGCCCCCTGGGATCAGCCCATGGGCCCATCTACCCTGGTATCCTGCCCCCTCCCTTCCCCCGGATCAGCCCATGGGCCCATCTCCCCTGGTATCCTGCCCCCTCCCTGGCCCTGGGATCAGCCCATGGGCCCATCTACCCTGGTATCCCGCCCCCTCCCTGCCCCCTGGATCAGCCCATGGGCCCATCTCCCCTGGTATCCCGCCCCCTCCCTTCCCCCGGATCAGCCCATGGGCCCATCTCCCCTGGTATCCTGCCCCCTCCCTGGCCCTGGGATCAGCCCATGGGCCCATCTACCCTGGTATCCCGCCCCCTCCCTGCCCCCTGGATCAGCCCATGGGCCCATCTACCCTGGTATCCCGCCCCCTCCCTGGCCCTGGGATCAGGCCATGGGCCCATCTACCCTGGTATCCCGCCCCCTCCCTGGCCCTGGGATCAGGCCATGGGCCCATCTACCCTGGTATCCTGCCCCCTCCCTGCCCCCCGGATCAGCCCCATGGGCCCATCTACCCAGGTATCCTGCCCCCTCCCTGGCCCTGGGATCAGCCCATGGGCCCATCTACCCTGGTATCCCGCCCCCTCCCTGCCCCCCGGATCAGCCCATGGGCCCATCTCCCCTGGTATCCCGCCCCCTCCCTGGCCCTGGGATCAGCCCATGGGCCCATCTACCCTGGTATCCTGCCCCTTCCCTGCCCCCTGGATCAGCCCATGGGCCCATCTACCCTGGTATCCTGCCCCCTCCCTGCCCCCCGGATCAGCCCCATGGGCCCATCTTCCCTGGTATCCTGCCCCCTCCCTGGCCCTGGGATCAGCCCATGGGCCCATCTACCCTGGTATCCTGCCCCCTCCCTGCCCCCGGATCAGCCCATGGGCCCATCTACCCTGGTATCCCGCCCTCTCCCTGCCCCCTGGATCAGCCCACGGGCCCATCTACACTGGTATCCCGCCCCCTCCCTGCCCCCTGGGATCAGCCCATGGGCCCATCTCCACTGGTATCCTGCCCCCTCCCTTCCCCCGGATCAGCCCATGGGCCCATCTCCCCTGGTATCCTGCCCCCTCCCTTCCCCCGGATCAGCCCATGGGCCCATCTACCCTGGTATCCCGCCCCCTCCCTGCCCCCTGGGATCAGCCCATGGGCCCATCTCCCCTGGTATCCTGCCCCCTCCCTTCCCCCGGATCAGCCCATGGGCCCATCTACCCTGGTATCCCGCCCCCTCCCTGCCCCCTGGGATCAGCCCATGGGCCCATCTACCCTGGTATCCCGCCCCCTCCCTGCCCCCTGGATCAGCCCATGGGCCCATCTCCCCTGGTATCCCGCCCCCTCCCTGCCCCCTGGATCAGCCCATGGGCCCATCTCCCCTGGTATCCTGCCCCCTCCCTGCCCCTGGGATCAGCCCATGGGCCCATCTACCCTGGTATCCTGCCCCCTCCCTTCCCCCTGGATCAGCCCATGGGCCCATCTCCCCTGGTATCCTGCCCCTTCCCTGCCCCCTGGGATCAGCCCATGGGCCCATCTCCCCTGGTATCCCGCCCCCTCCCTGCCCCCTGGATCAGCCCATGGGCCCATCTCCCCTGGTATCCTGCCCCCTCCCTTCCCCCTGGATCAGCCCATAGGCCCATCTCCCCTGGTATCCTGCCCCCTCCCTGCCCGTGGGATCAGCCCATGGGCCCATCTCCCCTGGTATCCTGCCCCCTCCCTGCCCCCTGGATCAGCCCATGGGCCCATCTCCCCTGGTATCCTGCCCCCTCCCTGCCCCTGGGATCAGCCCATGGGCCCATCTACCCTGGTATCCTGCCCCCTCCCTGCCCCCTGGATCAGCCCCATGGGCCCATCTCCCCTGGTATCCTGCCCCCTCCCTGGCCCTGGGATCAGCCCATGGGCCCATCTCCCCTGGTATCCTGCCCCCTCCCTTCCCCCTGGATCAGCCCATGGGCCCATCTCCCCTGGTATCCTGCCCCCTCCCTGCCCCTGGGATCAGCCCATGGGCCTATCTCCCCTGGTATCCTGCCCCCTCCCTGCCCCTGGGATCAGCCCATGGGCCCATCTACCCTGGTATCCTGCCCCCTCCCTGCCCCCTGGATCAGCCCATGGGCCCATCTACCCTGGTATCCTGCCCCCTCCCTGCCCCCTGGATCAGCCCATGGGCCCATCTCCCCTGGTATCCCGCCCCCTCCCTGCCCCTGGGATCAGCCCATGGGCCCATCTACCCTGGTATCCTGCCCCCTCCCTGCCCCCTGGATCAGCGCCATGGGCCCATCTCCCCTGGTATCCTGCCCCCTCCCTGGCCCTGGGATCAGCCCATGGGCCCATCTCCCCTGGTATCCCGCCCCCTCCCTGCCCCCTGGATCAGCCCATGGGCCCATCTCCCCTGGTATCCTGCCCCCTCCCTGCCCCCTGGATCAGCCCATGGGCCCATCTCCCCTGGTATCCTGCCCCCTCCCTGCCCCCTGGATCAGCCCCATGGGCCCATCTCCCCTGGTATCCTGCCCCTTCCCTGCCCCCTGGGATCAGCCCATGGGCCCATCTCCCCTGGTATCCCGCCCCCTCCCTGCCCCCTGGATCAGCCCATGGGCCCATCTCCCCTGGTATCCTGCCCCCTCCCTTCCCCCTGGATCAGCCCATGGGCCCATCTCCCCTGGTATCCTGCCCCCTCCCTGCCCCTGGGATCAGCCCATGTGCCCATCTACCCTGGTATCCTGCCCCCTCCCTGCCCCTGGGATCAGCCCATGGGCCCATCTCCCCTGGTATCCTGCCCCCTCCCTGCCCCTGGGATCAGCCCATGGGCCCATCTACCCTGGTATCCTGCCCCCTCCCTGCCCCCTGGATCAGCCCATGGGCCCATCTCCCCTGGTATCCTGCCCCCTCCCTGCCCCTGGGATCAGCCCATGGGCCCATCTACCCTGGTATCCTGCCCCCTCCCTGCCCTCTGGATCAGCCCCATGGGCCCATCTCCCCTGGTATCCTGCCCCCTCCCTGGCCCTGGGATCAGCCCATGGGCCCATCTCCCCTGGTAATCTGCCCCCTCCCTTCCCCCTGGATCAGCCCATGGGCCCATCTCCCCTGGTATCCTGCCCCCTCCCTTCCCCCTGGATCAGCCCCATGGGCCCATCTCCCCTGGTATCCTGCCCCCTCCCTGCCCCTGGGATCAGCCCATGGGCCCATCTCCCCTGTTATCCTGCCCCCTCCCTGCCCCTGGGATCAGCCCATGGGCCCATCTACCCTGGTATCCTGCCCCCTCCCTGCCCCCTGGATCAGCCCATGGGCCCATATCCCCTGGTATCCTGCCCCCTCCCTGCCCCTGGGATCAGCCCATGGGCCCATCTACCCTGGTATCCTGCCCCCTCCCTGCCCCCTGGATCAGCGCCATGGGCCCATCTCCCCTGGTATCCTGCCCCCTCCCTGGCCCTGGGATCAGCCCATGGGCCCATCTCCCCTGGTATCCCGCCCCCTCCCTGCCCCCTGGATCAGCCCATGGGCCCATCTACCCTGGTATCCTGCCCCTTCCCTGCCCCCTGGGATCAGCCCATGGGCCCATCTACCCTGGTATCCCGCCCCCTCCCTGCCCCCTGGATCATCCCATGGGCCCATCTCCCCTGGTATCCTGCCCCCTCCCTGCCCCTGGATCAGCCCATGGCCCATCTCCCCTGGTATCCCGCCCCCTCCCTGCCCCCTGGATCAGCCCATGGGCCCATCTCCCCTGGTATCCTGCCCCCTCCCTTCCCCCTGGATCAGCCCATGGGCCCATCTCCCCTGGTATCCTGCCCCCTCCCTGCCCCTGGATCAGCCCATGGGCCCATCTCCCCTGGTATCCTGCCCCCTCCCTGCCCCTAGATCAGCCCATGGGCCCATCTCCCCTGGTATCCCGCCCCCTCCCTGCCCCCTGGATCAGCCCATGGGCCCATCTCCCCTGGTATCCTGCCCCCTCCCTGCCCCTGGATCAGCCCATGGGCCCATCTCCCCTGGTATCCTGCCCCCTCCCTGCCCCTAGATCAGCCCATGGGCCCATCTCCCCTGGTATCCCGCCCCCTCCCTGCCCCCTGGATCAGCCCATGGGCCCATCTCCCCTGGTATCCTGCCCCATCCCTGGCCCTGGGATCAGTCCATGGGCATCCAGCCTCCCCGTCACAGTCTGCGAGTGGCCAGTACCAGCAATGGGGGACGGGGGAGGTGCTGGAGACGACGTGGGGCACCCCGGGGAAGCAGGTTCGGGATGTCGGAGAACATGGTGCAGGTCTGCAGGAACCATAGAGACCTTGGCACCCCCTAGGGAGAGGTGAGGGGGCTGGTACTGGGGAGAGAACCCAGGAGTCCTAGCACCCAGCATCCGCCCGCCCGCCCTCGCTCTAACCACTGGCCTCCGCTCCCTGCAGTGCAGTGCCCCCGCTGAGCCCTGCCCCCTGCCATCTGAGCCATGACCCGGCCCAGCCCGGCTTAGCATAAGCTGCTGGGGGTGGCGCACCGGACAGCCCCCGTCCGGCCCCCTAGGGCCTCAATCTCCATCCCAGCTTGCCCTGGGAGCCAGGGTGTCAGCGTCCCGTTGCTAAGAGGACGTGGGATGCCAGGCAACCGCTCCTCACCCTTCTGAAAGAGCCAGAGGCCTGGCCGTGGGAGGCACCCCGCAGACGCCCCTTTCTTTGAGTGATTCTCCCCCCATGTCCCCTCCACTGGGCCCCAGCAGGGGAGGGAAAGGCTACAGGAGTAAAGCAGATGGCTTCTGGGTTGGAAACATAACACTGAGATGTTTCACCTGGTGCTGAGATGCAGCCACCTCTGGCGTGGGGCATCTGGGGAACAGCCACATATAATGCCGCATGGGGACAGCTCACCTGGCGCTGAGATGCAGCCACCTCTGGGGCGGGGCAGCCGGGGACCAACTGCATAGTGACAGAGTGTCACTGGCAGGAGGGGAAGGGGCCCTTTAGCCCATCGAGGTGGGGCCCGTGGACATAGGGCGGATTTACGACAGCAGAGGAGGAGGAAGCTGCTGGGGCTGGCCTGTGTCCCAGGTTCCCCGGGGTGTCTGGCTGGTGCGAAGGGCCCAGGAGGGGGCTGGGCACAAGGTTATTGGGGTCCAAGGTCTGTTCGTCAGCCCCGAGCCGGGTGGGCCCAGCCCGCCTCTCACCGCTGGCTTGCGCAAGAAAAGCACAGAGCGGCTGCGGCCATCACGGCTCATGGCTGAGAGCCCCAGGCATCTGCCCTGCAGGGATCGTCCACTGTACAAGGAGAGTGTCCCAGAGTCCCCGGGCGATGCTCTGGACCTGCTCCCCACTGTGACGTTATTGATACACTCTGGGACCATATAGATCATTGTTGCAACCAAGGTCCTGTAGCGGCACCTAGATCTTGTATAATGGGGTGTCTAAGACAAGGTTATGGTTTACTGGTTATAATTATGCTGTCTATATGTGAATATCAATTTTGTAGTTGAAGTTAGGAATATTATGCTATGCTTCTGGGTGACATCCCAGACAACATGGTGTTAGCTCTGCCTAGCCTGCTTGATGGCCCATTAAGGACCATCAGCTATACAATGGACCCATTGAGAGAAGGCAGATACGCCTTGTAACTCAGCAAAGTATGCAGGGACTGGCCCATGTGACTCCAGACTCCATTTTGCTGTAATTTTCCACAGTAAGAACAAAGAGGTGATCTTACACCTGGAAAAGACTATATAAGGCTGATGCCTCATCTCCATCTTGACTTCAGTCCTGCTTCTTACCTTCTTACTTGCATCTGAAGAAGTGAGGTTCTTACCCACGAAAGCTTATGCTCCCAGTACTTCTGTTAGTCTCAAAGGTGCCACAGGACCCTCTGTTGCTTTTTACCTCTGGAGGAAATTTGCTACAAGCTGAAGCTCTGAACAAAGGACTGAGGACCCATCCCAGCGGGGGATGTATTCCAGAGACTTGATTTGAACCTGCAGTTTATTCCATCGCCGCTGCAAGCCTGAACCAAGAACTTTGCCATTACTGTATGTAATTGATTCCATTTAACCAATTCTAACTCTCATCTCTATCTTTTTCCTTTTATGAATAAACCTTTAGATTTTAGATTCTAAAGGATTGGCAACAGTGTGATTTGTGGGTAAGATCTGATTTGTATATTGACCTGGGTCTGGGGCTTGGTCCTTTGGGATCAGGAGAACCTTTTTCTTTTACTGGGGTATTGGTTTTCATAACCCTTTGTCCCCATAACGAGTGGCACTGGTGGTAATACTGGGAAACTGGAGTGTCTAAGGAGATTGCTTGTGAGACTTGCGGTTAGCCAGTGGGGTGAGACCAAAGTCCTCCTAGTCTGGCTGGTTTGGTTTGCCTTAGAGGTGGAAAAACCCCAGCCTTGGGCTGTAACTGCCCTGTTTGAGCAATTTGTCCTGAGTTGGCACTCTCCGTTGGGTTCCGCCAGAACCGCATTGTCACACCCACAAAGCCAGGCAGGACTCTGGTGAAGTCTCCTCTCCCTCGGAGCAGACTGTCTTCAGGGCAAGGAGCTCACACGGCTTCACCTCCTGGGTCTGACCTTGGAGCATTCAGCATCTGCCTCTCCGTGCGCTTCCCACAGCGAGTCCGCCCAGGCGGGGTCCTGGGGAAGCCAGAGCGTCCTGCACCCCCACTTCACACTCAGACGTGACTCTCAGCCAGACTCTCAGCCAGCCAGTAACACAGAGGTTTATTAGATGGCAGGAACATTGTCTAAAACAGAGCTTGTAGGTACAGCGAACAGGACCCCTCTGCCGGGTCCATCCTGAGACCCAGTGAGGCAGACCCCCGTCTGCCCTCACTTCCAGTCCCCAGCCAGCTCCAAACTCCCACCCCCGTCCAGCCCCTCCTCTGGGCTTTGTCTCTTTCCTGGGCCAGGAGGTCACCTGATCCCTTTGTCTTCAACACCTTCAGTTGGCACCTTTGCAGAGGAGGGGCCCAGGCCATCAGTTGCCAGGAGACAGAGTGTCGGGCATTTATGTACCCTGGCCCTTTGCTCTGCAGCAACCACACACCCTTATCCTACCACCTAGATACTTAAGAACGGCATAGGGGAAACTGAGGAAAACATTAAGAACAGTCCCACTTCGTCACAGAGAGCACGGGCAAGGGAGAGAACCCAGGAGTCCTGGCTCCCAGCCCCCTCTGTTCTAACCATTAGACTCCCCTCCCCTCTCAAACCTGGGATAGAACCCAGGAGTCCTGGCTCCCAGCCCCCCTTGCTTTTGGGCGCCATTAACCCACCCCAGTCCCCTGTATCAGGAGAGCCGATGCCAGGCGATAGGGCGGTGCCAGTTCCCACGCCTGGGTCTGCCGTGGGTCAATGTGGCTTGGCCTGCGCTAGGGTCCAGAGGAGGGTCTCGGCTGGGCCGGGGGGTGTCTGTGATGGGGGATCCCGAAGCCCCACTCTGTGGTCACAAACTGCATGTGAGCGACAGGGCAGGACAACCAGACTGACAAGGAGCGGCTGCTTCCTGCGAATGACCCCGCCAGCCGCTGGCCCCCCAGCCGCCCACTCCCCCTCTCGCCCCCCGCCCCTCAGGCTGGCTTCTGACTCTCAGCCAGGCTGGGGCTGGCAGAACCGGCTCTGTCAGCAGCATGTGGGAAATCATCCATCCGGGGGTCTGGTTATACAGGGAGCCCCTCGCCTGGCGCTGAGATGCAGCCACCTCCGGGGCGGGGCAGCTGTGTAACAACCCAAGGGAGCGAAGAAGCTGGGAGGTGAGGTGGGGGGTGGGGGTCAGAATAGAATTGTCTAATTTGGAGTCCCACTCGGATGCCTGGGACCATTTTTCAGTTCTCCTCTACGTTTAAAGGGCCCCTGCCTTTTTTCTCACCATACTAATGAACCGGGGGCGGGGGGGAGGAACCCCAATTCTCTCCCTTCCCTCTATACTGTGATGGGTTGGGGTGGGGGGTGGGTCCCATCTCTGCCGGAGAGGGGCTGGCATCGCCCCTCCGATGGGGGACCTGAAGGCGGCTGCAGGCCAAGGGCAAGAGTCTTTAGGGTGCCCCCTAGTGGTGGATCAAAGTGGCACAGGGCCGGGGGGGGGGGGGGGGGGGGGGGCTACAGAACCAAGCGGAACCACATGACACGTCCCAGGATTCCTGTCACCCCCCCCCCAGCCCCGCCACCAGAAAGAGACCAGCTGGGCAATGCAAGGGTTGTGAGTAAGAGACTTTATTAAAGACAGAGGATGGGGGGGGTGGGGGGAGGGAGCGCAGGGCAGGGCCCCCACAAGGGGTTAATGGGGACTGAAATCATCAGCAGCAATGCGGGGAAATGGGGAGCGACCCCCCCCATCTCTGGGAGCCCTCCCTTTCAATGTGGGGAAACTGAGGCAAGCAATGTGTGTGTGTGGCGGGGGAGTGACTTCCTCATAGCTACTAAGAGTTGGGGCAACCCCAGCCCCCCTTGCTCCAACCCACTAGACCCCACTCCCCTCCCAGAGCTGGGGGCAGGACCCAGGCGTCCTGGTCCCCAGCCCCCCTCACAGCCACAGGTGGGCTATCCCCAGCACCACCAGCAGGGGGCAGAGGCGTAGTCCGGGCGCCTGGGAGCCCTGGGCCCCGGGATTGGGGTGCTTGTGGCCGGGGTGGGTGGTGGATTTGGGGTAGCTGTTTTTCTTGCCGGGCTCGGTGGGGCGGGTGCGGGGGCGGGTGCTGTGGGGCAGGTCCCCCTTGTAGCCGGGGTCGGATGGCTCTGTGCGGTTGTCATAGACGGTGACGTCTGGGTCCAGATATTGTGTCTCCGTGCTATCGTCTAGGTAGGGCGGCCTCGTGGGAGCCGTGCCGTGGCTGCGCCCGGGGTGTTTGTGGTCTTTCCTGGCCGTGGTGTTGGCGAGGGGGTCATCGCTGACGTTTCCAGAGACCTGTGCCAGGGCCCTCTGCCCGTTGCAGTAGCTGCCGGAGCAGCAGGCGCCGGCCTGGCTGAGGTGCAGGGGGCCGACGTGGCGGCTGGGCGGCACGGCGCAGGACGGGGCCTGGCAGCTCCACACAAAGATGGGCACCGTGAGCTTCCCTGAGGGCACAAGGGGGACGTGTGTGAGAGGGACGCCAACCTTCCCAGGGTGCAATGGGGCAGCCATTCTGTGCCATGGGCAACGGACGTCGTGCCAACCTTCCCAGAGTGCCATGGGGCAGCCGTTGGGTACAGTGGGAGAGAAGCATTGGGCCAAGCTTCCCAGAATGCAATGGGGGCAGCCATTGAAATGGCATCATGCCAACTTCCCCAGAATGCAATGGGGCAGCCGATGAGACGTCCATGGCAAGGAGGCAGTGGTGGTCCCAACCTTCCCAGAGTGCCATGGGGCGGGTATGGGGGCTCATTGGGGGCCAGAGGCAGCGCCCTGACCCAGGAAGTGCCCCAGCCAGTAGTGCCGTCCTGGTCACTGTCGGGGTGTGTGTGTGTGTGTGTGCGTATGTGTGCGCGTGTGCGCGTGCAATGCACCCCAAGGACAGCAGGGGGAGTCAGTGTTGCTGGGGTATAAAGCAACCCCAGCAACACCCCAGCAACACCCCACGGCTCCCCACCCACTCACCTGCTGTGAGGGTGACATTGCCATGGTAACAGTGGGCGTCGTCCCCGTCGCACGTCACCCGCTCCAGAGTGTGGGGCTGGGGGCCGAGGCTCAGGCCGGCGTAGCACTGGGTGGGGCCGCCGGGGGCTGAAGCTGCAACGAGACACGGATCAGAACCGGCGCCCCACAGAGGGGACAGGCCCCTGCCCCATTCCCTGCCCCCCTGAGCCAGCCAGTCCCTGCCCGGGGGCCAGATGGGAGCCAGCACCCCCCAGAGAGGAGAGGACCCATGTCTCATTCCCCATTCCCGTTACCTGTGCCCTGGCCGGAGCGCCCCAGCCCGAGCCCCTTGGCATTGCACTGGTCAGACTGGCAGTAGCGGACATCGGCCTGGATGTGGAGGAATCTGCTGGGCGCAGCGGGGGGTTCGGTCCCTCCCTTGGGGTGTCCATCTCTGCACCCCCTTTGGATCACAGTCACGGACATGCCCCCTGGGGAGAAAGAGCCACGCCAAAGGCAGGTGAAGACAGTAGCAGGGAGTTCCACAGGCCCTGGGGAGGGGCCCATCTCTGGGGAACTCCTGGAATCAGCCCCACGGGCCCATCTACCCTGGTATCCCGCCCACTCCCTGCCCCCTGGAATTAGCCCCACGGGCCCATCTACCCTGGTATCCCGCCCCCCGCCCTGCCCCCTGGATCAGCTCATGGGCCCTTCTACCCTGGTATCCTGCCTCCTCCCTGCCCCCTGGATCAGCCCATGGGCCCTTCTACCCTGGTATCCTGCCTCCTCCCTGCCCCCTGGATCAGCCCATGGGCCCATCTACCCTGGAATCCCGCCCCCTCCCTGCCCCCTGGATCAGCCCGCTGGGCCCATCGAGCCTGGTATCCTGCCCCCTCCCTGCCCCCCGGATCAGCCCATGGGCCCATCTATCCTGGTATCCTGCCCCCTCCCTGCCCCCTGGATCAGCCCATGGGCCCATCTCCCCTGGTATCCTGCCCCCTCCCTGCCCCCCGGATCAGCCCCATGGGCCCATCTACCCTGGAATCCTGCCCCCTCCCTGCCCCCTGGATCAGCCCATGGGCCCATCTACCCTGGTATCCTGCCCCCTCCCTGCCCCCTGGATCAACCCATGGGCCCATCTACCCTGGTATCCTGCCCCCTCCCTGCCCCCTGGATCAGCCCATGGGCCCATCTACCCTGGTATCCTGCCCCCTCCCTGCCCCCCAGATCAGCCCATGGGCCCATCTACCCTGGTATCTGGCCTCCCTGCGCCGCGGGGGTGTTACCTGCGCTGAGGGTGACGGCAGCCTCCATGCAGGCGCTGTGGGCCAGGGCACAGGACTCGGTGCCATTGTGGGTGACGACGCTGTCGAGGTGTTTACCCCCCCGGTCGCGGAGCAGGACGGAGCTGTGGCTGTGACAGCGCAGGGAGCCGGTCTCTGCCGGGAAACAGAGACATGGTGTGTGAGTGTGTGTGTGTTTGTGTCCCTGCTGCCCCCTGCTGTGTGTGTCAGATTGTGTTTCTCTGCGTGCCGTGGTGGGGCTGTGTGCACGGGATGGTTTGTGGGTCCCTCTGTGTGTTAGTGGTTGTGGTGGGTGAGAGGCATGGTGTGTGTGTGTGTGTGTGTTTGTGTGTGTGTCCCTGCTGCCCCCTGCTGGAGGGTACAGGCCCTGCTCTGTGTGTGTGTGTGTGTGTGTCCCTGCTGTCTCCTGCTGGAGGGGACAGGCCCTGCTCTGTGTGTGTGTGTGTGTGTGTGTGTGTGTGTCCCTGCTGCCCCCTGCTGGAGGGTACAGGCCCTGCTCTGTGTGTGTGTGTGTGTGTGTGTGTGTGTCTGCTGCCCCCTGCTGGAGGGGACAGGCCCTGCTGTGTGTGTGTCAGATTGTGTTTCTCTGTGTGCCGTGGTGGGGCTGTGTGCACGGGATGGTTTGTGGGTCCCTCTGTGTGTTAGTGCTTGCGGTGGGTGAGAGGTGAGCAGTGGTGTGTGTCTAGAATGCTGTGTGTGCACTCACAACCGAGGCGATGCCTAAGCCAGCGCAACAACAATACCGCAGGTTGTGCCCCCTAGGGGCTAGGTAGCAGGAGTCCTGGCTCGCAGCCCCCCCGCTCTAACCCACCAGCCCCCACTCCCCTCCCAGAGCCAGGGAGAGAACCCAGGAGTCCTGGCTCTCAGCCCCCTCCTGCTCTAACCCACCAGCCCCCACTCCCCTCCCAAAGCCAGGGAGAGAACCCAGGAGTCCTGGCTCCCGACCCCCCCCCCCCACTTTATCCACTAGGCTCCCCCTCCCCTCTCCTCCCAGAACTGAGGAGAGAACCCAGGAGTCCTGGCTCCCAGCCCACCCTGCTCTACCCCACTAGACCCCTCCCCCCCCCAGAGAACCCAGGAGTCTGGGCTCCCAGCCCCCCTGCTCTGGCCCACCAGCCCCTCCCCCCCCCCCCACAGGGAGCCCGGGAATCCCAGCTGTTGGTACCTGGGATCAGCAGAGCAGAAGCCAGGACTGCCAGCAGTGCCACCGCCGGTGCCCCACGTCCCGCCCCAGGGCCCCCCATGGCCCCAGAGAGCCCGGCTCAGAGAGATGCAAACCCCCTGGGATCCGTGCAGCTGTGTGCAAGGGGGCGAGGCTCAGCCACTTATGGGTGTGTGTGGGGGAGCTTCTAATTTATACCCCTGCTCCCCCCTGCACCGCGCCGCTCAGCCGGATTGCACCACGCAGCCGCTTCCGCTGCTCTGGTGCAATGACCCCATTGGGCAACCGGTACCACAACGGCCCCTGGCTGGAGACGGGGGGACCCAGGCCCTGGAGGGGGGGGCAGCCGGGGTGCCCCCGCGACACCCTCCCCCATGCCCAATTTCCTCCCCATTCTCCTCGCCCTCCCAGTCCCCATCCCTCACGCCCGGGGGGAGGTGTAGCCCAGCGGAGCAGTTTACCTGTATTATATTCATTGCTTTCTTAGCCTGCTGTATTAGATTTAGTAGCAATGCAAGGAACCTGCCGGCTTTTATCCTGTAAGATTTGGCTTTAATAGATAGTGTGAGGCTTGAGGCCAATAACCTTTGGTATAGGTAAACTTAAGTAACTTATAAGTTATAGGGAACAGGAAGTGGCATGCCAGCGCGGGAATTTTGTCCAGAATACCGACATCGGCCACCCACAGAACGTCGCTGACGTCCGCATCTGGAAATGACAGAACCTCCGACCGCAAAGGTGCCATGACAGCAAATGGACGTGTCTGCTACTAGCATAACATCAGACATACACTAACCCAGGGGTAGGCAACCTATGGCACGTGTGCCAAAGGCAGCACACGAGCTGATTTTCAGTGGCACTCACACTGCCCGGGTCCTGGCCCCTGGTCCGGGGGGCTCTGCATTTTAATTGAATTTTAAACGAAGCTTCTTAAACATTTTAAAAACCTTATTTCCTTTACATACGACACTAGTTTAGTTCTATATTACAGACTTAGAGAAAGAGACCTTCTAAAAACGTCTATTACTAGTTACCAGCCAGTCCCCTGAGAACTTTCCCCGCCAGCACCAGCGACAAGGCGGCTTTGGTTACATCTCGTCCTCACTGCAGCCGCTCGGGAAGGGATTTTCTCCCTTTCCATGGGTTGTGGAAGCCGGGGGTTATTATACCAATGCCTGTGATACGAATGTTCCCTGTAATGCATCTTTATTCCCAGGTGCCCGGTCCCAGGCGTTGCTGGAGTCCGAGGGGATGTGAAAAAGCCTCTCCTGCAAAGCCTCTGGGTTCCCGTTCACCAGCTGCTGGATGGAGTGGGTCCGTTGGGCCCCTGGGAAGGGACTGGAGCGGGTCCCCGGTATCAACAGCCCCCGTGGGAGTAGCACACACTACGGTGATGCAGTCAAAGGGCGATTCAAGAAGGCAGACGGTAGCAAACTCAGGGAGTTGGTAGGTAAGATCCCATGGGCAGCAAGTCTAAGGGGAAAAGCAATTGAAGACAGTTGGCAGTTTTTCAAAGAGACATTATTAAGGGCACAAGAGCAAACTACCCCACTGCGTAGGAAAGACAGGAAGGATGGCAAGAGACCAGCCTGGCTTAGCCAGGAGATTGTCAATGAGCTGAAACTCAAAAAAGAGTCCTACAAAAAGTGGAAACTTGCTCAAAGTACAAAGGTTGAATATAAACAAATAACACAAGTATGTAGGGACAAAATTAGAAAGGCCAAGGCACAAAACGAGATCAAACTAGCTAGAGACATAAAAGAAACATTCTGCAAATACATTAGGAGCAAGAGGAAGTCCAAGGACAGGGTAAGGCCGTTACTCAGTGAGGGGGGAAAGACAATAACAGAAAATGTGGAAATGGCAGAGGTGCTGAATGACGTCTTTGTTTCGGTTTTCCCAAGAAGGTTGGTGACGTTGCATGTCTAACATAGTGAATGCCAGTGAAAATGAGGTAGGAACAGAGTCTAAAATAGAGAAAGAACAAGTTAAAAATGACTTAGACAATTTAGATGTCTTCAAATCACCAGGGCCTGATGAAATGCATCCTAGAATACTCCAGGAGCTGACTGAGGAGATACCTGAGCCATTAGCAATTATCTTTGAAAAGTCATGGAAGACAGGAGAGATTCCAGAGACTGGAAAAGGGCAAATCTAGGGCTTGTCTACACTACGCCGGCTACTACAAGGTGGGTGCAAAACTGGTGGGAAAACCGTTCCCGGAGAGTAGTCATCAGTTGTTCAGAGTCATGCTGGAAAGGTGTAACAAGTGGGGTCCCGCAGGGATCAGTTCTGGGTCTGGTTCTGTTCAATATCTTCATCAATGATCTAGATCATGGCATAGAGAGTTCACTGATAGAGTTTGTGGGCGATACCAAGCTGGGAGGGGTCGCAAGTGCTTTGGAGGATAGGATGAAAATCCGAAGTGAGCTGGACACACTGGAGAAATGGTCTGAAGGAAATAGGATGACGTTCAATCAGGACAAATGCAAAGTGCTCCGCTGAGGAAGGAACGATCAGTTGCACACACACAATGGGCAATGACGGCCTAGGAAGGAGAACTGTGGAAAGGGATCTGGGGTCAGAGTGGATCACAAGCTAAAGATGAGTCAACAGTGTAACGCTGCTGTAAAAGAAGCAAACACCCTTCTGGGCTGTGTTAGCAGGTGTGTTGTGAGCAAGACACGAGAAGTCATTCTCCCGCTCTGCTCCGCGCTGATTAGGCCTCAACTGGAGTTTTGTGTCCAGTTCTGGGCGCCACATTTAATTAGCCAACTTTAATTTTTGTGATGATTTTAAAACATGAGTTATGGTTAATAAAATGGTCGTGAAACATTTTCCAGTGTTTATGATGGTGCCATACAGCCCCCCTTCGCCCTCACGGTCTCACCCCCCCAGACATTCGAACACCCCCCACGCTGGTCAGAGCAGAGCCCCGAGGACAATTGGAGAGTTTGATGCCCTGTCGCCGAGCGAGCGATGCCAGGAGCTCCAGCTATTGTGCGGAGCCCAGGGCACACTCCAGGGCGCCGTGATCCCCGTCCGTCCGTCCCTACATGGGAGCAGATTTGCTCGGGGCTGGTCAGCTGAGCAGAGGAAGGGGGGACGTGAGCCAGCGGCTGGGGGTTGAAGCTGGGTAAATTCACCCTGGGAATAAGGCGTCGGTGTTAACCAGGGAGGGGTCTCACACCTCTGCTCTGGCTCCCGCAGGGACTGGGTCGGGGCAGGTCAGGGGAGATCGGACGAGATGTAACAGGATGTGTTTTTTGTGAGGCAGGCTGACCAAAAGCATATGACAGGAGGTGGTTTTTGCAAGGCAGGCTGGGCTGCAGGACACCTGGGTTCTCACCCCAGCTCCGCTGCTGGGAGCCCGTCACTGCCCTGCTGCGGGGCTCAGTTTTGCCATCTGTCAAATGGGTGGAATGATCCTTGTAGATCTTGTGTCTGAGCAGCGTCCAATGCGACGGGGCCCTGATCTCTGTGGAGCATCCGGTGTGACAGGCCTGGATCTCAGTCAGGGGGTCCCTGGGGCGTCTGGCACACGGTCACCCCGCTTTTCGACTACTGCTACCATAACAGGAAGAGGAAATACCGCTACACAACACGGGTGACACGAACGCACAGTGACACGCACAGGCTGAGCACGAACCCATGCTGCCCCCCCCAGGCCATATAAAGCCATGCGCACCCCCCCACCAGCGCCCTGGGTTGTTGTTTATTGCTGGGCTCACGGAGGCCAGTTCGCTGGTTCGTTGCTTAACGGCCCCTTTCCCAACAAGGGCTGATGCAAGCAGGGAGCCGGAATTGCCCCGTCCCCGGGGGTGTCTCAACACCCCCTGTGTCTTGGCAAAGCCCTGGGGTCCCATGCGGCCACTTCCCGGCCCCGCGTGTGTCACGGTCAGGTTCAAAAACACGGACACAAACAAACAAAGTCCACCGAACAGCCCCAAGATTGACACCACATAGCCAGGGACCCCTCACCCGGCGCTGGGATGCAGCCACCTCTGGGGTGGGTTATACAGGGACCCCTCACCTGGCGCTGGGATGCAGCCACCTCTGGGGGGGGGGGGCACCACCGGGGTTGTTTATACAAAGCAGTCAAGGGAAGGTGGTGATGGGGTGGGGCGTCCGGGGGTGGGGAGGTTGGGGCATGGGCTTTTGGGGCATGGGGGAAGGTCAGGGCAGGATGAGAATGTCAGGGGGGTTGGGGGCAGTGTGGGGTGAGGGTCACAGGGACTTGGGGGGCAGGAAATGGGTCTGGTGTTAGAGGAGGGCCAGGGGGAAGCAAGGGAAATCGGGGGAGTGGTTGATTTGGGGGACAGAGACTGAGAGGAGGGGATGGGGCCCAGGCTGGCTCTGGGAGGGGAGTGGGATCTAATGGTTAGAGCGGGGGGGGGGGGGCTGGGCGCCAGGACTCCTGGGTTCTCTCCCCGGCTCTGGGGGGGGAGTGGGGGCTGGTGGGGGAGTGGGTATGGCTGGACACAGAGCAGGGCTCACCCCCAGCAGGGTGGTGGGAGGGGGACGGACACTCGGCAGAGAAACAGACACTGTCCCAAACTCCCCACATCCCCCGCCTGTGATGCCCAGCGGACCTACAGAGCTACACAGACGCCTAAACACACAACCACACACCCCACACCTCAGCCTCTGGCCGCCGCACACACAAAGCCACACACACCAATTCCCAGGGAAGAACATCACACACAATCGCACCTGCCCCGGCAAAAATATACACCAGAAACAACCCCAGAAGCAAACAAACACCCCCCCCCTCAAAAGATACACTCAAACCCCAGAGAAAAACACCACAAACTCCAACACACAGTGCCCCCCGCACTATCCGCCCACACTCACAACTTCTGACAAACCCATTCACACTATAACGCAACCAAAGCCACAACCACACTCCTAACACAACAGCAACAAAGCCACACTCACACTATAACCTGAACACACACAATGCAACAGTCAAACAAAGCCACAATCAAACACACACAATACAAAAGCAAACACACGCACCATACACAAAATCACACACATAGGCTGCCAACACAAGGCACTCAAATACCCAGCGCCACAGACACGCAAAACAAGGCAGCCACAACATGCCGTGTGTGTGTGAGTGGGGCTGTGTGGGTGTGATTGTGAGGTGGTGGTGGGGTGTCACACAAACACAGATACGCCCCCAGTGCTGGCATGTTCTCGCTTCCCCAGCACCAGCCCAGGGGGATCCAGGCGCCCCCCAAATCACCCCACGGGGCCACCCCCACAGCTCCTGGAGTCAACCTCCCTTCCCCCCCCCCGCCCCCCAACACAGACCTGGACCCACACAGGAACGTCAGGCAGCTCCCCCTGCTGGGCAGGGCGGGAATTACAATAAAATAACATTTATTAACAAAACAACAAACCATAAATTATAATAAAATAATCATAATAATTAATAATATTAATAAAAAAACTGGGTCGTGGCCTGTCAGCTGCCGGCAGATGGGTGAGGGGCTGGGGAGGGACCCCCCGGGGGGACCCCAGCGGATAGGTTGAGTCGGACAGGCCTTAGCATAATGGGAAAATAAATTATAGACCTTCAAATCCACGGAGCTATTCCAGGGGAGCAGGGAAGTGAGGACAAATTCACTGGACTCCCAGCCGCCCCCTGCTCTAAGCACCAGACCCCCCGCCTCCCCGAGCTGGGGAGAGAACCCAGGAGTCCTGGCTCCCAGCCCCCCCCCCGCTCTAACCACCAGACCCCCCGCCTCCCCGAGCTGGGGAGAGAACCCAGGAGTCCTGGCTCCCAGCCGCCCCACTCGGAGTCTCCCCACGGGGAATTAGGAGCTGCTGGACAGCAGGGCCAGCATGGCCAGGAGGGCAGTGCCGCAGAGCAGGGCTGGTTGGGCCGCGAGCCCGTGGCCGGCCCGGCTCCTGGGGAGGGCGCGCGCCTGCATCCGGCTGTTGCAGAAGTTGCCACGGCAGCAGTGGGCCTGGACCCCGGCCAGGCGCTTGTAGACGGAGGTGTAGGGGGCATCGCACCAGGCCGGGGTGGCACAGCCCTTCAGCATGGTGCCCGGCCCCGTCAACTCTGGGGAGGGAGGGCAGGAGAGTGAGCTGGAGCCTGGAGCCGGCCCCCAAGCCCCCGCCCGCCCCCGTAGCGAGATACCCCCGGCCCCTCCCCCTCAGCCCCCCCACAGCACGGCACCCCCGCTGAGCCCCAGCTCCTGCCCCTCCCCCCCACCGAGCCCCCGGCCCTTCCCCCCCACGGCACGGCGCCCCCCGCCGAGCCCCTCCCCTCCATTGAGCCCCCAGCCCTGCGCCCCTAAGCCCCCCCCCCCAGCCTGGTGCCCATGGCCATGCCCCCTGCGGAGCTCCCAGCCCTCCCCCCCCACAGCACCACGCCCCCGCTGAGCCCCCAGCTCCTGTCCCTCCCCCTCCCCCCGATGAGCCCCCAGCCCTGTGCCCCCCCACGGCATGGCGCCCCCTGCCGAGCCCCCAGCCCCGCCCCCCATGCCCCCGGCCCCTCCCCCTCGCCGAGCCCCCAGCCCTCCCCCGCATGGCACGGCACTCCCTGCCAAGCTCCCGGCCCCTCCCCCTCGCCGAGCCCCCAGCCCTCCCCCCTCCCCCCCATGGAATGGTGGCCCCTGCCCCTCCCCCGCAGCACAGCACCCCCTGCTGGTTCTGCAGCTCCTCACCATGGCTCCCCATGGCCTCCATGCACTGGGTCATGGGCCCCTGGCACTGCACCGGGGTGACGTTTTCTGGGGCGCAGCCGTGGCTGGAGTTCCCTTCGCAGGCATAGCAGGTGACCCCGTTCAGGGGCAGGGGCGATTTCTCATAATCTGAGGAGAAACAGGGTCACAATGAATCACTTGGCAGCCCGAAAATCAGCTGGTGCCCCTCACTCCCGACCCGCAGCCCCTGCTAGCTCAGATCCCACCCCCCCAAGCTCTGCCGGTGCCCCTCACTCCCAACCAGCAGCCCCTGCCAGCCCAGCCCTGCCCCCCAGCTCTGCTGGTGCCCCTCACTCCCGACCCACAGCCCCCTGCCAGCCCAGCCCTGCCCCCCCAGCTCTGCTGGTGCCCCTCACTCCCGACCCACAGCCCCTGCTAGCCCAGATCCCTCCCCCCCAGCTCTGCCGGTGCCCCTCACTCCCGACCCGCAGCCCCTGCCAGCCCAGCCTCCCCCCCCAGCCCTGCCGGTGCCCCTCACTCCCGACCTGCAGCCCCTGCCAGCCCAGCCCTGCCCCCCCCAGCCCTGCCGGTGCCCCTCACTCCCGACCTGCAGCCCCTGCCAGCCCAGCCCTGCCCCCCCCCAGCTCTGCCGGTGCCCCTTACTCCCGACCCGCAGCCCCTGCCAGCCCAGCCCTGCCCCCCCAGCTCTGCCGGTGCCCCTCACTCCCGACCCGCAGCCCCTGCTAGCTCAGATCCCACCCCCCCTAGCTCTGCCGGTGCCCCTCACTCCCAACCAGCAGCCCCTGCCAGCCCAGCCCTGCCCCCCAGCTCTGCTGGTGCCCCTCACTCCCGACCCACAGCCCCCTGCCAGCCCAGCCCTGCCCCCCAGCTCCGCCGGTGCCCCTCACTCCCGACCCGCAGCCCCCTGGGTTACCGTGGGCGTCGTTATTGCACAGGGTGGAGTTGCAGCATTGAAGCAGATAGAAGTTGTCCCGGTTGTGGAAGCCCAGGGGCTCCTGGCACTGAGAGATCTGCCCGCAGCCTTTGATGCGCCGCTCGTCCTGGGGAAACTCTGGGGACAGAGAGAGCAGGGGTGATGTGGGGCCTCTAGGGGGCTCCGGCTCTGATCCAGCCCCAGGGCAGGGACTGGCTGGCTCAGGGGGGCAGGGAATGGGGCACGGGGCCTGTCCCCTCTAGGGGGCTCCGGCTCTGATCCAGCCCCAGGGCGGGGACTGGCTGGCTCAGGGGGGCAGGGAATGGGGCACGGGGCCTGTCCCCTCTAGGGGGCTCCGGCTCTGATCCAGCCCCAGGGCGGGGACTGGCTGGCTCAGGGGGGCAGGGAATGGGGCACGGGGCCTGTCCCCTCTAGGGGGCTCCGGCTCTGATCCAGCCCCAGGGCGGGGACTGGCTGGCTCAGGGGGGCAGGGAATGGGGCACGGGGCCTGTCCCCTCTAGGGGGTGCCGGCTCCCATCTGGCCCCAGGGCGGGGGTCTCGGGGTGGGTCCCTGCTCACCTTCGCCCATGGAGATGGCCGTGATGTCCACGCACTGCTCCCGGGGGTCCAGGCACCGGATCCGCGTCATGGAGGGGCCGGAGCAGGAGTGGTCGGAGGAGGAGCAGGAGAGGCAATCCAGGCTGGAGGTGGGGGGGAAGGAGCGCAGGGCTGTGCGGGGAGAGAGGCGGGGTGAGTAGGAGACAACGGGACCCCCCTGGGGACGGGGAACAGACTGGAGGGGAATGACCCCGCCGGCTCTGTGGACTGACCGTCTGGCACCCCCTGGTTGCAGAGGTCGGTAGCGCACTGCTCCTCCGCCAGCATCACGATCTGCCCGTGGGAGAAGAAGGAAATGGAATTGTTGGGTTTCCCCTCCACGTCGCAGCCCTTCTGGATCCGCTTGGAGACCTCGGAGTCTGGGGGGGGGGGGGTAGAGGAGAGAATCAGAGTCATTGGCAGGGCTGGGTCGGGGGAGCCCAGGGCTGGGCTGGCAGGGGCTGCGGGTCGGGAGTGAGGGGCACCAGCAGGGCTGGGTCGGGGGAGCCCAGGGCTGGGCTGACAGGGGGCTGCGGGTCGGGAGTGAGGGGCACCGGCAGAGCTGGGTCGGGGGAGCCCAGGGCTGGGGTGGGGGGCTGGGCTGGCAGGGGGCTGCGGGTCGGGAGTGAGGGGCACCGGCAGGGCTGGGTCGGGGGAGCCCAGGGCTGGGCTGACAGGGGGCTGGCTGGTCACTGGGGGGCACTCACGGGCGATCATGGTGAGGATAGTCGTGCGACACCACCCCTGCTGCTCCCCACAGTCCTCTGTCTCCTGGCAGCTCTGGTCCCCATCACAAGAGTAACATCGCAGGGCCGCCACTGGGGGAGAAACATGGAGGAATCGGAACAGAACCCACGAGTCCCAGCCCCCCCACCCCCGCTCTAACCACTAGACCCCACTCCCCTCCCTGAGCCGGGGAGAGAACCCAGGAGTTCTGGCTCCCAGCCCCCCCTGCTCTAACCACTAGCCCCCGGCTCCCCTCCCAGAGCCGGGGAGAGAACCCAGGAGTCCTGGCTCCCAGCCCCCCTGCTCTAACCACTAGCCCCTGGCTCCCCTCCCAGAGCCGGGGAGAGAACCCAGGAGTCCTGGCTCCCAGCCCCCTCCACTCTAACCACTAGACCCCACTCCCCTCCCAGAGCTGGGCAGAGAACCCAGGAGTCCTGGATCCCGGCCCCCCCTGCTCTAACCACATCCAGTCCCGGCTGATGGTGAATCAGAGCGAAGGGGAAATGAGTGGATGAGCTCACGTGTCCCACACTTAGAGGGGGCCCTGAAGCGCTGGCAAGGATCTGCTCCCCCAGGGGACTCCCGCCCCTTCTATAAGGGAGGGGACCCCCAGCTCACAGCTCTCAGCCCCCACCTGGCCAGGGAAGGGTCCGACTCCTGCCCCTCCCCCGCAGGGTTCTCCCCCCCCCCCGCCAGTTCCAGGATCTGACTCAAGACTTTGAGCCGGGACAAAACCGCCGAGCGGCTCCCCACGTCCACGTCCTGCCCTGCGCCCGGCCAGGCCAGATCCTGCAGCCACCGCTGCACATCCGAGCTGGGGAGAGAACCCAGGCGTCCGGCTCCCAGCTCCCCCGCTCTAACCACTAGAGCCCACTCCCCTCCCAGAGCCAGAGATAGAACCCAGGCGTCCGGCTCCCAGCTCCCCCGCTCTAACCACTAGAGCCCACTCCCCTCCCAGAGCCAGAGATAGAACCCAGGAGTCCTGGCGCCCAGCCCCGCCCCCCAGCTCTAACCACTAGAGCCCACTCCCCTCCCAGAGCCAGGAGAGAACCCAGGAGTCCGGGCTCCAGCCCCCCCACCTTGGCTCAGCAGCGCCCCCAGCAGGACGCAGCCCCACACGGACTTCATGGCCTCTGGGCTCGAACCTGCGATCTCGGCGCAGTGGCTCCGTCCGGCTTCTAGTCGATGTGCGCTGCTGTCCGGCGCGGGGGCCGCCTTATGAACCTCCCCCCGTTCCCCCCACCCCCCTGCGCCTGGGACACACCCCTCCCCGGGGCGGGGCGGGCTGCGGAGCCCAGGAGATGGGGCGGGGGCTCTTCGGGGAGGTGGGTTAGAGCGGGGGGGGGGGGTAGCTGGGGAGAAACAGCAGGGGGTGCTGGGGGTCCCCACGGGGAGGGGATGTGGGTTACCGGGGGGGCTCTTAGGGGAGGTGGGGTAGAGCAGTGGCATGTCAGGGGTCCGGGGAAACAGCAGGGGGTGCTAGGGGTCCCCACGGGGAGGGGCTGTGGGGTTATGGGGGGGCTCTTAGGGGAGGTGGGGTAGAGTGGGGGGAGTATCTGGGGCATAAACAGCAGGGGGTACTGGGGGGGTCCCCCTGGGGACGGGGGTTTGGTTGGGTTGTTCCCTTGGGGGGGCTCGAAGGGGGGTGTTGTGGTTACAGCATTGGCAGGAAATGGGTCCCAGCGGAGTTAACAGTTGGGGGGGCTGCCTGGGGAGGGGCTGGGGGTTACCCTGGGGGGTCCCTATCCACAGGGGGTTGGGGGAGGGGAGCTCCTAGGGGGAAGCAGGATATAGGGTTATGGGGGGGGGGGTGACCCTGCATCATGTCACCCCCCTGTGGCCAATGCCAGGGGAGGATAAAAGCTCTACTGCCGCTGGGCTGCGGACCCAAAGGGACGGGGCTCTCTAGCCCTGCTCCCCCCCCCCCCCGGGGCGCAGTGGAAGGAGGATCCCCCCCCTGAATACGGCTCTGGCCCAGCTGGGGCACCCCATGGACCTTTATGGGGTGCAGAATCCTGGGGCGATGGACCCCCTGTTACAGCAGCAGAATACGAGTGGTTTGAATGAGGGGGCTGGGACGCCTGGGTTCTCTCCCGGCTCTGGGAGGGGAGCGGGGGAGAGCGTGTGTGTGGGGGTGTTGGGGAGCCAGGACGCCTGGGTTCTCTCCCGGCTCTGGGAGGGGAGCGGGGGCTAGTGGGGGGTGTTGGGGAGCCAGGACGCCTGGGTTCTCTCCTGGCTCTGGGAGCAGAGTGGGGGCTGGGGGGGGTGTTGGGGAGCCAGGACGCCTGGGTTCTCTCCCGGCTCTGGGAGCGGAGTGGGGGTTTTCTCTGGTCTATGGCAGCAGGTCAGGCTGGATGGTCACAAGGTACCTTCTGGCCTTGGAGTGTGTGTGTGTGTCTGTGAGTGTTGGTGTGTGTGTGTGTGTGGGGGGGGGGGTGGCGTGCGTGTGACACGTGCCCATGTTTACAGAAATCCTCGGCTCGCTGGCGAAATGGAGCTGATCTGAGCCGAACACATCTGGGCCCAGACGCCCCCCCGCCCGCTGGGGTGGGGCGAGAGATTGTTCAAAATCACACCCCCCGGTTCTCGCACACACACACACACACACACACAGCCCGGTTCTCGCACACACACACACACACACACAGAGCCCGGTTCTCGCACACACACACACTCCAGCTCAAACACACAAACACACTGGTTCTCGCACACACAGACTCTCTCTCTCTCTCTCACACACACACACAGCCCAGTTCTTGCGCGCACACACACACACTCCAGCTCAAAAACACAAACACACTGGTTCTTGCACACCCAGACACACACCCTGGTTCTTGCACACACACACACTCTCTCTCTCTCTCACACACACACAGCCCAGTTCTCGCACACACAGACACACACCCTGGTTCTTGCACACACACTCTCTCTCTCTCTCTCTCTCACACACACACACAGCCCAGTTCTCGCACACACAGACACACACCCTGGTTCTTGCACACACACTCTCTCTCTCTCTCTCTCTCTCACACACACACACAGCCCAGTTCTTGCGCACACAGACACTCCAGCTCAGACACACACACTCATGCTCAGACACACGCACACATACAAACACCCTGGTTGTCGCACACAGACTCCCCTTGTCCCCCCTCCCGCGACTTGTTTTATGAAGCAAAAAAATCTGTCCGTGTTCAGCAGAACCCGGGAGCGGAAATTGGACAAAAAGACCCACAAACCACTTCCCCTTCCTGAGCCGGACAAAACTAGCCCCGGTCCTGCCCCCCCACGTCCGATTCCATCCCTTCCCATCCCCCCACAGCTTCCCACCCCCAGCCCCACGTCCTAGCCCCCATTCTCCTTCCTGTCGCCCCACAACTTCCAACCCCCCTCCCACTTCCCCTCCCCCACAGCCCCCTTCCTAGCCCCCACCAGCCCCACTTCCCACCCCACCCCACTGGCCCCCTCCCCCCCAGACACTGCCTGGGGTGGTTGTTTGCTTGTTGTTTGCCCAATGTGGCTGGGGGGTTAATGACCAGCCAAGGACGGGACTTTAGCCCCCGGCCTGCCTGCCTCGTTGCCCTGCCCCACGGTCCCAGCCAGGCTAGCTGGGGACTGGTCCTCTGGCCGGGGGAGCTGCCCCCCCGGCTTCCCCCCCGAGCAGAGCTGAGAGCTGACGAATCTTTAACCCCAAGGGGTTTTCTCCGCCGTGTTGCTCGGGCCTTTGAGTTCAATGGGGTCAATGCTTCGGTGCCACCCCCGGGCGAGACAGGTCGGTGGGAGGCCGGATGCCAGGGCGAGGGGTGGGGCAGAGAAAGTTGAGGGATGTGGCTGGGATGGCTAAACCCCAGCACAGTTCCCCATCCCAGACCGGACCCTGTTGGGCCAGGTGCCCCACTGATGCCCCCCCCCTCCGAGATCGGGGCCCCATCCTTCTGGGGGCTGCCGGGACACACGGCGAAAGCAGCCCCTGCCTCCAGGAGCAGCCAGCCTGAACAGACACAGCAAGGCTCATTCTCCACCATTCTACAGCGGGGGAAACTGAGGCAGGGGGCCTCCCGGCCTTTGCTCCTGGTCACAGGGGGAGTTTGCGGTCGAGCTGGGCCAAGGACCCAGGTGTCCTGCAGCCCAGTCTGGGGCCCTGCCCACAAGCCGGCCCATCAGCCCCCCAGTTGCCACACAGGCTCCTGGGTGCCAGAACCCCGATATGTGAAGCAAAGGGGAGGGGAGAACCCCCCCAACCGTCCTGCCCCATTTCCACCCCCCAGGGCACCAGGCCTGTGCGCATCACTGAGACGTGGCTTTAACAGGAAAGGAGAAGGAAGTGCCCAGCGCAGGGTGAGATAATTGCGTTATGGGTCAGCCAGTGACCTCATAATGAAATTAGTCTTGGAGGGAAGTGGGGTCTAGTGGTTAGAGTGGGGGGGAAGTGAGGCTGGGAGCCAGGACTGCTGGGTTCTCTCCTTGGCTCTGGGAGGGGAGTGGGGTCTGGTGACTAGAGGGGAGGTGGCGGCTGGGAGCCAGGACTCCTGGGTTCTCCCCTCACAGGGCTGACTCACCTACAAGAGGCCCCTCCCCTCCCCGAAACCCAGGTCAGACTGAATCACCGGGAATTCCTGACGTGACATCTGCACCCCCCACCCCCAGGCATTGCTCACGTGCTGCCCCGCCCCGGGGAACCCAGCCCCCCCATCCAGGTGGGGTTCCAGGGAGGGGGGGCAGGGTTATTTGGCTCCCACTGGGGCTCCTTCCACTGTCCCCCCCTCCTGTGCCCCCTAATATTCCTGCCCTGCTGTCAGTGCCAACCTCCTGCTTCCCATGGGCCCTCTCCCCACAGGCTGTGCCCCCCACAGCCTGAGGCAGTTGCTATGGCCCTCTGCAATCCCCTGGCAAGCCCCCCACAGCGTGCCCCCAGCTCCCCCTCACAGCGTGCCCCCGGCTCCCCCCCCCACAGCGTGCCCCCAGCTCCCTCTCCCTCCCCGCAGTGTGCCCCCGGCTCCCCCTCCACAGCGTGCCCCCAGCTCCCCCCTCACAGCGTGCCCCCAGCTCCCTCTCCCTCCCCGCAGTGTGCCCCCGGCTCCCCCTCCACAGCGTGCCCCCAGCTCCCCCCCCACAGCATGCCCCCAGCTCCCTCTCCCTCCCCGCAGTGTGCCAGGCGGCAGAGTCAGGCCCTGCCTGGCAGGGTGTGCAGAGGGGCACAGGTGACAAGCCAGGGCCGTGCCCCACGGCAGGCTGGGGGGGTGTGCGCTCCGGCCTCTCCCAAGAATTCTCCTGGTCCCAGCCCAGCCCCAGCGACTCACATCCCAGCTCCCCGTGCCAAGCTATAGGGAGCCAGTGTGTGTGTGTGTGTGTGTGGGGGGGGGGCTGTTAGCCAGGACTCCTGGGTTTTCTCCTGGCTTTGGGAGGGGAGTGGGGTGTAGTGGGTCAAAGCGGGGGTTGGCTGGAGGCCAGGACTCCTGGGTTCGCTCAACAGCCCCCACCCAGGAGCCCTTCAGCAGTCCCTCCCACAAGGCCTCGGCCGCTTGTGGGACCGGCTCTTGCCACAGGAGGCGAGGGGAGAGCTGCTGCAATCTGCCAGCCGGGGGGGGGGGGGGAGGCGTGTCCAGGGCCTCATGGGAACCCCCAAACCCCCGAAACTCAGCCAGGGCCACTCATCTCCTAGCAACTGACCTGCCTCGGCCCAGGGCGCCTACCGGGGGCAGAGCCCGAAAGTGCAGGGGGCTCGGCCCAGGGCCAGGGACCCCTCGCTGGCAGGGTCCGTGGAGCTGGGGGGCACAAGGGGGACCCCAGGGCTGAGGAAAGGGAGGAATGTCTCCGGGGGGGCGGTAGGGACGGACCCTCCCTCGCCCCATCCCAGGCTCTGTCAGTCGAAGGCAGCGGACGCGTAGGAAGGAAAACTCTTTATTGGGCGTCCTGCAGGCAGGGGGCGCCGGGGGGGGGCGGGGGGCAGAGCAGGGCTCTGGTTCCGTGCCTGCACCAATGGACAATAAGTTAAACATCAACTGGGAGTGGGGGTCGGTGGTGGTTGGTAATCCGTCTCCCCAGGGCAGTAAATGGCCCCGTCGGCAGCCAACCAGCTGAGGGATGAGACCGCGCCCCCCTTTCCCCCCCCAGCATGGGGCTCTAAGAGGCAGGGGGCAAACGGGAGAGACCCCCCCCTCCATCCCCAGGGGCTGTTGTCTGACAGGGTAAAGTTCCTCCGGAATAAATATTTAAGCCCTAGGAGACTTCATAGATAGCAAAATAAACTCTGTGTGTGTGTGTGTGTGCGTGTGTGTGCATGTGCGTGCGCACGCTGCCTGCCTTGTGTGTACTTGTGTCTGGGTGTCTGCGAGGTGCGTGTGTTCGGATAGTGCAGATGTGTGTGTTTTGTGTATTGGAGCAGGGGTGTGTATGTGCGTTTGTATGTTGTCTGCCCATGTGGCCATATGGATGTGCGGTCTGGCAGTGCTGGGTTGTGTTGTTGTTGTGTTATGTCGCACCCCCTCTTCTAATCCAGGCCTTTAACAGGCAAAAAAACCCCAAACCCTCCAGCATCTCAAGGGTTAACGGATCTAGTACAGGGCAGTCTACAGTGCTAGATAATCTATACGTATCTACCTATAGAGTGGATAGGGCCCCTCAGAGCAGCAGCCACTACGGGAGCTCCCAGCCCCCTGTTCTATAAGGGAAATCTCCCTCTGCCACTAGCACTACGGGGTCTATGACACACGGGGGGGAGCATTTTTGATTCCAGCCAGCAGGGAGCGATGGTGTCACCTTCACAGATGCACCCTCAGACAAGCGCAAAGAACCCAGGTGTCCTGCTCCGGTACCGGCCAGGGCTTTCCTTCCGCTCGGCGGCAGGCTCTCGGTGCTAGGGTGGCGCCTGGGTTCTCTCCCTGGTTCTGGGCAGGGAGCAGCAGGGTCTAGTGGGTTAGAGCAGCGGGGCTGGGAGCCCGGACTCCTGGGTTCCGCGCAGGGCTCAGTGCAGCAGTACCGCGAGCAGGAGCGTGAGGGTGACGAGGCCAAAGTTGCTGCCGAGGCCAAAGGCTCCGCTGGGGTAGGGGGGACGTGGCTTCCCTGGGGTGTTTGCGTACAACCAGTCGCTGGTGTTCTTCACCAGCCCCTCCACTGAGTCCAGCCCCGGGGCGCTGGCGTTGCCAAGGTGACCTCGCAGGGAGCTGTTGGGCATTTCCACGGTGATGGGGAGGGAGATGGTTGGCCAGTCCCGGTCACCCTCGGTGCGCTCCAAGGAGCCCTCTTGGCCGACCGGAGCCACTCCCGGGCGCTTGGTGCAGAGGGTCTTATTCTTCCCCCGGTGGGACCTGGCTCCGGCTCCTCCGGCGGCCAGGATGGTGCCGCTGGGGCTGGCTGGGGAGGCGCTGGGCTGGCTGGAACTTCCCTCCTTGTCCTCAGAGAAGAAGCTCTCATTCTGCCTGGTGGCGAGATGGGGGATGTGGACTACGGTGTCGATCCGGTTGCCGGGGGAGCCGGGAGTCGACCCGCCGGTGCTGTGAGTGGCGCTGCCCTCGGCCACGAAGCTCTCTCTGGCTGACCCGGTGCGGCTTTCGGTGCCGGAGCCACCTGCAGGAAAGAGAGATGGTGAATCGGTGGCGCCGTGGCCAGCTCCTTCGGCAACAACCCTGTCGCCGGGGCTCACCAGGCTGCTGCCGGCACCGGACGGTGCATCGGCAGAGCTGTGGCCGTCTCTTTCGGCAACAAAGACCCTGGCACTGAGAGCTGTGCTAGCTCCGATGTGGGCTGACGACTCGGTAGAGCCGTCACCGTGGTCCAGCCGCGGGGAGTTGGTGCTGCCAGCGGAGACAAAGGCCTCACCGGTAATGTGGTCCCGGGCAGAGTAATTGGTTTCTTCCTCGCACTCCTCTTCCTCATCGTCTGTGTGGGCCAGGCCGCTGCCGGCTGGAATCTCCCGGGCGTTCTCTGGTGTCTTGTTGGTGTCGGGCTCCGAGCGGCTGCTCCCGTCCAGGACGATGGTAGCGGGGCCGCCTGTAGCCCTGGGATCGGGGTGAGGGACGCCCGTCGGCCGCGAGGCGTTGCTCTCGGAAAAGACCCCTCCCGCACTGAAGGCGTTGTCCCTGGAGCCGGCGTTGTTGCGGTCTTCGGCAGACGCGGTCCCGTGGCCGGGGCGCGGGGTGACTCCCTGTCCGCCTGTAGGCGACGCGGCGTGGTTCCCGGCGACAAAGGCCCCTCCCTCCTCCAAGCCCCGCCCTTCGGAACTCTCGGTGGTCTTCGCCTCCCGGTCGCCGTGGCTCCCTGCCAACGGAGGGTGGCCCCCAGCAACGGGGACCACGTCCTCCTCCTCCTTGTCTTCCTCCAGGATGCAGTCTGGCTTGGGGGTGGGGGAGGGGTGGCTGGGCCGCCCCTCGGCCACCCGCCCGTCCATAATGCGGGTGTTACAGAGGCTCCCGGTGCAGCAATAGACCTCGGCGCCGTCCAGCTCCTGCACCAGGGCCAGCAGCGAGCTCTGGCACATGGCCGGGGTGGCGCAGCCCTTAAAGGTCACCAGGACTGAATCGGTGCCACCTGCAGGCAGGAGGGCAAAAGGTCAGGATTCCCCAGAGCCAGGCATCACCCCGCCCTGGGGCCGGATGGGAACCGGCGCCCCCCGGAGGGGAAAGCCGCCGCGTCCCAGTCCCCGTCTCGGGGGCCAGATGGGAACCGGCGCCCCTCGGAGGGGAAAGCCACCGCGTCCCAGTCCCCGCCCCGGGTGTGAGACGGCGCCCCCCGGAGGGGAAAGGCCCTGTGTCCCAGTCCCCGCCCCGGGGGCCGGATGGGAACCGGCGCCCCCCAGAGGGGAAAGGCCCCGTGTCCCAGTCTCCGCCCCCCCGGAGGGGAAAGGCCCCGCGTCCTGCTCACCGGGGCGGGTGCGGCCGATCCCCTCCAGGCACATGTTGTGGTGCCCCATGCAGGGCACGGTGGCGCTCGAGTTGCTGGCGCAGCCGCCTCCGTCCTGGTCCACACAGCTGTAGCACTGCAACCCGTTGTGCGGCTCGGCCTCCACGTGGAAATCTGGGGGGAGGGGATCCATGAGCCTCTCGGTCTGATACCCCCAACCCCTCCACCCCCGCCGATCAGGCCCCCGGGCCCATCTCCCTGGCATCCCGCCTCCTCTCTGCTCCCCCCCCCCGATCAGCCCCCCGGGCCCATCTCCTCGGCATCCCACCTCCTCTCTGCCCCCCCCGATCAGCCCCCTGGGCCCATCTCCCTGGCATCCCACCTCCTCTCTGCCCCCCCCGATCAGCCCCCTGGGCCCATCTCCTCGGCATCCCACCTCCTCTCTGCCCCCCCCGATCAGCCCCCTGGGCCCATCTCCTCGGCATCCCACCTCCTCTCTGCCCCCCCCCGATCAGCCCCCCGGGCCCATCTCCCTGGCATCCCACCTCCTCTCTGCCCCCCTCCCCGTCTCAGTCACCCGGGCCCGTCTACCCAGCATCCCACCTCCTCTCTGCCCCCCCCGATCAGCCCCCTGGGCCCATCTCCCTGGCGTCCCGCCTCCTCTCTGCCCCCCGGGCCCGTCTCCCCTGGCGGGTACCCGTGTCCAGGTGGTTGCAGAGGGGCGTGTTGCAGCAGCGGGCGTGGATGGCGCGGGAGCCTGCGTGGAAGCCCAGCCCGTCCTGGCAGCGCGGGAGGCTGGCACAGCCCTTCAGCTTCATGTTGGTGAACTCACCTGGGGGGGGGGGGGAAAGAGCCATCAGGGATGTTCATACCCCCCCCAGCACTCCAGTTCTCCCCTCCCCCATCCCTCCCCCTCTGCTTTCTCCCCCCACCCCCCCAAGGGGTTCTCCCCTCCTCCACCTACCCCCCCCACCCCCAGGGACTCCATTTCTCCCCTCCCACAGATACCCCTCCCTCAACTGCCTTTCTCCCCCCCACCCCCAGAACCTCCAGTTCTCCCTCCCTCTCCCTCCCCCGCACTGCCTTCCCCCCAGCGCCCCGGTTCTCCCCTCCCCCAGCTACCCCCCACTGCCTCCGTTCTCCCCTCCCCATCATTCCCCATCTCTCATCTCCCCAGCCTCCCTCCCTCCCATCGCCCCTCTTTGCCCCCCTTACCCAGCGTGCCGGTGATGTCCAGGTCCACGCACTGGTCCTGTGTCCCAGTGCACCCCAGCTGGGTGCGGGCAGAGGGGGGGCACCAGGTGCCCTGCGAGGTGCAGGCGTGGCAGCTCAGCTGGTTGGGGGTGGTCGGCTCAGGGGCTGTAGGGAGAGAAGGGAGGAGTCAGTGGGGGGAGACAACGTTCACCTATGGGGGGCAGAGTGGGAGGTGAGGGGCACTGGGGATTCGGGGGGAGGAGGGCAGGGTAGGGGCAGTAGGACTGGCAGGTGGATGTGTTGGGTGGGGCAGGACAGGTTGGGGCACTGGGATTGCAAGTGGGGGCAGTCGGGGGTAGGGGGGCAGGCGGGGTGGGGGCAGGGGACTGGGGGACTGGTGGGGGGTACTGGGGAGGCTGCAGATGGGCTGAGGATAGGGCAGGTGGGGACACTGCAGGGTGGGACAGAGGCTCTGAGGTGTGGGGTTGCAGGCGGGAGGGGCACGGGGATGCAGGGTGGGGGCGCTGGGAGTGCAGGGTAGCAGGCACTGGGGGGGCGCGGATGCAGGCAGCAAGGGCGTAGGGGATGCAGGATGGAGGCACAGCTGGGGACACTGCGGGTGCAGGGGGGCTCAGTTAAGGTTTGGGGCATTGCAACCGACCCTGGCAGTGCCGGGCGCTGGGGGCCAGGTGGTGGGGCTGCAAGCGGGGGGGGGGGGGGGGGGGAGCAGGGTTGGGTGCATGGGGAGCAAGAGTGGAGTGGGGGGATGGGTGGGGTGCAGGGCGCTCGATGCACTGGGGGGCAGGGGGCGGGGGCAGGGCCCTGGGGGGTTCTGGAGGGAGTGCAGGGGGCGGGGGGCAGGGCCCGGGGCGGGTTCGGGGGGACTCGTCCAGGCTCACGGCGTTGCAGCGGTCCCCCGGCAGTGCCGGGCGCTGGGGGGGCCCTGGGGGGGTGCAGGGGGCGGGGGACAGGGCCCTGGGGGGGCTCTAGGGGGGTTCACCCAGGCTCGCGGCTTTGCAGCGGTCCCCCTGGCAGTGCCGGGCGCTGGGGGGGCCCTGGGGGGGTGCAGGGGGCGGGGAGCAGGGCCCTGGGGGGGTGCAGAGGGCGGGGGTCAGGGCCCTGGGGGGGGCTCTAGGGGGGCTCACCCAGGCTCGCGGCGTTGCAGCCGTCCCCCTGGCAGTGCCGGGCGCTGGGGGGGGCTCTGGGGGGGTGCAGGGGGCGGGGGACAGGACCCTGGGGGGGCTCTAGGGGGGCTCATCCAGGCTCACGGCGTTGCAGCGGTCCCCCGGCAGTGCCGGGCGCTGGGGGCGGTCTGGGGGGGTGCAGGGGGCGGGGGACAGGGCCCTGGGGGGGCTCTAGGGGGGCTCACCCAGCCTCGCGGCGTTGCAGCCGTGCCCCGGCAGTGCCGGGCGCTGGGGGGGTTCTGGATGGGGTGCAGGGGGCGGGGGGCAGGGCCCTGGGGGGGGGCTCTGGGGGGGTGCAGGGGGCAGGGGGGCAGGGCCCTGGGGGGCTCTAGGGGGCTCACCCAGGCTCGCGGCGTTGCAGCCGTCCCCCTGGCAGTGCCGGGAGCGGTAGGACAGCGCCAGCAGGTGCGAGCTCAGAGCCAGCGCCTCGTCGGGCCGGGAGCGGCGGGCGCAGCCCTTGGACACGGCCTGGAAGCGCAGGAAGGCTGCGGGGGGAGACACTGGTGAGAACCTGCCCGGGCCCCTTCACAGCCCCCTCCCCCCCGGGCAGCCCCTTGTCCCCTCCCGCCCCAACCCGTCTATTGCCCCCCCGGCAGGACACCCCCAAACCTGCCTGGCTTTGCGCCAGGGGACCAACCCCCCCAGGAGAGACCAGCCAGACCCCCCTCCCCTGGGAATCCCTCCCAATAGGGCACCCCGCGCCCGAAACCGCCCCCCCGAGACACCGTTCCTATGGGGCAAGGGGGCAATTGCCCCCCCTCCTCCAGATAATGGTCCCTCTCAGATTTTAGCTGGGTCTATATGCCCCCCACATCCCTTTGCATGCCCCCAGTGCCCCCGACCTTGCCTGCCCCCTGCCTTGCATGCCCCCCGCCCCCCACCCTGCATTCCCCCCCAGTGTCCCCCGCCTTGCATGCCCCCCGCCCCCCACCCTGCATTCCCCCCCCAGTGTCCCCCGCCTTGCATGCCCCCCGCCCCCCACCCTGCATTGCCCCCCAGTGTCCCCCGCCTTGCATGGCCCCTGCCCCCAATCTGCATGCCCCCCAATGACCCCGCACCCCGTCCCTGCATGCCCCCCTCCCCTCGGACTTCACAGGCTGTGATACAATCACATCCCATTTTCTATCTGCTGTAACCCCGCCCCCCAGCGCCCACGGGCCGGTCCCTGCCCCCAGCGTCCCCCCGCCCCCGGGACTCACACACGGCGGCGCTGCGCACAGCTGTCCGACAGCTGGATTCGTCCTCGCTGCAGGTCACGTCTGTCTCCACGGAGCAGCCAAACTCCCCCTGGCAGGACTTGCATTGCAGGCAGGAGACTGGGGGGAGATAGACAAGGACATCAGAGCCAGGAACCCAGGAGTCGGGGCCACCAGCCCCCTCCCCTCTAACCACCAGCCCCCACTCCCCTCCCAGAGCCGGGGAGAAAACCCAGGAGTCCTGGCTCCCAGCCCCCCCTGTTCTAACCACAAGCCCTCGATCCCCTCCCAGAGCCAGGGAGAGAACCCAGGAGTCCTGGCTCCCAGCCCCCCGCTCTAACCACCAGCCCCCCGATCCCCTCCCAGAGCCGGCGAGAGAACCCAGGAGTCCTGGCTCCCAGCCCCCCCTGCTCTAACCACAAGCCCTCGATCCCCTCCCAGAGCCAGGGAGAGAACCCAGGAGTCCTGGCTCCCAGCCCCCCCCGCTCTAACCACCAGCCCTCGATCCCCTCCCAGAGCTGGGGAGAGAACCCAGGCGTCCTGGCTCCCAGGCCCCCGCTCTAACCACCAGCCCCCCGATCCCCTCCCAGAGCCGGCGAGAGAACCCAGGAGTCCTGGTTCCCAGCCCCCCCCCCCTGCTCTAACCACCAGCCCCCACTCCCCTCCCAGAGCTGGGGAGAGAACCCAGGAGTCCTGGCTCCCAGCCCCCCCTGCTGTAACCACCAGCCCTCGATCCCCTCCCAGAGCTGGGGAGAGAACCCAGGAGTCCGGGACAGGGGCTGGGAATGGCGTGGGTCTGTTGTTGCTAGTTCTGCTCCTCCTCTCTGGGCGATTTGTACCAGTTTCACCTCCCTGGAGGGGGTGAGAGGCGACGCTGGGGTGTTTATCTGGGATCCGGGACAGCCTGTTCCTGGGGTGGGGCCACCCCAAAGCTTCCAAGCCGGCTGAGGGGGGAGGGGAAGTTCTCCCAAGAGCGCCCGGGCTGCTCAGGGAATGGGGCACGGGGCCTTTCCGCACTAGGGGGCGCTGACCCTGATCCGGCCCCAGGGCTCAGGGGGGAGGGAACGGGATAAGTTTTATCCCAAGCTCGGGCAGGAGCCAGGATTCCTGGGTTCTATGTATGGCTCCCTCAGTCTTTCAGGGATGCCGCCCCATGCCTCAGTTTCCCCACCTGCATAATGGGTGAGCCGATCCGCACGGCCCCAATTCCCAGAGGATTTTTGCCATGAGTGTTTCCCAAGTGGTTTGGGAGCCCCCCGGAGCTGCTCTCTCTCGGCCCCCTCAGCTCAGCTCCCGTTGACGCCCCTAAAGTCCCTCCCCCCCCACCCAAGAGCTTGGAAACCTGGCTTGGGGGGGAGGGGGGAGTCGCTCGCTAACAAGCGGCCAGTCCTCAGCCCGGGCTGGGGTCCTTCCCCTGCAGCCCAACCCCCCCCCCCCAGGCTCAGGATTGTCCCTCCTCCTCGCCTCTCCCAACCATATCAAAAGTTTGGGGAACCCCCCCCTCCCCGCTGTGCCAGGTGCTGCACAGACCCCACCTGAGACCAGGGGGCTGAATGGCCCCGAGTGCCATTGGGGTCCCATCGTGCAGGGCGCTGCGCGGCCACACAGCGAGAGACAGCCCCTACCCAGGAGACCTTCCAAGGCAACCAATGGCAGGATCCTTCGCCCCATTTCACAGACAGGGACTCCAAGGCTCAGTCGCTCTTTGGAGAGCAGCTGGGAACCGAACCCAGGCGTCCTGATGCCCTCCTCCCCCCACAGCCTGCCTGGCCCTCCTGGTCGGTTCCGCCCCCTGCCCCCGGGGCTCCTTTACCTGGGGCGAGCAGCGCCAGCAGCGGGATTAGCTCCAGCACCCTGGCCATGGTGAGAAATGTCGGGTGCTCCTGTCGCCCGTCCTGCGTCCGTCTGTCCTTCACTGCCAAGTCTGAGAGCTGCAGTGAATCAACCCCTAAATACCCACGCTGGGCCCTGCCTCTCCGCGGGTGCCACCCAGCTCGGCCCACATGGCAGATCCGCCGTGGGCACCCAGCCAGCGACGCCGCATGGCTCGTTGGAAGGGCCAGGGGGTAAGACGGGGCCCGGAGCGGGCGGGGTGCACGGCTGGGGCCCGGTGACTCAGTGGGGAAGGGATGGATGCCGGGAGCATCCCGCCGGAGAAAGGGGAGCTGGGCGGGTGGCTCAGGGTTGGGGAATCTGGCCAGGCCGGCTGGGGCAGGTGGGGGGCGGCTGGGATGGAAAACATGAGCGAGGGATGGAAAGAAAGAGGGGTGGAGACATTCGGTGTGCTATTCATTGCTCCCTGCTCGTGTGACCCCCCCCCATGTGACACCGGGGTGAGGTGGGGGAGAGGGACTGGGCCCAGAGAGCTCCTGAGAGGCAGGGAAGGAAAGAAAGAGAGACACAAAGAAGGGGCAAGAGAGGAAGAATATAAGACAGGAATTGAATCCTGGCTTCCTTCCAGCTCCCTGGCTCTAACCACTTGATCCCACTCCCCTCCCAGAACTGGGGATAGAACCCAGGAGTCCTGGCTCCCAGCTCTAACCACTAGCCCCCACTCCCCTCCCATTGCTGCAGATAGAACCCAGGAGTCCTAGTGCCCAGCCCCAAGGAGGACGTAGGGGAACCAGCCCAGGTATCACAGGGTTTCCTCTGCCTCAAAGACTCCTCCGTTGCTCTCTGTGTAATCCCACCAGAGCCTGGTTGGAAGTGGGTTGGGGGTGAGAATCAGGACTCCTGGGTTCTCTCGCCCCTCCCAGGGCAGCAGGCCCTTTTATCCCCAGCACGAGTCTGTGCCCCACGTTGAGCAGGTGGAAGCTGCCAGCCTGGCCGGAGCGAGACAAAAACAGCCTCACCCCTGCCCGGGGCACTCTCACCAGGTCGCTGAAACTGGGACAGGACACGGGGCTCCATGAGCAGGCCTCAGTCACTGGAGTCCTGCCCCTGCCTGGGAGAGCCTGGGGGTGTTCCAGCCACCCTCTGGCTGGGGGTCAGGACGCCTGGGTTCTCTCCTTGGCTCTGAGAGGGGAGTGTGGGGGCTGGTGGTTTTAGAGCAGGGGGCTGGGAGCCAGGACTCTTGGGTTCTCTCCCCAGCTCTGGGAGGGAGCGGGGGCTGGTGGGTTAGAGCAGGGGAGCTAGGACTCCTGGGTTCTATCTCCAGCACTGGGAGGGGAGGGGGGGCTAGTGGGTGAGCATGCGGCAGGGGGGCTCTCTGCAGAGTCTTCAAAAACTGAGCCTCTAATAAATCCACTGGGTGGTTCTTTCTCCCCCTCAGAGTGCTGGTCCCGGCTCCCTGCAGCCCCTCCGGGGAGACACGCTGCCGTTTGTCTTCCCCTTTGCCATCTTCCAGGGCTCCTCCCCAGAGCTGGCTGCATTGCAGTGGCACTAAACAGAGCGCTGGAGCTGCACGAATTCCCTCAGCCATCTCTGGCCCCATCTCTTCCCCTGTGAGCTCCGTCCCCCGGGTTACTGGCCCTGGCACCTGGCTCCTGCCACCCCCCCAGCTGTTTACCCTCGCCTCCCGCCTCAGGCCCCCGGCTCTGGCCTGTGTCTCTCGCATGTGCAGCCAGCCGGGACTTTCCCCCGCCCGCCCCAGGAACGCAGGAGCCCGGCTGGGGCCAGGCCTTACAGATGTGACTCTGGCCTGGCCCTCCTGATTTCCCCGTGTCCTCCCCAGGCTCCGGTACCTGCTTTTCCTCCCCTCCTGTTCAGTCCCTGTGCATTGTAATGGGTGTGTCCCCCTCTTCCACCTGCTGGGTCTGCTCCCCCCGGCTCCCATCGCCCTGCGCCCCAGCCAGACCCCCAAACAGCCGCCCAGCGCGGCCAGAGGACGTGGGCTCCGCAGGCTTGGGGCTACCCCCAGCTTTTCAGAGCCATGGTGGGTTCTGTCGCCCTCGTCCCCCTTAGGTGCCGGGGGAGAGCAGCTACCCCTGCTGGTCCCATCTCACTCCAGCTGGGAGGGGTGGGGGAACCTCCTTCTGTCTGGGCCACGGGGCTTTCCCCTCATCTCTTTGGGATGCTGCATCAATGGGGGGGGGGGGTGTCACTTAAGGATCCCATTTACTGCAGCCCAGCCAGCCTGCCCCCCCCACACCTATGTCTTGCTGTGTGCCCCAGAGCAGCCATAACATTCCTACCTCCCCCGCGTAACCACACAGAGTACAAAGGGAAACTGAGGCACAGGTGGGTCTCATGAAAATATTGCAGAAACTCCCCCCTAGGCCCTAGAGAGCTAGGGCCCGAGCAGGGAGCCCCGTGATGGTTACGTGGGCGGATGTTTGGAAAAGGGAGACAGGCCAGAAAATGAGCTGGGAGCGGCCACCCTAATCCCTGGCCATAAACCCGTGAGCGGCCCGGAACCTGGGCTGGCCCTTCCTGCCGTCAGCCCTGCAGATGTCGGCATCTCCTCTGGGGGGCAGGAAAGAGCCAGGTAGAAGCCCCAGGGGTACAGCGGGGGGAGGCAGAACTCTCCCTAAAAGCAGCATGGGCAGGTGGAAATGAGAGCCCGGATGCCTGGGTTCTCTCCCCAGCTCTGGGAAGGGTGTGGGGTCCAGGGGCTAGAGCCGGGGGGGGGGGTGTCAGGTGTATCAGTCTGAGTTGTGGGGAGAATTCCTTCCCAGCCCCACATCCGGCACTCAGTTTGATCTAGAGCACAACCTGGATTGCCCTGGAGGAGCTGAGGGCAGGAGCCCAGCCTGGCCGGGGCTGAGCGTGGCTGCTCCCAGGGGAAGGCGAAAGAAAACAAAAAAAAAACCCTTCTTAAGCCCTGCAAGAGGCAACCCGCCCACCTGGGAGCGGCTTAGAGCAGGGGGCGAGCTCATGGGAAGACGAGAGTGAAGCGAGCTCTGCGCTGGCCCACACAGGGTAACAGCCCTACTTCTGCTGCCCCGCAGAGGGAAGCACCCTCTTAGCTCAGCATTGAGGGCTCAGCCCTTCCACGCCCACGAGGGACCGGGCTTGATCCCGTAATCTGCTCCCTGCGTAACACAGCCCAGAGACAGGCCCTGAATTAACACGAGCGGAGGGTTAAAAAACTACCCCAGCCAGGTTTAAAAGTCGCGAGCGCAGCCGCATCCACCTCCACGGCCCGCAGGAAAGTGTCCCAGGGCAACTACTCTGCTGGTTACAAACTGACGCCTTATTTCCACGCTGACTCGGGCCGGCTTCACCTTCTGGAGCCTGTCAGATCTGCCCCCGCTCGACGGAAGAGCCCGTGATCAGAGACGTGTCCCCCCCGTCGGTACCGAGACACGGGGATCGCGGCCCCCCGAGCCGTCCTTGGCTTAAGCTGAAGAGCTCGAGCGCCTGGCGTCGCAGAGAGCCTACGTTCTCCCCCAGGACTCCTGGGTTCCAGCCCCAGCTCTCCCCCGTCCCCTGCAGCCAGCCAGGTCCACGCTGCACCCTGGACCAACATTTCAGCTCCAAGCACCCCCCCAAAAACGAGGCAACACTGGCCCAGCAGGTGAAACTGGCACAATAATTTATTGTGAGCCGACACCGCTGGATTCTCAATGCAGTGGCAGGGGGTGGGGGCTGACCCCCACTAAACAGCAAGTCATAATGGGGGGAGCGGGGTCCCCGCTAGAGCAGAGACTCCTGGGAAAGCCATGGGGTAAGCCAGCCGGTGACCCGCCCCTTCTCCCGGGGATGTGTGATGTCTGTGTCGGCCTGGCTGGGGAAGGACGGGCTCCGCGGCCGGGTGTCTCAATCCACCTCCTCGATGGTGGGTCCGGAGGAGCCTCCCGCAGCCCCGCCGGCCCCGGGGAAGCCCCCGGGCATCCCCCCGGGCATGCCACCGCCGGCACCCTGGTACAGCTTGGTGATGATGGGGTTGCAGAGGTTCTGGAGCTCCTTCTGCTGGTGCTCGTATTCCTCCTTCTCCGCCATCTGTGGGGGGGGGGGGGACATGGGGGCAGAGTTAACCCCCTGCACGCCAGCCCCAATGCATCCCCCCGGCTGGTATCCACCCAGGCTTCACAGATGTTGGGGGGCTCTGCGGCTGTTCCCACCCGTACAGGACAGCACAGCGGGTCCACCCGGCCCCACCCGTTGCTCCCTGAGGCCCCTCAGATCTAGGGAGCCTCCCTCCGGGGGGGGGGGGGGGACGACAACAGGGTCCCGGATGATCTCTCCATCTGCCCGCCAGAGAGGAGGCTGCTAGGAGCCAGGGGAGACGCTGGGGCCGCCCGAGCTCTGGGCTGCCGAGCCCCGTTCGCCCCTGCAGAGGTCCCATGGGAGGCTGCCCCCAAACCTAGACATCCCACCCCCAGCCTCTGCAACAGGGCCCCCCCCCAGCCCCTGGTCCCCGCCTGGCTGAGGGGCGCTGCAGATGCTGGAACTCTGGCTCGGCTCTCTGCCGCCACCCGGTGGGAGAGGCGCCCACCTGCAGGCCGTAGCCTATCGGACTAACCTGCTTGATGGATATATCTCTAGTATTTGGTTTATTGTAATAGATTTATATGAAAGGAAGTTTGGCTGTAATGCAAAGGGACCTGCAGGCCCTATCCTGTATGTTAAGCTAAGGCGGAGTTAGCGCATCTAGATTAAGATCTTTTACCTGCGCCCACGCATCTGTCTAAGACCTTTTATCTAGTCAAATAGACAATGGAAGAAAGGTCCAAGGGGGTTTCCAAATTGGTACCCACAGACGTCACAGGTACCCCCCAGGAAAGAACTCAAATTACTAAAGAACGGAAGTAATATATGTGCGTATGTACATGTCATGAATACGCACAAACACTAGCCCACGGGCTAAGCGTACCCAAACATTTTGTGGGTGAGGAATGAAATTTGGGGAGAGGAGGAAGGATTTCCGGCCTATAAAAGAGGTGACGCACCTCACTAGAGTATTTCTCTTCCTCTTCTAGTCTACCCTCTATGACTACTAGGGATAGCTCAGTGGTTTGAGCATTGGCCTGCTAAACCCAGGGTTTTGAGTTAGAATCACCGAATCTCAGGGTTGGAAGGGACCTCAGGAGATCATCTAGTCCAACCCCCTGCTCAAAGCAGGGCCAATCCCCGGACAGATTTTTGCCCCAGATCCCTAAGTGGCCCCCTCAAGGATTGAACTCTCAACCCTGGGTTTAGCAGGCCAATGCTCAAACCACCTTGAGGGGCTATTTGTGGATTTAGTTGGGATTGGTCCTACTTTGAGCAGGGGGTTGGACTAGATACCTCCTGAGGTCCCTTCCAACCCTGAGATTCTATGATTCTACTACTATTAGGCAGTCCTTGTTCTTCTTAAGTTTCAAGGGTACTAGGGCTAACTTGGTTTCTCTAAGCTTTTGTTCTTGGTTTTGATTTTAAGTTCAAGTTAGTCAAGTAAACCCCAAGTTCGCTTCGGTAGCTCTTAGCATTAGCTTCTTCCAAGCACTGCATCCCTCACTCAAGAACTGAGAAACCTGAACCGCGAGGCTGGTCCTGTCTCTCCCCAGGTTATCGAGGACGGGTGTGAGTACGGTGACCAAAGCTTTGTAGCACAGAACAGCATAAGATCAGGTGTCTCTTCTGAAGAGCAGTGATGCAATTGTCACTTTGTAACTCTGAGTGTTTTACCATTGAATTACTATTTCACGGATTTTAATAAAAAGTCTTTAAGGCTCTAGCGGTCTCAGCGCGAGCTTCCTGTCAGAGCCCCGAGGGTCCTTTGTAAATTCTGTGGAGCCTGATTCGGGACAAGAACTTTTATCTTGGCCGAAAACCCAGATTATCCAAATTAATATTATTAACACCCTAAATCAGGCAACAAGGCACAGGCCTGGCACCCAGCGGGGGTGTGTGTGTGTGTGTGTGTGTGTGTGTGTGTGTGTGTGTGTGCGCACACACGAGTGACCCAGCGGTCCGCCCCATTGCTGCTGGTGGGAAGGGTCATTTCATCTTATCGGGGGGGGGGGGGGGAGGGGGACACCAGCTCTGGGACCGTCTGGTGGGGGTGGGGAGGGGGGGGGGCCTGCATTCTATCCCACTCCCCCCCCAGAGCTGGGGGTCTAGTATTGAGAGCGGGGGGGGGGGGCTAGGAGCCAGGACTCCTGGGTTCTCTCCCCAGCTCTGGGAGGGGAGCTAGGGGCTCCCTGAAGCTCTGGTCCCCTCCTTTCCCTCACCATGGACCTCCAACCATGTCTGGTTCTCCAACTCCTCCCTGCCCCCCGGTTCCGGCCCAGCCCAGAGGCCCCATCCCCAGTTCCAGCCCAGCCCAGAGGCCCTGCACCCCCACACCTCACCTGGTTCCGGTCCAGCCAGTTGATGACCTCGTTGCACTTGTCCAGAATCTTCTGCTTGTCCTCGGGCGCCAGCTTGTCCTTCAGCTTCTCGTCCTCGGCCGTGCTCTTCATGTTGAAGGCCAGCGACTCCAGCGAGTTCTTGGCCGCGATCTTCTCCCGCTGGACCTCATCCTCTGCTTTGTACTGCTCCGCCTCCTGCACCATGCGCTCGATCTCTTCCTTGCTCAGACGGCCTGTTGGGGACAGGAGACTGGCTCAGCACGGGGCCTCCCGAACGCCTGGGTTCTCTTGCCGGCTCAGGGAGGGGTGAGGTCAAGTGGTTGGAGCAGGGGGGCTGGGAGCCAGGACTCCTGGGTTCTCTCCCCAGCTCTGGGGTCTAGTGGGTTAGAGCAGAGTTGGGGGCCGGAACCCTGGGTTCTCTCCCTGGCTCAGGAAGGGGAGTGGGGTCTGGGGGGCTGGGAGCCAGGACTCCTGGGTTCTCTCCCTGGCTCTGGGGTCTAGAGGGTTAGGGCAGGGTTGGAGGCCGGACGCCTGGGTTCTCACCCTTGTCGTTGGTGATGGTGATTTTGTTCTCCTTGCCCGTGCTCTTGTCCACGGCTGAGACGTTGAGGATGCCGTTGGCATCGATGTCGAAGGTCACCTCGATCTGGGGCACCCCCCGGGGGGCGGGCGGGATGCCCGTCAGCTCAAACTTGCCCAGCAGGTTGTTGTCTTTGGTCATGGCCCGCTCGCCCTCGAAGACCTGCGGTGGGCACCAGGCAGGGGGTTAGGAGGGAACCGGCTGCACCAGCCTGCAGACGGGCATGGGGTCCCACGCCCCCTGGTCATGCCCAGCCCTGCACCCCACTGCCCAGTCAGACACCCCCTCCCCCGAGCTTCCCTCCTTGTCATTTTGGGGGGCTCATCTCTGGGCACTTGCTGCCTTCTGCACCCCTGCCCCAGCCACCCTCCTGGTGATGCCCCACAGCTTGGCAAACCCCCCCCCCCCCCCCCGCTGCGGTGCCCCATGCCCATCCTCCCCCCCGCAACTGTGTGTACCCCGGTCTGCACCCTTCCCCATGTCTCCTAGGCTCCCCCAAACCACACAGCCGTCTTGCTGCACCCCCATGTGCTTTATTCCCTCCCCACACACCTGGGTGAGCCCCCCTCTGCTCTCTGCACCCCCCCATTGAGTCCCCCAAAATCTGCACACTCTCCCGGCCTGCATCCCCCAGCTCTGTGCCCACCCCCTCCTTGCTTGGCGCTACCCTCCAGGAGCTCTCCCCCCCCCCCCATACCCAGCAGCCTGCCCCCCCGCTCGGCCCGTCCCCCCCACCTGGATCAGCACGCCGGGCTGGTTGTCGGAGTAGGTGGTGAAGGTCTGGGTCTGCTTGGTGGGGATGGTCGTGTTGCGTTTGATCAGGGCCGTCATGACGCCGCCGGCCGTCTCGATGCCCAGGGACAGGGGCGTCACGTCCAGCAGCAGCAGGTCCTGCACGTTCTCCGACTTGTCGCCCGACAGGATGGCCGCTTGGACCGCTGGGGGGCGGGAGGAACGGGGGGTGTGTGTCAGCGAGGCACCGGGGTCCCCCCAGCCCGGGCCCAGGATCGGATCCGCCACTGGAGGGCATCATATATGCACCCACTAATGGCTCATCTGCATAATTTATGCCAAGGGGGGGCTCATTCAGAGATGTGCCCGGGACCCCGTTCGCACGGCGTAACCCCAATCTCTGCATGGGGGGGGGGACCTTCTCCAGAGCCAGCCCCCCTGTCATGTCCCTGCCCTGGACAGTGTCACCCCATGGCCTCCAGCCCCACACTGTCTGCCCCCTTACCCCGCCACGCCCCCTCCCATGCCCCCCACTGTCCACCTCCCCATCTGCCCCATCACTGCCCCTTGAAGACCCCTATCTACCGTCCCATGCCTCCCCCACCCCGAACCTGCCCCATCTACCCCCGTCTGACCTACCCTCCAGTGCCCCTCCCCTCAGCTGCCCCACCTACCCCATCACTGCTCCTCCAAGCCCCGTCCCCCACACCTCACCTACCCCCTTCAACCTGAGCCTCCCCCCACCCTTCCGAGCCCCCCAGCACACGCCGGCTATTCCAGCATTGCCCCTCCAAACCTTCCCCCACGTCCCTCATTTACCCCCGTCTGACCCTCCCCCAGCGCCCCCATCTCATCCTTCCCCTACTGCCTCTGAGCCCCCATCCACTCCTCTCTGCCCCTCCCCGCACTACTCCCTCCCCTCCCCCACCCCATCCCACCCCTCCAAGCCCCCTCTCCCCCATCACTGCCCCTCCAAGCCTCCTCCCCCACACCTCACCTACCCCCTTCAACCTAACCCTCCCCCTACCCGTCGGAGCCCCCCAGCACACGCCATCTATTCCAGCATTGCCCCTCCAAGCCTTCCCCCACGTCCCTCATTTAAACCACGTCTGACCCTCTCCCACCGCCCTGGAGCCCCCATCCACTCCTCTCTGACCCTCCCCCACTGCTCCACCCCCTTCCCCTCCCCTCATCACTGCTCTTCCAAGCTCCCTGCCATGCCCCCTGCTCCCATCCATCGCCCCGCCCGGCCCCTCCCCCCATCCATCCATCGCCCCGCCTGGTCCCTCCCCCCATCCATCGCCCTGCCCCCCAGCCCCTCCCCCATCGTCCTGCCCCTCCCCTCCCCGCCCCTCACCGGCGCCGTAGGCCACGGCCTCGTCGGGGTTGATGCTCTTGTTAAGCTCCCGCCCGTTGAAGAAATCCTGCAGCAGTTTCTGGATCTTGGGGATGCGGGTAGAGCCGCCAACCAGCACCACGTCGTGCACCTGGGCCTTGTCCAGCTTGGCGTCCCGCAGGGCCTTCTCCACGGGCTCCAGCGTGCCGCGGAACAGGTCGGCGTTGAGCTCCTCGAAGCGGGCCCGGGTGATGGCCGTGTAGAAGTCCACGCCCTCGTAGAGCGAGTCGATCTCCACCGAGGCCTGGGTGGAGGAGCTGAGGGTGCGCTTGGCGCGCTCGCAGGCCGTCCGCAGGCGTCGCACCGCCCGCTTGCTGCCCGTCACGTCCCGCTTGTGCTTCCGCTTGAACTCCGCCACCAGGTGGTTGACCATGCGGTTGTCGAAGTCCTCGCCCCCCAGGTGGGTGTCGCCCGCCGTGGACTTCACCTCGAAGATCCCGTCCTCGATGGTCAGGATGGAGACGTCGAAGGTGCCCCCGCCCAGGTCGAAGATCAGCACGTTGCGTTCCCCGCCCACCTGCGGGGGGGGGGGAGGAGATGGAGCATGCCGGGGGGGTGGGGTGTCCCTCCCACTTCGATCCCAATCCCCACCCCGAGCTAGCCAGCCAGTCCCCACACTGCAAAGTGCCCAGGGCCCCCCAGAGCCCATTCCCCACAGGGATGGGACCCCTGGATCCCATCCCCCTCTGAGCCAGCCAGCCTCCCAGCCCTCTTCCCTGTTCCCCCAAGCTAGCCAGTCCCCTCTTCCCCACGCTTACAGAGGATGGGCCCCCTATCCCATCTTCTCCCCGCACACCCTGGGGCCAGCCAGTCCCAGATCAGCACCGTCTAGAGGCCAGGGCAGGGCCCATATCCCATCGCTCTGCCCCCCATCCCCACCATGGGGCCAGCCAGACTGCGATCGGCGCCCCCTACAGGCCGGGGCAGGGCCCCCATATCCCATCCCCCCACACGCTGGGGCCGGCCAGTCCCGGATGGGCACCCCCTAGAGGGACAGGGCCCCCATATCCCATCCCCCCACACGCTGGGGCCGGCCAGTCCCGGATGGGCACCCCCTAGAGGGGCAGGGCCCCCATATCCCATCCCCCCACACCCTGGGGCCGGCCAGTCCCGGGTGGGCGCCCCCTAGAGGCCGGGGCACAGCCCCCATATCCCATCCCCCCACACACTGGGGCCGGCCAGTCCCGGATGGGCACCCCCTAGAGGGGCAGGGCCCCCATATCCCATCCCCCCACACCCTAGGGCCGGCCAGTCCCCGATGGGCGCCCCCTAGAGGCCGGGGCAGGGTCCCCCATTCCCTGCTTACCTTCTTGTCCAGCCCGTAGGCGATGGCGGCGGCCGTGGGCTCGTTGATGATGCGCAGGACGTTCAGCCCGGCGATGGTGCCGGCGTCCTTGGTGGCCTGGCGCTGGGAGTCGTTGAAATAAGCCGGCACGGTGATGACCGCGTTGGTGACCGTCTGCGGGGGGGACGGGCGGGTCAGTGGAAGCTGGGGCTGCCTTCCCCCCAAAAGGAGGGTGCGTGTGGGGGAGACAGGACCTGGGGGAAGCTCCCTTCTCATCCCTTCTGCCCCAGAGGGTAACGATCTACTACTGCTGCCGGCTATCGGAGTGCCTCCTCCAGCCCACAGCGGGCACTCTGGTGCCACAGGTTCAAACCCTGCCAGAGGCTCATTGAGTGGGGGCCTCGGGATAGGCCGGGGCGGTGGGGTCCCCAGGGGCGCAGGAGCCCGGGCTGTGGGGCCAAGTCCAGGCATTGAGATAACTGTTTAGCAGGTCTCAGCATACGGGCACTGGGCGCTTAGGAGGCTGCCCCCTGCAGGAGGGGGAAGGAAGCTGTTCTAACCCACTAGATGCCCCCCAGAGCCAGGGACAGAACCCAGGAGTCCTGGTTCCCAGCCCCTCTTCCCCCCCCCCACTCTGACCCACTCTCTGCCCCAGCTTCCAAAGTAGGATCTAGCATGGCCCATGCCCCCAGGTCTTACCTGGCGCTGTCCCCAGGGCTCTTGGCTGCACCACCAAGGCATGCCCCACCCCCAAGGCCTCTTGGCTCCACCCCACCCTCCAGGCATGCCCTGCCCCCAGGCCTCGTGGCCCCACCCCCAAGGCATGCTCCACCCCAAGGCCTCTTGGCCCCAACCCCAGGCATGCCCTGCCCCCAGGCCTCTTGGCCCCACCCTCCAGGCATGCCCCACCCCCAGGCCTCTTGGCCCCACCCCCCAGCCCTCACCTTGCCCAGGTAGGCCTCGGCAATCTCCTTCATCTTGGTGAGCACCATGGAGGAGATCTCCTCGGCGTAGAAGGTCTTGGTCTCACCCTTGTATTCCACCTGCACCTTGGGCCGACCCCCGTCGTTGATCACCTGGAAGGGCCAGTGCTTCATGTCCGACTGCACCACCGGGTCGTCGTAGCGCCGGCCAATCAGGCGCTTGGCATCTGGGCGGGGTGGGGGGAAGGGATAGAGGGGTGGGGGTCAGTGGGAGACAGAGACAGGGAATCCCGAGGGGCTCCAGCCTCCACACCCTCTCCCCAGATCAGAGCCCCCCCCCCAGCTCCCTCAGGGTCAAGCTACCCCTCTGCCCTCTAGGGATCTGGGGCCCCCCGGTGGTCCCCCCAAGGGGCTCCTTGCTCCTCCCTAAAGATAGCATCCCCCACCCACTCCCTGCCAAGGGGTTTCTGCAAAGGGACCCCTGTCCTGCCTGGATGAGAACCCACCAACTTGATTCACACAGGGATCAGAATGTCCTTGGCCACCAGCCCAGAGGGGAAAAGTTCCAGATCCCCTTCCCCATCACCCGAGCCAGCCAGTCCCCCCCGCCTTGGGGCCTGATCGGAGCCAGCGCCCCCTAGAGGGGAAAGGCCCTGCGTCCTGGCACTCACCGAAGACGGTGTTGGTGGGGTTCATGGCCACCTGGTTCTTGGCGGCGTCCCCGATGAGGCGCTCGGTGTCCGTGAAGGCCACGTAGCTGGGCGTGGTGCGGTTGCCCTGGTCGTTGGCGATGATCTCCACTTTGCCATGCTGGAAAACCCCCACGCAGGAGTAGGTGGTGCCCAGGTCAATGCCTACAGCTTGGCCCTTCGACATCTTGGCTGCAAAGGGGGAAGGGAGGGGGTCAAATGGGATGCAGGAGTCCTGGTTCCCAGCCCCACCAATCTAACCCTCCAGACCTCACTCCCCTCCCAGAGCCGGGGAGAGACCCAGGAGTCCTGGCTGCCAGCCCCACTGTTCTAACCCACCAGCCCCCACTCCCCTCCCAGAGCGGAGGAGAGAACCCAGGAGTCCTGGCTCCCAGCCCCCTGCTCTAACCACTAGACCCCCTCCACTTCCATAGGTATACTAATGTTAACAGAATTTAGTTCAGTAGGATCCACTGTTAAGCTCGAATTCCAGGGTCCCATCTGAGGCGTGGGGGAGGAAGATATCGGGCCAGATGGGCCCTGTGTCTGTGGCAGTTTCTAGAGGCTTGAAAGGATGCGATTTTGAAACCCGAGGTCGGTGCCCCGGTCCGCACACAAACCCACCGGGCGCGTTTCTCTCACTGCTGGACCCATCGGCCCCGCGAGAGCACCGCTGCCCGAGACGCGCCTGGGATCCCAGGGATTCCCACGGGAGGCCGGCCATCTCAGCGGCAGTCGTTAAATAGTTAACGTCTGACCCACCCAGCAGGACCAGGAGCAAGGGTGAAAAATCGGGACGGGTAATAGGATCCGAGACAAAGCCCCGAATAGCGGGACGTCTGGTCATCTGAGACCCACCCTGCAATTTCCTGCAATGGGAACGTTCAAATAGATTTTTGTAAACACCGATATTATCCGTCAGAACGATAACCCCCCCCCCCCAATTCTGCCAAATTCTGTATCTAGATCGACAGGCTAATCTCCTGTGCGTGTCCCCATCTGTCCCCGGTCCCTGCTGCCGCCTGCTGGAGGGGGGAGCCCCGTGTGTCCGGTCCCTCTCCGCCGGAGGGAGCTGAGCGAAGTTGCTGGAACAGCCCGGGTCGGGGCTCCAGACCCTCTCCTGGCCCCGCGCCCCCACCGGTCTTTCTAGAAACACGGTCCTCGCTGGCCCCTGGCCCAAGGGGGCGGCCCGCCCGGCTGCCCAGCCAATCGCAGGTCCTGTGCCCCCCCACGGCGGATCCATGGGGCAGCACTGCCAGCTGGCAGTGGGACAGGGAGTTTATGCAAGAGGAGAGGGGGCCCTCACAGCTCAGGCCTGGGGTAACAGCCCCATCTCCCTGGGGGACCCTGCCGGTCCCAGGGTACAGCCCATGCACCCCCCCACCACAAAGCTTGGCCAAGACTGCCAGCACCCCTTTGGCACCCCAGAGAGGGAAGCTGCTAATTTCTACTCCGTGAAGGGACCCCCCCTGCTCTAACCACTGCACCCCACTCCCCTCCCAGAGCTGGGGAGAGAACCCAGGAGTCCTGGCTCTAGCCAGTTGACCTCACTCCCCCATCACTCAGTTGTGTGCAGTTCTATGAAGCGCGGCCTAGCCCAGCACTCGGGACAGAGCCTGACCCCGGCTGGGGTCCATGGGCCTTCGCTCTCCTGGAGTCGGGTTTTCCTTACGCCAGCCGGGCACCCGGCCCCACATGCAGGTCCTGGCAGGGCACTAGAAGAGACCAGTGGGTTTTCAGGGCCACACACACAGCTCATGCTCCACTGGAGTTAGGACCTGAATTATTCCCCCCCACCACCCGTTATCAGCTGTCCTGTGCCGGCATCAGAGCGATAAGAGCTGGAGTCCCCCGGCTCAGAGCCCCGCCTGGCTGTGCCCTTGCCAGAGAGACGTGCTGAAAGGCTCCACTAGTCGCCAGTGGCGGGGCCTGTGGTCGGGGCAGGGCGCTCCCGCCGTCTCTGGGCGCTGGCTCTGGGGAGTGCGGGAACGGACAGCATAGAACGCAGCTCTCAACGTCACAGCCAGCACGAGAACCGGGTGTCCGAACAGATAGCGTGAACCCAGGAGTCCTGGCTCCCAGCCCTCCCTGCTCCGGCCCCTGCAACCCAGTGATAGAACCCAGGAGTCCTAATTCGCACCCCAGCTCAGGGAGGGAGTGGGGTCTAGTGGTTAGAGCAGGGAGGGTGGGAGCCAGGACTCCTGGGTTCTATCGCGGGCTCTGGAAAGGGGTTGCTGCCAATGCAGCAAGTTGAGCAGTGCGGGGGGGGGAACCCTATTTCACAGCCCCCCCCGCCCGGGCTGTCCATGTCTGGCGCGCAGATAAGGGGGGGGGGGGGTGTTTGTGGCTCCGAGTTTTGCAGCCAGCAGGGCGTCGCCCCGGCACGGTTTGTTCCCAGCCCCCCAGTGGGGCCGTGACAGGCGCCCCCCGAGTGGCGCCCCAAACCCTGCCCCGCCCCAGCCGCGCTGACAGCCCCTGGATTCGTGCTGCGCCACTCCAGCCCGCCCTGGAGGCCAGTGGTGCGTCCCGGCTAAAATCCCCAGGGAGGGGCCGATCGGGCCCAAACTCGGCAGGGCGGTTCGGGGAGCGGGGCAGGATCGAGGGGGGAAGTTTGAAGCGGTTTGGACCCGGGGCTCTGGAGATACGGGGGCCCCAATGGAGGGTCCCCCCCTCCCGGGATTCGCAGGTCTCGTTTCTGCAGCCTCTGAAACTTCCGAGCTGGGTGGATTCCTCCAGTTAACCCCTAATCCCCCGCTTCCGAGCTCATGGCAAATGAGGGGGGCAGTGTGGGGGGACCCGCCATCCAGAGCCCCTGCAGCTGGGGATACTCCCCCAAACCAGAGACCCCTCCGCCGGGGGGCAATCCACCGCCAGAGCCCCCCAATTATGCCCAGACCTCTGGCAGCAAGGGTGGGAAGCTATTTTAGCTGCAAAATGTGGGGGTTACCCCTATTTACAGGGCACCACCCCAAGAATTACGTTTCCAGAGGCTAGCGTGTCCCGAGGGGCAGGGAGGGGTGAGAGCCAGGGGCTAGCTGGGGGTTGGCTGGCCCCAAGGGGGAGGAAACACCCCCTGCCACCCGCCCCCCCCCGCAGCCAGAGCGGGGCCCTGGGTGCTGGGCCAGGGGCTGCCCGCCAGAGACTATTTCTGGGGGTGACGCTGTTGTGCCGTATATGGCCCGGGTCCCGGCGGGGAGACCTTCACCGGCCCCAGGAAGGCAATTTATTAGCTCTGCTGGGATGGGGAAACTGAGGCACAATGGGGATTTCCCCCCCCCCCAGCCACTTAGCAACCTAGGTAGGGAGAGAACCCATGAATCCTGACTCCCAGCCCCCTCCCCCAATCCACTAGACCCCCCACTCCCCTGAAGAGCTGGGGAGAGAAACCCTCCCCCAAGTAAGAACCCAGGAGTCCTAGCACCCTCCCCCCTGTCAGCCCGGCTCCAGCCAGAGGGAAAACAGCAGCGGCGAGCGCCAGCACGTGAATAAACACTGGTAAAAACATCTCCTGGCGTGACCATGCCCGCCCCCCCCCGCAAGGAACCTGCCCCCCAGGCCCCGAAACCTCCCCCGCTACCTTGGCTCCGTGCGCCCCGGGTAGGTCCCTGCGCCCCAGCTGTGGCTACGTTCCGGCCCGGCGCCCCCCCCCCCCCGCTATATACGGGTCCGGCCCCCCACCCCGCCGCCCCTTTGCAGAAGCTTCTGGACTTGGCCGCCTGCCTGGGCCAATCGGGGCCGGCCTGGGCCGCTCCGTCACCGGGCCGGGGGGGCGCAGCTGCCGGAATTGGCATCGGGCTGGACGCTTTGGGGAGCTGGGAGGGTCCTGGGCTGAGCCGGCCCCGCCCCCATCGGGCCCCCGTCCCAAGGGGGAGGGACTAATGGTAGCCCGGCCAGGGGGTTATTTTGGGACTGGGCAGGTGACACAAAAGGGGGGGGCGGGGAGACCCCCCCCTTACCTTGGCATGGAGATGGCTCCAGGGGTGGTTAACCCCCCCGGCCAGTGTGGCCCCCAGAGCACCCCAGCGACCCCTGGCCCCCTCCCCTGCCAATCCCCTCCCAGCCTCCAGGCCCATGTGCCCCCACACAGCCCCCCCTCCCAGGCCCCCGGCCAAATGCTCCCTCCCCCACAGCCAGTGTGCCCCTCCAACCCCCAATAGGGCGACCAGATGTCCTGATTTTCTATTACCCCCACCCCTGCCCCCCAGCCCCTGGGACGAGCTGGTCCAGTCGGAGGACAGTGCTGGGACCGGAACAAGTGGGGATAAAGGGGCCCATCGAGGCTGGGAATTGGAAGGAGGTTCTGAGCCCCCCAGGAGGCAGGTTCGGGGACAAGCTGAGAACGTCCCAACACCTTTCACAGGTGTATTCCCCAGAACTTCCCCATGGGGACTGCTGCTTTGTGGCGGATCGGGGCCAGCGCCCCCTAGAGGGGAAAGGCCCCGTGTCCCATTCCCTGCCCCCCTGAGCCAGCCAGTCCCTGGATTGGGGCTGGTGCCCTCTAGAGGGGAAAGGTCCCATGCAGTGCTGGGTTCAAATCCTGTTAAAGGTCACAAGTGAAATGAGTTTCCCAGTCTCAAGGAAACCCATTAAAGGACACTGCAGAACCAGAGCAGAGTTCAGCCTCTCAGCCCAGGGCTGGGCTCGCAGGGGGCTGCGGGTCGGGAGTGAGGGGCACTGGCAGAGCTGGGGGAGGGGGGTGCCCAGGGCTGGGCTCGCAGGGGGCTGCGGGTCAGGAATGAGGGGCACCGGCAGAGCTGGCGGGGGAGGGGTTGGAACTGGCCCAATCAGCTGTTTACTGGCCTGGATCCGTGTTCCCTTTAAGGCCCATTATCGACGCCGTCAGCGCAAAGCTCCTGGCGGGATCGTGGCCTATGAACAGCAGCACTGCCCTGGGACTCGGCGGGCGCAGAGATCTCTGTTCCTGTGGCTGAGATGTGGCCTAATCCCCTGAACACCCAATAACCCACCCAGGACCCCCAAACCCCACCGGATCCCCCCAATAATCCCCCAGATCCCCCCAATGCCCCAGATCCCCCAAACCGACCTACTCTTCCCAATTACTCCCCAGATCCCCCAAACCCCACCAGATACCCCAATAATTCCCCAGATCCCCCCAATGCCCCAGATCCCCCAAACCGACCTGCTCTTCCCAATTACTCCCCAGATCCCCCAAACCCCACCAGATCCCCCAATAATCCCCCAGATCCCCCCAATGCCCCAGATCCCCCAAACCAACCTACTCTTCCCAATTACTCCCTAGAGCCCCCATAACCCCCAAACCCCACCAGATTCCCCAATAATCCCCCAGATCCCCCCAATGCCCCAGATCCCCCAAACCGACCTACTCTTCCCAATTACTCCCCAGAGCCCCCATAACCCCCAAACCCCACCAGATCCCCCCAATAATCCCCCAGATTCCCCAAACCGACCTGCTCTCCCCAATTACTCCCCAGATCCCCCATAACCCCCAGAGCCCCCAAACCCCATCGGATCCCCCAATAATCCCCCAGATCCCCCCAATGCCCCAGATCCCCCAAACCGACCTGCTCTCCCCAATTACTCCACAGAGCCCTCGTAACCCCCAGAGCCCCCAAACCCCACCGGATCCCCCCAATGCCCCAGATCCCCCAAACTGACCTGTTCTTCCCAATTACTCCCCAGATCCCCCATAACCTGCAGATCCCCCAAACCCGACCTGATCTGCCCAGTAAACCCCAGATCCCCCAAACCCCATTGGATCCCCCCGTACTCCCCAATTCCCAATAACTTTCTTATGCCCAATTTCCCCCTCCTATCTCTGCCCTGTGCAGCCCCCCCCATGTGCTCAGCCCCCCTTTACCCACCCTCCTGTCTGGGCCTGGGGACCCCGATGGCGGCAGGGACCTGCTGCAGCAGCCGGCGCTCAGTGGACTCCCAAGCCAGCAGGGCGGGACGGTGGAGGGGGGGAGCTCTGGGGTCCTGGCATTAGCTCCCCCTCGGACAGACACGCTGCGTCTGACGGCTACGGACCCCCCCCCGCCAGGGAACCCCCGTTCCCCCCATGGAATCACAGCCACAGACCCCCTCAGCTAGTCCAGCCCCTGCCAAGAGGCAGGATTGGTTGGGTCTAAACCAGGGGTTCTCAACCTTCACTGCACCGCGACCCCCTTCCCCAGGAGGGGGGACCGAAGCCGGAGCCCGCCCGAGCCCCGCTGCCCTGGGGGGGAGGCGAAGCCAAAGCCCGAGCCCCACGTATGGGGCCTGTAACCTCAGCCCAGGGCTGAAGCCCCCGGGTTTCGGCTTGAGTCCTGGCCGGTGAGGATCGGGTTTTGGCCCTGGGCCCCAGCAAGTCTAAGCCAGCCCCGGCGACCCTGTTAAAATGGGGTCCCGACCCCCAGTTTGAGAACTGACAGATGCTGTCCCGCCTCCTCTCGAAACCCTCCAGTGGCGTCTGGTCCATTGGCCCTTCTTACAGCTGGGGAGTTTGTCCTGAGGTTTAATCTGAATCTGCTCTGCTGCAGTTTGAACTGTTGCCTCTTCTGCTGCCCTCTGTGGCCAGAGAGAACAACTTGTCTCCATCGCGAGTATCGGAAGACCCCGATCATGTCCCCCCTTAATCTATTTTCCAAACAAGCGGTACCCAGTTCCTTCGGCCTCTGCTCATGTGACTTGCGTTCCATCCCTTTGATCATCTTTGTCGCTCGCCTCTGGGTCCTTTCCAGTTTCTCTCCATCCTTTCTATACAGTGGGCAGGGCCGGCTCCAGGCACCAGCTTGCCAAGCAGGTGCTTGGGGCAGCCACTCCGGAGCGGGGCGGCACGTCCAGCTATTCGGCGGATGGTCCCTCACTCCGGCTCAAAGTGTTGGCAACTCCCCCCCTGCCCCCAGCCTTGTGTCGGCTGCAGCCTTGATCAGTCCTAGCCAGGGACTGACACAGATGTTAAACAACACGGGGCCCAGAACAGAGCCTGTGGAGCCCCATTTGAGGCCTCCCTCCAATCCCATGTCCTTCCATTCAGTTACTCCTTGCTTGTGGGGTTTAGTGGTTAGAGCGGGGGGGGGGGGGGGCAGGGGGCTGGGAGCCCGGACTCCTGGGTTCTTTCCCTACCTCCGGGAGGGGAGTGGGGTCTAATGGGAACCTGGCCGGCACATTTCTCCAGCTGACCTATCAGAGCGTCCTGTCACGGAGGGCACAGATTCCGGGTCTCACAGACCGTGATGTCTTTGGCTTCAGTCCCTCGCAGCGGCTGGGCCGGAGCAGCTGTCAGCCCCCACCCAGGAGCTGTGGCAGGACCGGAGCAGGGGCTAGTGGTTGGCCCCTGGGGCCGGAGCAGTGGCTGGTGGTCAAGGCCCCGGTAGGGCTCCCGCTGTTAGTCACCCCGCCGGGTGTTTTTAGGGTCAAGTCACAGCTTCCGTGAATTTTTGTTTCTTGCCCCCGACCCGTCCGTGACTTTAGTGAAAATACCCAGGACAAAATCTTAACCGTAGTCCCGTGGGACGGGAGCCCGGCTGCACGCCAGGTCCATTACGTCCCCTGCATCCTTCCTCCTCCAACCCCGCTCCCCTGGCAAAGCCGGGCACCGGGCTGGTTCGGCCCGGGAACTCGCAGACTGAATGTTTGATCCTTGCTCAAGTAGCTTCCCAGGGATGGAGGTCAGGCTGGTCTAGAGCTCCCCGGCTCCATGGGGGCACTATGTTAGCCCCTCCGCAGCCAGGGACCCCTCCAGGGAACCCCCCTCCCCAGCCAGGGAACCCCTCCAGGGAACCCCCCTCCCCAGCCAGGGAACCCCCCAGAGACCCCCCTCCCCAGCCAGGGACCCCCCCTCCCCAGCCAGGGACCCCTCCAGGGAACCCCCCTCCCCAGCCAGGGATCCCCCCTCCCCAGCCAGGGAACCCCCCAGAGACACCCCCTCCCCAGCCAGGGAACCCCTCCAGGGAACCCCCCTCCCCAGCCAGGGAACCCTCCAGAGACCCCCCTCCCCAGCCAGGGACCCCCCCCCTCCCCAGCCAGGGACCCCTCCAGAGACCCCCCCTCCCCAGCCAGGGACCCCTCCGGAGACCCCCCCTCCCCAGCTAGGGACCCCCCCCTCCCCAGCCAGGGAACCCCTCCAGGGAACCCCCCTCCCCAGCCAGGGAACCCTCCAGAGACCCCCCTCCCCAGCCAGGGACCCCCCCCTCCCCAGCCAGGGAACCCCTCCAGGGAACCCCCCTCCCCAGCCAGGGATCCCCCCTCCCCAGCCAGGGACCCCTCCAGGGAACCCCCCTCCCCAGCTAGGGACCCCCCCCTCCCCAGCCAGGGAACCCCCCTCCCCAGCCAGGGACCCCTCCAGGGACCCCCCCTCCCCAGCCAGGGACCCCCCCAGAGACCCCCCCCCAGCCAGGGACCCCCCCAGAGACCCCCCCTCCCCAGCCAGGGACCCCCCCCCCCATGGCTCCCCCAGGTTCTGTGACCAGAACAGTGACTGGCTCAGCCAGGGGCCCGCTGGACTTCGCTCCTCCCTCGCAGCCAATCAGGGACGCCGTTGGAAGAGCGCGGCCAATGGGGTGGGAGCTGACCCCTTTCCAGCCCCGCCCTAGTGGTTTTGTCACAGCCTCCTGGCACCCGCCTCTTCATCCCCCGGTAACCATGGCAACCAGGCCGGCGTGGGGTGGGGGAGAGAACAGCAGCCCCCCCGCCCAGCCCCCACCCCCCAGCCCTGCCCCCCCCAGCTCTGCCGGTGCCCCTCACTCCCCTGGGCTCTGCCCCCCTGCGCCCCCCTGGCCTGGGCTGGCAGGGGCTGTGGGTCGGGAGTGAGGGGCACCGGCAGAGCTGGGGGGGCAGGGCAGGGCTGGGGGGGGCTGCGGGTCGGGAGTGAGGGGCACCGGCAGAGCTGGGGGGGGCAGGGCTGGGCTGGCAGGGGCTGCAGGTCGGGAGTGAGGGGCACCGGCAGAGCTGGGGGAGCCCAGGGCTGGGCTGGCAGGGGCTGTGGGTCGGGAGTGAGGGGCACCGGCAGAGCTGGCGGGGGCAGGGCTCGGCTGGCAGGGGGCTGCGGGTCGGGAGTGAGGGGCACCGGCGGAGCTGGGGGGAGGGGGAGCCCAGGACTGGGCTGGCAGGGGGCTGCGGGTCGGGAGTGAGGGGCACCGGCAGAGCTGGGGGGGGACAGGGCTGGGCTGGCAGGGGCTGCGGGTCGGGAGTGAGGGGCACCGGCAGAGCTGGGGGGGGACAGGGCTGGGCTGGCAGGGGCTGCGGGTCGGGAGTGAGGGGCACCGGCAGAGCTGGGGGGGGACAGGGCTGGGCTGGCAGGGGCTGCGGGTCGGGAGTGAGGGGCACCGGCAGAGCTGGGGGGGGACAGGGCTGGGCTGGCAGGGGCTGCGGGTCGGGAGTGAGGGGCACCGGCAGAGCTGGGGGGGGCAGGGCTGGGCTGGCGGGGGCTGCGGGTCGGGAGTGAGGGGCACCGGCAGAGCTAGGGGGGGCAGGGCTGGGCTGGCAGGGGCTGCGGGTCGGGAGTGAGGGGCACCGGCAGGGCTGCCGGGGAGGAGCCCTGGTGCGGTGCCAGCCTGGCTGCCAGCCAGGTGCTGATGTGCAGGCGGCTGCTCTTAATCCAGCCCCGAGCTCCTCCCCCGGCCGCCCGCCTGGGCCTTTCGGTTTCCGTTTCCCCCCCCCCGCCCCTGAGCTCGGAGCGAAACCAGCCCAGCCGCTCCCTGGGAGCCTCCGGAGAAATGCTGTGAGTGGGGAGCCCGGACTCCTGGGTTCTCTCCCCTGCCCTGGGAGAGGAGTGGGGTCTAGTGGTTAGAGCGGGGGAGGGGGGGGGGGGCTGGGAGCCCGGACTCCTGGCTTCTCTCCCCACCTCCGGGAGGGGAGTGGGGGCTGGTGGGAACCTGGGCGGAAGGGCAAAGAAACCTCAATCCTCCCCCTTTTCCAAGCCAGCTCCTCCGCCATGCAGAGCCTGGAGCTGCGGGAGCAGGACCTGACTGAGATGGGCTCCCTGATCCAATCCCGTGTGGTTCTGGAAGTTTCCACCCAGGTCCAAACCCTGCTGGATTCGCTGGACTCTGCCACCCTGGACATCGCCGTGACAGGGGAATCCGGCGCCGGCAAATCCACCTTGGTCAACGCCCTCCGTGGCCTGAGCGACTCGGACCCCCGCGCCGCCCCCACCGGCGTCGTGGAGACCACCGCCGAGCCCACGCCCTACCCCCACCCCGGCCTTCCCAGCGTCCGGCTCTGGGACCTCCCCGGCACCGGCACCCCCAGCTTCCGGGCCGAGCGGTACCTGGAGCAGGTGGGTTTGATGCACTTCGATTTCTTCCTCCTCGTGGCTTCAGAGCGGTTCCGGGAGAGCCACGCCCAGCTGGCCCAGGCCCTGGCCTCCGCGGGCAGGCGCTTCTACTTCATCCGCACCAAGGTGGATCAGGACCTGCGGGCGTCCTGCCGGCGCCGGCCGGGCCGCTGCCAGGAGGGCCAGGTGCTGGGCGAGATCCGCGCGGACTGCGCCCGCCAGCTGGAGAAGGAAGGCGTGGCCGCCCCGCGGGTTTTCCTGCTCTCCGCCTTCCAGCTGCATCGCTTCGACTTCCCGCGGCTGCAGGCCACGCTGGCGGAGGAGCTGGCCGGGCACAAGCGCCACGCGCTGCTCCTGGCACTGCCGGCCCTGACGGCCGAGGCCGTGGGGCGCCGGAAGGAGACGCTGCGGCGCCACGTCTGGAAGAAGGCCCTGCTGGCGTCCCTGGTCTCGGCACTGCCAGGGCTCCCACTGCAGCTCAACGTGCCCATGCTGGTGGAGACGCTGGGTTCCTACCGCCGCAGCTTCGGCCTGGACGAGGAGTCCCTGGGGGTGCTGGCCCGGGCGGGCGCCGGCTCCCCCCAGCGGCTGCGGGCTCAGGTGCGGTCGGCGCTGGGCCGGGAGCTCTCCCCGGCAGCTGTGCGGGACGTGCTGAGCCAGGCCGCGCTCTGTGGGCAGGTGGCCGCCCGCCTGGCCCGCACCCGCCTGCCGCTGCTGGAGAACCTGGTGGCCGGCGGCATCTCCTTTGTGGCCGCCTACTTCCTGCTGCACAGCGCCCTGGAGGACTTCGCCGGTGACGCCCAGCGGGTGTTGGAGGCTGCCTACGGGACGGAGGAGGAGGGGGGGCCTTGTGACCCCCCTGATCCTGGGTTCCTCTTTGACTGAGGGCTGGGCCCTGTATTACTGGATGCGGGGGGGGGGTGCTGGAGGCTTCGTACCACCCCCAGCCCTCTCCCACCTCTAGCCCTCTCCCCCTCTCTGCTTCCACCTCTGTCCCTTCACCCGGCCCCTGGGGCTACCTTAACAGAGCAATAACCCCCGCCCCCCCATCCCCACACCAGCTCCGTGGGTGGGGCGGGGCTGGGAGGACCCCCGGTGGGGCCAGATAGCACCAGGACCCCACAGCTCCCTGGAGAGCGAGATGCATTGTGGGTAGCCTGGGAGGGACGAGTGACCATGGCTGGAGTTCACCAGAGCGTTGAGGGAGGAGGTACGCAGGAGGGGAGCGGGGTGGCCTGCGGGGCAGGATGATGGCTGGTGCGGTGGTGGTCTCCTGCGCTGATGGGACGGGCACCGTGTGCTCCCCGTGGAGACGTGGGGGCCATGTCTCCTTCCAGCCACAGCGTGGGATTGTGCAAACCAAGGCCTGGTCTATGCATCCAGTGTAGGTCAACGTAGCCATGTTGCTGGGGGGCGGGAAGAACCCGCTTCCCCGGGCCTGTGGCTAGGCCGACATAACCCTGGTGTAGACACCGTCAACCTTCCGTTGACGCAGGTACCGTCACTTGGGGAGGTTGCTTCCCAACCTCTTCCATCGCTGTCGGGCGCGTCTACACTACAGGGTTAGGCCGGCATCGCCACGGCGACCTAGCTACGCCGCTAACGCCCCGTAGGGTAGCCACGGCCCAGGGCGTAGGAGACTGCAGGAGGCAGAGGTTGGGGGCGGAGCTGGTCGGGACTTTCCCAGCGGAGCAGCCTTCTGTCGGAAAATGGCCTCTTGTCGGAATCGGATGGTGTGTGGGAAACTGCCACAAAATTGTGCGTTGGGGGGAAAATATCAAGGAAAAAATCCCATTTTGCTATGAGCGTTTGAATGTCTGGGTTCAAAATTTGTCTTCTGGTTGGTTGTTTTCAATTTTTAAGAATTTGTAGATGGTCAAAATTGGAAGGAAACGGTTTGGTTTCATCAGAGTTATTCTCTTGGATTTTTTTCTGTTTTGGTGGTTGGTTTTGATTTAAAAAGAGTCAACGCTGGAAAAAAACATTTTGATTTTATTGGGTTTCATTTAATTGGATTTGTTTAAATTTTAAAAAGTCAATATTGGAAGGAAACATTTCAGTTGTGTTGGATATTTTTTGTTTTATGTTTTTAATTTTTAAAAACAGATCAATAGCAGAGGGAAACGTTTTCTTTTATTGCATTTTTTATTTTATTATATTAACTTTTAAATTTTGTAAAAGTCAAAACCAGAAGGAAACATTTTGAGTCTATTTTATTGGATTTTATCAGTTTTTATTTTATTCAAATTGATTATACTGGATTTTATTTGATCAGATTTTTGAAAAAATGTATTGAACGGGAATGTTCCAATCGACCCCAGACCGAAATAGTTTTTCCCAACAATTTTGTTTCATGGGGAAATTGTAGAATTTATTTCTGGTTTTCATCCGGATTCAGAACAAAACTAAATTTCAAAATATCCAAATTTACCATGGAGCAGAAATTCCGACTTTGGACCAGTTCTGTGGAGGAGCCAATCTTGGCCACGGGGTTTGGCTTGAGAGATGCTGGAGGGAGACGATACGCAAACGCTGCGTCCCTCTCACTGGGCTGAGAATCCGGCTCCTCTTTCAGTATCCAGGGTGGGACTTGACTTGCGACCTCAAATCGAGATGTCAGAGCCCAAATTCAGAGCCATAATACGGGTAACCTCTGGATCTCTCATTTGTTACATTAACTGGACAGTGGTAACAAAATCGCCCCTTATTTTTTCTAAAGCAAAGGATGTTTATTAAATAAAACCTCTATTTTTCCTCAGATGTTTATTTAAGCATCTGTTTTTCTTGGACGCTGGCCACTGTGCCACCGAGGATCCAGAACGGCTGGAGCGCAAAACGGTCTGAAAAATGTCAAAACTGGCCAATTTTCCAACAGGTAAGGCAGAAAATTCAAAACGGATCCAAGGGAATACTTTTCAGTGCATGATTGGCCTGTGGAACTCACCATCACATGATTTGAAAGGTTCTGGAGCAGTCTCCCCGTAGGAGGGGTGTGTGACAAACAACCTAGCTGGTTTTAAGATAGAGCTCGATATATTTATGACTGGGGTTGTGTGACAGTGATGAGGGGCTGGGACTGGTGGCCCAGGGGTCCCTTCCAGTGCTATGTCTTGTGTTCCTAATCTCATGCTTCAGGGCATCTGCCTTTTGGGGTCAGGAAGGAAATCTCCCCCTTCTGTATTCCAGGTTGGGTTTTTTTCCCCCTCCTTCCTCTGCAGCATCAGAGAGCGGCCACAGCGGGAGACGGGACACAGGATGGGGTGGCCTGGTGCTCTGAGCTGAACTCATCCAGCGAATCCTGACCAGTGAGTCTAGCTCACATGCTCAGGGTCTAGTGGATCTCCAGACCTGGGCTCGGGAGGGAATTTCCCCTGGGTCAGTTTGGCAGAGACCCTGGGGCGGGGGGAGTTCCCCATCCTCTGCAGCATGGGCTATGGACTATCTGCCTCACGCATTGGTGACACCTCAGTCCCTGGTGCACAAGTGGTTAATCTCCGGCTGCAGTACGGAGTCAAATCCAGGTTGTCGGGCCCAGGACAGGCAGCTGGCTCTCGGGAGGTCAGACTAGCTGATCGAACGTGACTCTGAAGCTCTGACCTCCATTGGGTAACAAGGACACCGGAGTGAGACCAGTTCACGCTGCACCGTTCTGGGCTGGGCTCAGGGAGCTCTCGGTGTCCCTCCCAGCCCTGCGTTTCGATGGATCAAGTCACCTCCTCTCTGGGATAGAGTCCATAGGGTTCTGGAAATCACAGAAACGTGGGGCCAGAAGGGACCTCGAGAGGTCCCCACGTCCAGCCCCCGGCGCTGAGGCAGGCCCAAGTCAACCTTAACCAGCCCTGACAGGGGGGTTGTTCAACCAGGTCTTCAAACCCTCCAGCAATGGGATCCCACAGCCACCCTTGGGAGCCGATTTCAGAGCTGCCCTGCCCTGGGAGTTGGAGAGTTTTCCCTAATCTCCAACCTCCATCTCCCTTGCTGCGGGTTAAGCTGTTGCTTCTTGTCCCACCTTCAGTGCACATGGAGAATAATTGATCCCCGACCTCTTTATACCGACCCTTACCATATTTGTAACCTGTTCTCAGTCCCCCCTTGGCCTTCTTCTCTCCAGACCGATCATGCCCAGGTTTTTAAACCTTTCCTCACAGGTTGGGTTTTCTAAACCTTTGATCATTTCTCTTGCTCTCCTCGGGACTCTCTCCAGTTTGTCTCCATCTCTCCTAAAGTGCGGTGCCCAGAACTGGACCCAGTTCTCCAGCTGGGGCCTCCCCAGGGCCGGACAATGACCTACGACACGCCCGTTACTACGCCCCATTACGAGATCCGCCTTTTTCGGAGCGGCATCGCCCTGTTGGCTCACGTTCAACGTGTGATCCGCTCGAATCGATCTAGCTCCTTGAGCCTCTCCCAGCCAGGTTCTCCAGACCTCGGATTATTCTGGTTGCCCTTCTCTGAAGCTTTTCCAATAACTCAGGGCTTGCCTGGGGTCAGGTCTCAGTGACCCGGGAGGTCCAGTCCCCCGTCCTATGATCAGTGTCAGCCAGAAGTTCCGGGCTTGGTGAAGGAAGAACGAGGTGGGATTTTCTGACCTGTGCGGTAGTGGACGGACCCGTGTAGCTGTATCCAGTGAGACTGTGTGGAAAGCGAACGGCCTCCCCTGACTTCCGCGCCATCCTAGAGGGAGGGTGACACAGCGGAGAAGTTCAGCGAAGAGCCACGAGAATGACTCATGGGGGACGGGTATCATTGGCCAGGAGAGGCGAAGCCTCCCCTTGCTCATGCTGTGGCTCCGCCCATGCTCTACCTCTAAGCCCCGCCCACGCTCCCCTTCTCCCCCAAAGGTGACAGGGGCTCAGCTCTGGCCAGCGACTTGGAGCTCGGCGCTTGGCTGGCTGGTGGCTTGTGCTGGCCGGCGACCAGGGGTGGGTTGGGCCGGCCCGGGGGTCGGGCTGGTGGCTTGGGGCTGGCTGGGGTGGTGCTTGGGCCAGCTGGCGTGGCTAGGGCAGGCCTGCCGGCGTTGGCCCAGGGCTCGGCGTGGTTTGGCCGGGGCTCCTCTGGCCGCGATGGGTGGGGTTGGAGCTCGGGGTTCTGGCAGGTGAGGGGGGGCAGAAGGGTCAGGGCCTGGGGGCTGGCCTCCCCGAAGGGAAGGTCCATGCGCCACCCACGCCTAGAAGATCTGCTCTGGGAATGACTGTGGGGCAGGTCTCTGGCCTGTGCTATCAGCTGAGATGAGCACCGTGGCCGGTCGAATTACCACCCTGAGTGTAGCTCTCTCAAGCCCGGGGGCGTCCCTCTGGCAAGGAGTGAACCAGCCATTGGTCTCAGGCTGCCAACACCCGGTCGAAAGGGGACCCTGGCGGCTCCCGTCAGCACGGCTGACCGGGCTGTTAAAAGTCCGGTCAGCGGTGCTGCCGGGCTCCCAGGCTCCCTTCCTGGCTCCACACAGCTCCTGGGAGTGGCTGGTAAGTCCCTGCGGCCCCTAGGTGCAGGGGTGGCCACAGGGGCTCCACGCACTGCCCCCGTCCCAAGCGCCAGCTCTGCGGCTCCCATTGGCTGGGAACCGTGGCCAATGGGAGCTGGCGGGAAGATGATTCCGGGCGAGGGCAGCGTGCGGAGCCGCCTGGCCACGCCTCTGCCTAGGAGCCAGAGGACGTGTTGCTGCTTCTGGGAGCCACCTGAGGTAAGCGCTGCCTGGAGCCTGCACCCCGACCTCCCTCCCGCACCCCAACCCCCTGCCCCACCCAAACCTCCCTCCTATCCTCCGAACCCCTCGACCCCAGCCCGGAGTCCCCTCCTGCACCCCAAATCCCTCATCCCCAGCCCCACTCCACAGCCTGCACCCCCAGTCGGAGCCTTCACTCCCTCCTGCACCCCAGCCCCCTGCCCCAGCCCAGAGCCCCCTCCCGCCCTCCAAACCGCTTGACCCCAGCCCGGAGTCCCCTCCTGTACCCCAAATCCCTCATCCCCAGCCCCACACCAGAGCCTGCACCCCCAGTTGGAGCCCTCACTCCCTCCTGCACCCCAGCCTCCTGCCCCAGCCCTGAGCCCCCTCCCGCCCTCCAAACCGCTCGACCCCAGCCCGGAGTCCCCACCTGTACCCCAAATCCCTCATCCCCAGCCCCACACCAGAGCCTGCACCCCCAATCGGAGCCCTCACTCCCTCCTGCACCCCAGCCCCCTGCCCCAGCCCAGAGCCCCCTCCCGCCCTCCAAACCACTCAACCCCAGCCCGGAGTCCCCACCTGTACCCCAAATCCCTCATCCCCAGCCCCACACCAGAGCCTGCACCCCCAGTTGGAGCCCTCACTCCCTCCTGCACCCCAACCCCCTGCCCCAGCCCAGAGCCCCCTCCCGCCCTCCAAACCGCTCGACCCCAGCCCGGAGTCCCCACCTGTACCCCAAATCCCTCATCCCCAGCCCCACACCAGAGCCTGCACCCCCAGTTGGAGCCCTCACTCCCTCCTGCACCCCAGCCCCCTGCCCCAGCCCAGAGCCCCCTTCCACATCATGAACCCCTCATTTCTGGCCCCACCCCAGAGCCTGCACCCCCAGCCCAGAGCTCGTACCCCCTCCCACACACCCCACCCCTCAGCCCAGAGCCCCCTCCCACACTCTGAACCCCTCAGCCCCAGCCCGGCACCTCCTCCTGCACCCCAAACCCCTCATCCCCACCCCACAGCCTGCACCCCCACTCGGAGCCCTCAGCCCCCTGCATCCCAACCCTCTGCCCCAGCCCCATGAAAATGAGCTAGTGACCGAGGGAGGGAATGGAGTGAGCTGGGGGCGGGGCCTCGGAGAGGGGGTGGGGCCAGTTCTGTTTTCTGCTATTAGAAAGTTGGCATCACTAATGAACTGGGTTGGTGTTATGGCGTGGGAGCCCCAGCAGAGGGCGCGCTCTGCGCTCCTGGTTGTGGTGCAGGCCCGTGCACCAGCCTGTCACCAGAGGGCCCCGTGGCACCACTGAGCAGCCGGGGGCGGGTCACAGATCCCCAGGCGTGTTTCACAAATCGGCATGAGGCTAAAATTCCTCCCTGGGCAGCTGTATTTCTCCCCCCCCGCCCCCCGCATTTCCACTGGCCCCTTGAGCTTTGGCTGCCTGGCTTGGAAGCAGGGACGCCGGCCCGGTGACCACCACGTCCCGGCACGATGGTGTGTCGGCCGGAGAGCCGTCCTCAGTCACCTCCCCGGACGCGCCGGGGGTTAAACGGCTTCTCCCAAGGTAGAGAGGCTGTGCTGGATTTACAGGCCTGAATCCGCAGGTCCTCTAGGCCGGGTCAGTGTCGTCTGCACGGGGGGGGGCGCAGGACTCCTGGGTTCTCTGCCACAGGCCGGCTGGATCGAGGTTGGGCAGGTCACGTCCCCCTTCTGGGCCTCAGTCTTCCCATCTGGAATATGGGGTGCGTAAAGTGCACTGAGTGAAAACACGATGTAAGAGCCGGATGATACAACGTGGACCCCCGCTTCGAGATACACGGACCCCCACTTTGAGGCAAAAGTGATGTACCCGCCGGTCCTTAAAGCAACTGAGTATCAGACTCTCAGATCCGCAGGCCGGAAGGGACCGCTCTGGCCATCCGGTCTGACCTGCTGTGTAACCCAGGCCAGAGAAATGTAGCCAGGGACTTGGGGGCTGGGTCTGTTCTTTAGCTGAGGGTGTTTTTCTTTATGCTGATCGAGAGAGTTCTGGGTCGTCTTCAACTGTCATGGGATCTGCATTTCCGCTGTAGCCGCTAGACCCCACTTCCCTCCTCAAACTGGGCATAGCACCCAGGAGTCCTAGCTCCCAGGCCCCCTGCTTTAACCCACTGGACCCCACTCCCTTCCCAGAGCTGGGGGGGAGGGGGAAGAACCCAGGAGTCCTGGCTCCCAGCCCCCCTGCTTTAACCCACTGGACCCCACTCCTCTCTCAGAGCCTGGATAGAACCCAGGAGTCCTGGCCCCTAGTGGCAGAAATGCCCCAGTTGTCCTGAAAAGCAGAACTGCCCTGCCCCCGCCCATGCCCACGCCCTGCTGGTACCTGTGGAAAAGGAAACGAAACCAGGGCACTGAACTTTGGACTCATTTGGAAACCTGCACAAATATTGATCCTTCACCAGAGTGGGAACCTCCCTGGAGACAATGGAATTGAAAACAATAAGAACCAGCTACGAGACACCATAAAAGTTAAATAGTAAAAGCTGAAACCACTGTACCAGGCCAAGGGCCTCCCGCACCCAGGAAAGATGACGCACAAGGCCAGGGGATCTGAGCTGCCTTCCTCTGTCTTGGCAATTGCAGCAGTGGGACCTTTGGTTTCCCCTGGAGGACGCCTTGGAGGTCTCGGAGATGTAGCTTGTCACCGAGCAAAGAAAGTCAATGGGGCCAGACCACCCTGCTGGGGTCGATCGGCCATTGATCTGTTGGAGTGAATGGACTTTCTGGTACAGTCTCTCTTTGGTTTTACTGTTTGACTGGAAATATTCCCGGCCACGGAATTCTTCTCCGCTTTGCCTGACGGGCGTGAGGGTCCGTGGTCCGGTGAGGAAGTCTTTGACGAGTGGACACCAGCTTTTTAGCCTACAGAATGCAGCATTGTCAGGCTGGAAGGGACCCTGAGAGGTCGTCACGTCCAGCCCCCAGCGCTGAGGCAGGACCGAGCCAACCTAGACCAGCCCTGACGGGGGTTTGTCCAACCTGGTCTTAAAACTCTCCAATGATGGGGAGCCCACAACCCCACTTGGATGCTGATTCCAGAGGTGAAGTCCCCTGAGGGTTATCCCTAAAATCGAATCCAAATCTCCCTGGCAGAAAACGAAACAATTCCTTTTAGTGTCCCCCTCAGGGGACACGGAGAACAATGGGTCCCTGTCCTCGTTATAACAACCCCGAACATATCTGACGACTAATCAGGTTGCTGCTCAGTTGTCTTCTCTCCACACTGACCAGGCCCAGTTTTGTTAACCTTTCCTCACAGGTTGGGTTTTCTAAACCTTTGATCCCTTTTGTTTCTCTTCTCAGGACTCATCCCACATCTTTCCCGAAGTGCGGGACTCCAGCTGGGGCCCCCGGGGTAGGACAATTCCCTCCCGTGTCTAACATCCGACTTTCTGGGTAATCCGCCCCGGAAGGACAATGGCCTTTTTCACTGCATCCCGCTGCTGGTGCCGGTTCCGTTCGGGCTCCGCCGTCGTCCCTGGAGCCTTTTCGGCAGTACTGCGGCCCAGCCGGTTATGCTCCGAGATGGCTTGTCCCTGGCCTATGGCTTGCTGCCAGCTCTGCTTGGAATAATCAGACGTTCACATCAATTTCTAGGGGTGAATTCACGTTGGGAGAGAGGACCAAATTCTCTGCTACCTCCCATCCCACCGCCAGCCTCCTGGCACGGCTGGCATGATGGGAAGGGAGTGGGAGCAGGTGGGGAAACCGAGCCCAGATTCCCAGTCCCCTTCTCACGCCAACAACCCAACCTTGCCATGAGTGGAGTTCCCATCAGCCCCTGCTGCAGGGGACACCGGGACGGAACGCCGCTCCCTCCCTGATGCAGTCTTCCTGCTGCCGGAGTCAGTGCCTGCCGTGCGTGTGACCCCTCGTAAATGCAGGAGCCAGAAATCATTAACCGGCCCACAGAGCTGATGGTGCCAAGGGCACGCGATGAGCTGTGGGCGGAGCCTGGCTACCTGAGAGCTGCTGGAAAATATGACAGCCCCTACTTGGAAAGAGCTGGGAGATGATTTCCTATGTGCGCTTCGTGCCAGTCATCCGTCCGTCTGTCCCCCCTAGACCTCCCATCTGTCTGTCTGTGTTTATCTACCCATTCATCTCCATGACATCCATTTATCCATCCCTCCCCACCCCCGCATCCATCATCCATCCATCCCTCCCCTGACACCCCCATCCATCCATCCCTTGACACCCCCCTCCATCCATCCATCCATCCCCCAATGCCCCCCATCTGTCCATTTGTCCCCGCTAGGCCTCCCATCTGGCTGTGTCTATCTATCCATTCATCTCCGTAACATCCATTTATCCATCCCTCCCCATACACCCCATTCATTCATCCATCCACCCATCCGTCCATCCATCCGTCCATCCCGACACCCCCATCCATCCGTCCCCTGACACCCCCATCCATCCAACCATCCATCTGAGGGACAAGCTACATGCGGTATAATATCTTTTACTGGACCAGCTTCTATTGGTGGAAGGGCCAAGCTCTCGAGTGTCACAGAGCTCTTCCTCGTGTCCGTGTGAGCTTGAACGCTTGTCCTGCCCATCAGCACACGCTGGTACAAAAAAACTATTTCCTCCTCCTTAGCTCTCTCATGTCCTGGGACCAGCATCGCTACACCACTGCCAACAACATTGAAAGACTGACTATCTCGCTCTCTATCTGCTGTGACAAAGTTCCTCCTCTATCTTGGTGGGTCCTGTGCTTATTGGTGGATTTTCTTGCCTCAGAGATTCACCATGTGGGTTGGGGAACAGCCCAGAGACCTTCCCCTCTGGAAGAACCCACAGTCCAGGTCAATTAGGAGGTTTGGGGGGAACCCAGGCCCACCCTCTACTCCGGGTTCCAGCCCAGGGCCCTGTGGACTGCAGCTGTCTATATCGCCTCCTGTAACAGCTGCATGACAGCTACAACTCCCTGGGCTACTTCCCCATGGCCTCCTCCAAACCCCTTCCTTATTCTCACCACAGGACCTTCCTCCTGGTGTCTGATAACGCTTGTGCTCCTCAGTCCTCCAGCAGCACACCCTCTCACTGTCAGCTCCTTGTGCCTCTTGCTCCCAGCTCCTCACACTCCCACAAACTGAAGTGAGCTCCTTTTAAAACCCAGGTGCCCTGATTAGCCTGCCTTAATTGATTCTAGCAGCTTCTTCTTAATTGGCTCCAGGTGTCCTAATTAGTCTGCCTGCCTTAACTGGTTCTAGCAGGTTCCTGATTACTCTAGTGCAGCCCCTGATCTGGTCACTCAGGGAACAGAAAACTACCCATCCAGTGACCAGTATATTTGCCCTCTACCAGACTCCTGTACCCCACTGCTCTGGGTCTGTCACACTATCTCTCTATCTATCTCTCCCCGTGGTATCTGAATGACCCTTCCCAGGCCTGTGATCTCTGTTCAGCCATTCTGCGTGCTGGGCCTGGCGTTGGGGAGCCTCCACCGCCCGCCCTGCCCAGGGTTGGCAGGACAGAGGCAAACAGGCTCAGCTGTGGGGCTCCTCCTGGAGCCAGGTGGTGCCGAGATGCCAGGGCGTCTCACACAACGTGCCATGCAAATCCGGAGCAGCATGCAAAGGAGTGGGCATGGGAGTGACACCACAAGGGTGCCACCCAGGGCTAATTTCCCTGGTTAGAAGGAACAAGAGACTCAAAGAAACAAACCACAGGTTCTAACCAGCCATCATGTCCTTTGCCTCCCTCTCCCCACCCTGTCTGCCCCATTGTATTCTGGGAAGGTTCCTGGGGTGCTAACCCGCCTAACCCATCTTCCTCATTGCATTCTGGGAAGGCTCTCAGAGCGCCAACCCCCTACCCTCTCTGCCCCATTGCATTCTGGGAAGGTTCCTGGGGTGCTAATCCCCTACCCTCTCTGCCCCATTGCATTCTGGGAAGGCTCCTGGGGTGCTATCTCACCAATCCTGTCTGCCCCATTGCATTCTGGGAAGGCTCCTGGGCCACTAACCCCCCCTACCTATCTGCCCCGTTGCATTCTGGGAAGGCTTCTGGGGCACTAAACCCTCTACCCATCTGCCCCATTGCATTCTGGGAAGGCTCCTGGGGTGCTATCCCCCCAACACTGTCTGCCCCATTGCATTCTGGGACGGCTCCCTGGAATTCTTGGGTCTAACAGGCTCGGTGGTGGGGGCAGCTGGGGGGTTACAGGCGCTCAGCCCAGGAGAGGAGCTAACGGCCCCTCTGGCCCGAGAGGCTCGGAAACAAGGCCACAGCCCAGGGCCCTGAGTTGGAGCAACTGCGGTTTGTGGCTGGGAGCCAGCCCCCGCGGGCTCCTCTGGGGCCAGGCAGATAATCACAACGGTCCCTTTGTTCTTCGGGCCATGCCTGGGCTGGAGGTCGCTGGGCCCTGGACACCGCCTGCCACACGCTCAGCTTTGCGCAGCTGCTGGATCCACAAATAGATTTTTTCCCTTTCGGTCACCCTGGGTGGCTATTCTGAGCGTCTCCTTTCTGGTTTTCAGCCCTGTGTATAACCCCCGCAGCAGCGCCTGGGATCCGCCCACTGCCGGGTTCCTGAGGCTGTGACCTGCAAAACAGAAACGAAACGCTTCAAAACCAATAAGGAAACTCACTCATTTGGGAGATTGCAATGAGAATCGGGGGCTGTTATGATGTTAGCAGGGTGATGCTCAGAGCTGGGGAGAGAACCCAGGAGTCCTGGCTCCCAGATCCAACCATTAGACCCCACTCCCCTGCCAGAGCCAGGGACAGAACCCAGGAGTCCTGGCTCCCAGCCCCCCTGCTCTAACCCACTAAATCCTTCCTAGATCTGGGAATAGGACCCAGGAGTCCAGACTCCCAGCCCAATGGAAAGGCATCTAGAAGCTTATCTCAGTTAAGTGTCTCTGCTTTCATTTTTATTCCTTTGTGACTTCTTCACCTCTTTTACTGCTCAGAGCGACAAGGGCAGGGTTTCGCAGGGCCACCCAAATGCTAGATCTACGGCACTGCTGAGAGGCAGCGAGCACTGGGGCGGAGCGGCCAGCCCCGCTGCACCACCAGGGCGACATTTCAGCCAAACAAAGTGCAGCGCACGAGCCCTGAAAAGCAACGGCGGTCAAGCTGGTGGGGAACTTTTCAACGCTGTTTGATCGACGGGGAGAAAATGTAGGTTTGTTGGTGTAGTAGGAAGAGATCCTGAGACATAAGGCCTTGTATCCGAGGCCTGGTATGAGGCCTGAGGCCTGGGCTAAAGTAGTCAAAACTTTACTACTATAAAACAACGTCAAACTGTGAGCAAGAGGTGGGACCTGCTCACAGAATCGGGCAAGAAGAGGGATGATATTGCAGAAATACACATTGCTAAGACGTGTTAAGCACAGAGCACTCATGCAAACACATCTCGATATTAAGTGATACCAGAACATCCTGATATCAAGGATGGTACAAAACCATTCCCCACGGATAACAGGAACGCACTGACCCCTCCTAAAAGATAAGGTCAGGATGACAGTGCGTAATAGAGATGTTTTAATCAAACCAACATGTACAAGGTGATCGGTGAGAACTAGCCACATCAGGGGGCAGTAACTACAGTAACTATGTCAGAGGGGCAGTACGTAACTGGTTTGTATCGGAGTATAAAGCTGTATATCAGAGGGAGTGTCTTTGTCTAGCCTAGGGAGGAACGGAAAGTCCTGCTGTTCACTGAGCTGTTACGGGCATACCTGTATTAGTGGTCTGGTAGAATCTGCAGGATACTAGTACCGTGCTTCGTCGATAATAAACCTGGCCGGGTGCCTTCATCCCTTAACGGATCTTGTGGTCATTGGGCAGTTTGCTCAAGGTCTGCTGTGCCGGTTGCCTGCGCAGAGCTGAGGCAGCACACAGGGGAAACACACACACATAGCCAAACATCTAATTACAGTTGGCATTGAAATGTTTGCCCCAAATTTCTCAGGTTCGACAAAACTTTTGTCTGGAAGATTTCTCAGGGCTAAGACAGAAAGTCTGGGTAACACTAGACAGAAAGCCCCTCCCCCAACCACCCTTCCCCACCAGACTAGCCAAAAGTCCAGGGGCGAGCGCTTTCACCTGGGCTGGAGGAGACCCAACTATGAGCTCAGGGTCCCGTCGTGCTGTGCGCTGCGCAGACCCTGTCTGAATCAGGAAAAGCAGGCTGATTGCCCTGACCCATGGACTCCTCACTACTCTGGCACAGGGAGCGTGTGTGTGTGTGCGGGTGTGTGTGTATGCGGGTGTGTGTATGTGTGTGTGGGTGGGCGGGTGGGTGTGTATGTGCGATTTCTTTCCAGAGCAGACAGAAACTCATGTCTAAACCTCGGCGCTTGTCGCAGAGCAGAATCTTGTTTTCCGCCCAGCAATAACCAGGGGCTCTTCAGGGCTACTTGCCAAAACGGCCTCATAAAACCCCACCCACCCGCTGCAGCTCCTCAGTTCTCCTGCCAGCTTTGCCCGTGCAAACCCCTCCAGCCCGGAGACTGAGGCTCGAGGCCTCCACGCGTGCGTTGGCTTCATCTGGAGGGGGGATCAAAGTAACCATGTGGCCCTACGGGGTGGCCGGGTCCTGAGATTTGCTCGGCGCTGCGGATGGGAGGCCGTCCTGCGGGGACTCTGCCGTTAGCGCTTTGCGGGGAAAGCCCGGGACTGAGGTTGCCGGCTGCGCTTTGGGTTCAAGTCGTGGGATCAGGGTTCAGAACAGCCCAGGGCCACCCAGAGGATTCAGGGAGCTGGGGTCTTTGGCGGCGGGGGGCCCCCGCCGCCGAATTGCCACCGAAGACCTGGAGCGGAAGAAGCTCTGGGTGCCTGGGCAGGTCTTACCAACTCTGAGAGGCCAATTAATTAAGAGAAAAAAAAACTTTTGAAGTGATAATCAAGATAGCCTCTGCCTCCCGTTCCCACCCGCCTGGTGCTCCCCTGCTCTCGCTGTAACCGGCCATGGCAGGGCGGGCGTCTGGTCCCCTCTCATCTCCCCCACGCCCCTTTCTGCAGCTCCACAAGACACTGAAGCTGGAGTTTGGGACCCAGCTGATGGCCAGTGGCGGCTCCTTCCCCAGCGCCCGGCCCCCCTGGGGAACACGCCCGGCTCTCACCGTCCCCGGCAGCACCGGCCTAGCTGTCCACGTGCTCCCTGCTGAGGTGCGTGAACCATTCGTTTATGTGCTTTGAGCTAATCCCCTTCCAAAGTGCTCAAACGAGCTGTTCACGTGCATCGGCAGGGGGCACACGGAGAGCTAGATTCACACCCCAGCTCAGCGTCATCTCACTGTTCCTGTGGACAAGCCACGAAACAGGGACGGCAAAAACAGACCCCTACGTACCTTTCGGTAGAGCCGAGTTACAGTTGTCTGCGTCATTGCATTGTGTGGTGTTGATCTTCAGATACTTGCCTTTCCCAAGAGTGAAAGTCTTTTATGCCACCAGTAGAGTCACTTAGAAGACCCACCTGTTGTAAAGAAAGAAAACAAAGAACGGAACTGAGAGGCTGGGAGGGGAACCTCGAGGAGGAGCAGAGAAGCTATTTTACCTCCGGGTCTGGCCCTGGGGCAACGCTGCTGGGAGCCTGTGCCCTGTTCTGGGCCCCACCATTCAGGAAGGAGGTTGGTCAGTGGTAGGGTGACCAGACAGCAAATGTGAAAAATCAGGACAGGGTTGGGGGGTAATAGGAGCCTATATAAAACAAAGCCCCAAATATCAGCACTGTCCCTATAAAATCAGGACATCCGGTCATCGTAGTCAGGGGTCAGAGAAGAGCCGCGAGGATGATTAAAGGGTTAGAAAACCTGCCCCAGCACGAGAGACGCCAGGAGCTGATCCATGGAGCTGAACACAGAGACAGTTTGGGGGTGACGTGATCCTACCCAGGGAACAAACATTTACTGACGGGCTCCTCAGTCGGGCAGAGGACGGTCGGACGCCATCCAGCGGCTGGGAGTTGGAGCCGGACAGACTCCGACTGGGAATAAGGGACTGTTTCACAGGGAGGGTCATTAACCACTGGGACAATCTCCCAGGGGCCGTGGTGGATTCTCCATCAGGGACAATCTGTAAAGCCAGATGGGAGGTGTCTCTCCCAGCTCTGCCCTAGGGATGATCTGGGGCAGGTCTCTGGCCTGTGCTGAGCCGGGGTCAGACGAGAGGATCACAACGGTCCCTGTGGCCCGGTGGCAGTGTCTGCACTGCCGAGTGAACCCAGGTTAGCCACGCCCTGGGGTGAGTGTCCGCACTGCGACGCCTCCCGGGGGTTAGACCCACACGGACGACGCCAGGCCGGTGCTGCACTAACCCCGGCGCAGCGCTAGGCCTTTGTGGGCATGTCCCAGGGCTCCTAGCGCTGCCCTGAGCTGGGCCTTTCTCTGCCGTGAGTCTCTCCGACAGCGTCTCTGCTGAGAGCCGGGTAGAGCCGGAGCCGGCTGCAGGGAATGTGGGGTTTAAAACATCACCAAGGGCTGTATAAACTGGCAGGTGATTTCAGTGAAGAAGAAGGGAGTGGGGAGAAGGGCAGGAAAACAGGGCCCGGAAGGAATTATGGGAAGGTATTGGAGGACTATCGGCATCCGTGTGAAGTAACCCAGGTTACAGTTGCATTCCCAGCCAAGTGAAAGTGGAACCGGGGTCTAAGCTGCACCCTAAACCGCGTCAGCCGGCCTGAGCTCACAGCTCGTATCCACGGAGGTTAAAGGGGTTTGTGTGCGGGTAGTAGGGGATGGCGGGGGCAGGCTGGGGCTAAATCCTGAGTCACAGCCCACATTAACTCTGCAGTGATCATAGACTATCAGGGTTGGAAGGGACCTTAGGAGGTCTAGTCCAACCCCCTGCTCAAAGCAGGACCAACGATAACATAGCCTGAGTGGGTGGAAGTTTTAATAAACCCATTTATCATTATGCTGGGAACATTTCCTGAGTGTGGTGAGAGAGAGAGAGAGGTGTGTGGGGATGGATAGATAGATAGATAGATAGATAGATAGATAGGGGGTGTGTGGGGATGGATAGATAGATAGATAGAGGAGGTATCTGCGGATAGCTAGATAGATGGGGGTGGGGATAGATAGATTAGATAAGATAATGACAGACTACGTTAAAGCTGTGCTATGCGTCCTTACAGGATAAAGGGAAGGAATCTAAAATCTCTTTAATTCAATGGGAGGATGAACAAAGCCAGGTCTGTAACTCAGGTTTTCGATTCCAAATGTTGAGAAATGAAGGGAACTAGTGAGATCCGCTGGCGTGAGAACCTCCGGGAGTTGAACATGGAGACGGTTTGGAATCTCTTTAAGTCAAAGGGCAAAAACTATCTTGAATTTGCATCCCAAGCAAGGGAAGAACCGTGTAAGGCAGAGCTCCAGCCCTGAGCAGGTGACTATCAGCTTCAGACAGGACATTGGGAGCCCGGCAGAGTCCAGGGGATCTCAGCACCAATTTCCTCTTTTAACACGATTCAGAACGGGCATTTCCACCCAAAGCAGCTTCGCTTGTTGCAGCGCAGCCGTCCATTGCGGGGATAAAGCTCAAGGGGTGAGATCCCGACCCCACTGAAGTCAATGGGAAAGTTACAACGGACTCCAATGGGGCCAGGATTTCAATGGCATGTAGCCAACCTGCGACTGCTGGCAGCAAATATCTCCAATGGCCGGTGATGGACACTAGCTGGGAAGGGCTCTGAGTTACTCCAGAGAATTCTTTCCCAGGTGTTTGGCTGGTGGGTTTCGCCCACACGCTCAGGGTCTCACTGATCACCACACTGAGGGTTAGGAAGGACTTTCTCCCCGGGTCACATTGGCAGAGATCCCAGGGGGTTTTCAGCTTCTTCTGCAGCGTGGGCCATGGGTCACCTGCAGGTTTGAACTAGTGTCCATGGTGGCGTCTCTGTCACTTGACGTCTGGAACCCGCGATTTGGGCTGTCAGTGACTCAGCCGGAGGTCGGGGTCTGGTACAGGACGGGGCAGGTGAGGTTCTGGGGCCTGTGATGTGCCGCAGGTCAGACGAGATGATCGCGCTGGCCTGGGTTGATGCAATGTCACCTACCCAGTGTAGATTCTCCTGCCCCCGAGAGCCAGCCAGTAGCTGTCGTTACTGTGCGGTTCTCGGTAGGAGTCTCGCAGGTCTCCGGGAGGCCGTACCACGTGCCACATGTCAGGGTACCTGCTGGGGAATGAAGAATAAGTGTTTCCTTCTTACTGGGTTGTGACAGCGTCACTCTGACATGTCCCTCAGCCCCAGTCTTCCCCCTCTGCTCCAAACAAACCGAGGGGTTAATGGACCCAATTTCCTCCCGGACACTCAGCAATTGCACACTTTCAGCCCCAGGGCCAGCGGTACCCGGGGGTCCCATTGGGGATGGGTGAAGGGGATGGTGCTTTTCCCGAGCTCCGCCCACAAAATAAACTCTGCCCACCCCAGATGTGGCTCCGGTTGTGCAGGTATTCACAGTACTGGGTCTCATGCGCATGACGTCGCACCCGGCTGGGGGAATTTAATTACAGAATCACAGCAAGGCCTGGCAGATGGAGACCCGGAGGGAGGGGTGGGGGGTGAGGCACCCGGGCTGGGGGCGATGGATGGGAGGGCACCACCACTGCGTGGTTGGGGCTGATGGTCAGCGCCCTGGGCCAGCACTTGCAGGATTCCAAGGCCAGTGCCCGCTGCCGTGGAGCCGGGGGTTGGCACCCGGGGCCGGCGCATGGGGTCTGCGCCTGCTGTTGCATGACCAGTGTCCAAGGCCAATGGGCACATCTCAAGTACTAAATCTATTCCTGACTCTCCCAGTGTCTAACATCACCGCTCCCTCCATGGCGCGGCTGTCGTCCTTGGCAGCTCGACTCCCGCCTTATCTTATTTATTACCCTTTACGTTTATTTAGTCTTTGATCAGACAGCTCAGCACGCCCAGCCGCTTCTGGGGAACAGCCACTTTCAATGGAATTTCTCAGGAGTCTGAAGCAACCAGCCGGGGGAGAGGAGGAGCTGGGAGATCGGAGGAAGACAGAGGGAAACTGAGGCTTAGGGAGTAGAAACATTCACTTGTTCTCCCATTCATACTCCCCACACCCCCTCTATCTATCCTCATACACCCCATCCTTCTAATCTCTCTCTTCAGGGTAGGACAGTGTCGACATGTCTGTGCAGCACCTGGCACAACGGGTCCCTGAGCTCTAGGTACTACCCTGGTACGTTTCTTTCTCTCTCACGTGCCAAGGGACCTGAGATCCCTCTGGGCTAGGAGAGCACTGAAACGCAGCCACCTCTGGGATGGGGGTGAACCCCAGCCTGGGGAATGTCCCATGACAGCAGCGTTTGGGAAACAGGCCCTGGGAGATTAAATATCCTCTGAGAGGGGCCCAGTCGCGTAAACAGAGACAAGGGCGGAGATCGGTGACGGTAGGGAGCACAGAGAACCGAGAGGGAAACAAGCAATAACATCGGATCTGTCCCATGGGCGAGCAAAGGGTTAATCTGAGAACAGCCCAGTGAGATAATTTGCGGCTAGCTGCCACCTGGGCCCTTATCAGGAGCCATCTGCGCTGCTTCCTCCATCTATATAAACGAGTGTCCAGTTTGCATAGCCAGAGAACCTGCTTCCCCATCCTCGCCAGCGCCAGACCTGGGAGGCTGAAGGTAAGAGCTGTCCCTGGCCCACTGCCCTCTCCTCTCCCACGAGACCCAAATTCACACGCAGGAGTATTGTCCTAAACTGGGACCTAGGAGCCGATCGACGTTTTTCAACCCAACTGAGAAAAGTTTCGCAGCCGCACTGACGTTTTTGCAACCAAACCGTGCAGGTTTTCTGAACAGGGAGTAAGTTTTCTCCTTTTCCATCCCGGAGCCCCCCAATTTCACACAACGAATTCCCTCCGAATTTGGAATACGGTTTCTCTTGCCAGTAAATAACTCCGTCCATGCCAATTGGAGGGGGGGCAAACTGCGTGTGTAAACCATTGCGAAATGGGAAAACGCCCGAGACGCGATTTCGATTGAGAACCGGGGGAGAGACAAAAGAACTCTCTCGAAAAACGCCAGTGAAGAAATCCAAAAAGAGAGCCGTGAGAAGATTTCTGAAACATGAAAAGCACCTGGATTTTATTGGGTTTTTTCCCCTTCCCATTTCTGACCAGCTCTGCTGCTGATAAAAGGGTTAAGATGTAATTTAAATGCCATTGCAGATCTCACTTGAGGTCTATGTGTTTCCAGTATGATGGTGAGCGTCTCTGGATCTTGGGTGGGGCCCAGGTGGTGCCTGGCACGATGGGGAACTCACCACCCCCGATTTTGGGCGGGGCTCAGGCACACATGTCAAATGGGAAGAGCCTTTGTGTCTCGGGCAGGGTCTGTGGGGCACCTGGCATGACAGGGAAACCCCCTGGATCTCGGGCGGGATCCAGAAATTGTTCCTGTGGAAAAGGTAGGAAAATGCCGACCCTCTCTTCATTTTTTAAAAAGTTTTCCTCTGGAAAAGTGGAGTGGGGAAAGTTTTCAAAAATTAAAAGAAGAGAGAAAGTAACTGATTGTTTTAAAATAATACTAATCACAGCCCCTGTTTTATAGATGGGGAAACCGAGGCATGATGGGGAAGGGGTTTGCGAGCAGCAGCCTGATGAGTAGTTCGTCGGTCCTCTGAAGCGCAGCGCAGGGCTCTGTCCACTTGGCCCCCGCTGCTTTGTCTCCCTGTTTAACTGTCTCTTTAAGCGAGCCAAAGTAACACTTCGGTTTTGGTTTTTTTCTGGTTGCGAAAGGGCTGAGAAAGTGTGTGTGTTTGTGGGGAAATAACTCAAACTTTCACCCTTTGCTGCTGTTTTCTAACTGGGGAAACCAGACAAGAAATAAGGAAAGGTCGATTTCTCCCCCGCCCCCGCTCTGCTTTCTTACTTTTTTCAAATTTCCATATGGGGAAAAAATGTTATCACCCAACGGGGGGAAGAAATTCTGACCAGAGATTTTTTTATCCTGGGGAAATTCCAGAGGGCAAAATCCCCGTTGTCAAGCCAATTCTTCGGATAAGGCTGCGAGGTTTCGTCCATGGGATTTGCCAGACTGGGCAAAACCGAGGTTCTCTCTTGGCCTGTTATCTGGCAGATAAGATACGATGCGATAAGAAGAAAGAAACTGTCAGTTTCCATTTTCTCTTTCTCGTAACACAAATAGGAGTCGGATTTAAAGTCTCAGGAACCTAGTGGATTCTCATAAAGCGCCTAATTCCCTTGGGTTCAATGGGAATTAGGAGCCTAACTCCATTCAGAGTTTTAAAAATTCCACCTACAGGCACTTGGAAAAAGTTACCCTGGGTTTGGCTCGTCCTTTATTCCCAGGAGGAAAATAGGAGATCCGCCTTCTTGGCTGAACTAAAAGGGGCTGTTTCCAGACACTTTAAAGCTACTTTCTACTACCAGGGCAATTCCAAGGGCCCATCTGGCTGGCGGCACCTGCTTCAGCTTTGCAATAATGAGCAATGTGGCAATCAGTAGGGTTCAGAGTCAACTTGCTGTCTGCAGTTGTTTTTAGCTGCTGGCGCCCCCTGCAGTTGAGGCTGCCTCCATTTCCCCTTTGTTTGGCCAGTGACCGTTTAGCGCCGTGTCTGGTAGTTCCTTGCTAGGATTCCACCTGGATCTTTAATATTCTCTCCCCTTTTGGGGCAGAAGCTACTCTAGTGAGTCAGGACCAGGAACCTTAGTGAAGAGTTGAGAGACTCTGGCTTCAGCGTGTTGACTCTGGACCCTACTGATGACAGGGTGAAGTAAGTAGGGGAGAACAAACGACATGGGACAGGTGTGTAGTCACGTCACTCAATGCCTGACTGGAAAGCGCCCCAAGACTGCAGAGAAGGGTGCTGGGGCACAACCTCGCAGGCTGCTTCTGTGACTCCCACTCACACGCTGCCTCTGGCAGCCCAGCCAGGCAGCTGCCCAAGGACTCTGCCCCCAGGGGTCCCTGGCCCTGCAGCCTTTTCTCGCCCCAGCTGTGGGGGGGCCACCAGTCTGCCCCTGTTAATCCTTCAGGGTTTGTCCACACGGCAGCTGAGGGGTCAGGCCCAGCCCAGGGAGAGGGACCTGTCCTAGCTCTGCTTGAGCTGTGGATAGCAGTGTGGCCACATGCATGGCTGGGGGGTGGGCGGAAGGGGCGTGGGGGTGGGTTGTGTTAGGGAGGGTTGTGGGGGGGGAGCAGATGTGGGGGAGGGTTGTGTGGGGTGAGGCAGGGGAGGTGTGTGAGGGAGGGTTGTGTGGGAGTGTGCAAGGAGGTTGTGAGTGGGGGAGGAAAGTTGTGTGTGCGGCAGTAGGTGAGTGGGGTGTGTGGGTGGGGAAAGGAGTGGGCGGGTTGTGTTATAGGGAGGTGTGGGGGGGATTGTCAGGGACGTGACGGAGGGGTGTGTGTGGGAGGGGTGTGTGGGGAGGTTATGTGTCTAGGGGGTTGTTTATGAGGTGTGATTGTGTGGGGTGTGTGTTGAGGTAGTGTGTGAGGATGTGTGTGGGGGAGGTTGTGGGGAGGTGGGGGAGGTTGTGTGAAGGAAGAGTTGCAGGGGAGGCTGTTTATGTGGGGGAGGGTTGTGTGTGGAGGGGTATGTAGGTGGGGAGTTGTGTGGGGTCTTGTGTGTGTGGGGTTGTGTATGAGGGGGGTGAATGGGGGTGTGGGTGGGGGGTCACAGGGGAGGCTGTGTGTGTGTGGGGTTGTGTATGGGAGGAGTGTGGGTGGGAGGTTGCGGGGGGTTGTGTGAGTGGGTGGGGGTTGTGTAAGGGAGGGGTGTGTGTGTGTGTGTGTGTGTGTGTGTGTGTGTGTGTGTGTCACTGCTATCTGTAGTGCACTAGCTGGGTCAAAGCCAGCACATGTCCATCGACCAGAACTGGACCTCACCCCTCTCCCCGCAGGGCCGACGCCCCCTTTAGGCCCAGTTCCCCTTAGTGGCTGGGACACCCCGGGGCTTGTGCACCCCAATACACACACACACACACACACACACACACACACGGGGCAGCTTGCACCTCACCAAGCTGGCGTCTGCTGGGCTGTATTGAAAACAGTGTTACAATACCCAGCGATTTGCTTTCCATGGGGAAGGGGCTTTCCTGATCCTGCAGCAGGCTGGGGGCTCTGCAGGGCAGCGTGTGTGCCTGGAGGCGATCCGTGGAGAGGTGATCTAGAGTCAGGTGGGGTAGGTTGGCTCTCTGTACCTTAGCGAGCAGCCTGCTTCGTCTCCCTCTGCTTTCAGTTCTTGCGGGTGATTGTTCTGGATTCGAAGCAGCAAAGTCATGTTATGGTGCCACCTCCCAGCAAGAGGATTTGGTACTGTTAGCTCCTGTCTCCTTGCTGCAGACTCAACTTCCTTTAGGGCCGGTTTCCAGGGCTAGAGATGCCATTTTCATTCATTGCCGTGAGTCACAAGCTTAGACTGGGCAGGACAGGGGCAGCTTCTCTAGTAAATCCTACCGCCCCCCAGGGCATGGAATCCTGGAACTCTCCACTTCCTGTGTTCCCCCCAGCCCGTGCGCACCGTGGCTGCAGAGTTCAGTGCATCCGAAGCAAACAAGAGTCCAGTCCGGCTCCGAGCCCAGCCCCACACTCTCCCGGTCGCCATGCAGGGCTCCCTCGTGCTCAGCCTCTTGACCGTGCTCCTAGCTGCAGCGAATGGCCAATGTAAGTCTCCACGCCACGCGTTTAACACAATTGTCCTTTTCAACCACTGGCTCCAGCGGAGTCACTCCCGATTTACCCCAGTGTCACCCCATTGGCTAAATCGGAGTCACTCCCGATTTACCCCAGTGTCACCCCATTGGCAAAATCGGAGTCACCCCCGATTTACCCCAGTGTCACCCCATTGGCTAAATCGGAGTCACTCCTGATTTACCCCAGTGTTATCCTATTGGCCCCAGTAACTCATACCCATTTTATGGCTCCTTTGTGCCAATTGTGCAAATGGCCTTTGTGTAAACTGCTCCGGCTCAGACTGACTGGCCATGCCACCTACCCTCAGCCACTGCTCTGTAACTCTGTCAAGTCTCCTCTGATCATTCTCCCCTCAAAGGCCTTGCCTACAGGCGGACACTCTGGAAAATTAATCCAAATTAACCAAAGGTGTGATTTTTAACCTGGATTAAACCCATCTAATTTGGAATATAAATGACCTTAATTCAGTTTCTTAATTTACCTCCAAAGTGAATTAAAACTAAACCGAATGAAGGCCACTTTAATCCCAACAGAAAGTGTGCGCAGAGGACTTTAACCAATCCAGTTTAAATTCACACTTTTGGTTAATGCAGATTAAAAGTGGCTTTAATTCAGTTTCATTCACCTCCCCCGTAAAGTCACCTAAATTGAATTTATTGAGGCTACGTCCTCACTACGGCCGGGGGTGTGTGTGTGTGTGTGTGTCGATTTAAGATACGCAAATTCAGCTATGCGAATAGCGTAGCTGAATTCAATGTATCGGAGCTGACTTACCCCGCTGTGAGGACGATGGCAAATCGACCTCCGTGGCTCCCCCGTCGACGGCGCTTACTCCTACCTCCGCTGGTGGAATAGAAGTGTCGATTCGGGGATCGACTGTCGCCTCCCTACGAGACGCGATAATTCGATCCCCGAGAGATCGATTTCTACCCGCCGATTCAGGCGGGCAGTGTAGACCTGTCCTAAGTGTCTACACTGGGACTTAATCTGGTTCAACTAATCCGGATTACTGACACCTGTAAATTCCCCAATGAGGATAAACCCTTAGGGAAACAAGGGAAGGAGGACAGGATCTTTCCACCAGAATTAACCCTAGACCCTTGGTGTTTCTTCCTACAGATTCATGTTCAGATTGCACAGTCTCCGAGTCCCAAGCAAATTGTCCTGTACAGAACTGCACGGTGGGGACCTGCAGCCTCACTCTGGAAACGGTCTTCTCAGGTGAGAGAGAGGGGCCTGGCGCTCCCCTTTCCCTCCCCCAAACCTGCCTAACTTTCCAGCCAGCCCACAATGTTCTTATCCCAAATGGATTAGCCAAAATCCAGGGCCTTTTCAGGTTGCTTCCATTAGGGTGAGAAATAAATGAGGTGTGGGGGGGTTATGTGCATGTGTGTGGGCGGGGGGGGGTGTTTCTGGTATGGGCTGTGTGGTGTGGGGGGGTGGGTGCTGTGGGGGAGAGTTGGATGTGTGGATGTTGGTTGTGTAGAGTGTATGGGTTGGGTGCTGTGGGGTGGGGGGGATGTGTATTATGGGGGGTTATGTCAGGTCTGGGGTTATGGGGTGGTGGGTTGTATAGGGTACAGGAGCAGTTGTGTGTATTGGGGAGGTTGGAGGTGAGTGTGTGGGTGGCTGTGCATGGTGGGGGGAGGGTTGTGTATGCGCGTGCTGTGTGTAGGGTGTGTGTGGTGGGGTTTGTTGTGGGGCAGGGGCTTGTGTATGGGGGGAGGGTTGCGTGGGGGAAGCTGAGAGTGTGTGTGTTGTCAGATGTGTGGATGAAGGGATTGTGGGGTGTGTATGTGTGGGTGTTGTGGGAGGGTTGTGTGAGGAAAGGTGGGTGTTCTGAGTGGGTGGGTTGTGTTGGGAGTGTGGATGGAGGAGTTGTGGGTCACATGTGTGCGCACACACGCAGTCTGATTTTTGTTTTCATTTTTCCCTGCACCTAGGAAAAACCGTGACAGTCAACGCTTGCATGGAGAACAACACTACCTGTCATGCAAAGTTCATCAGCCTGTCCGTCGGGCCCGACAAACAAGTGAGGACCAGCTCCATGTGTTTTCAAAGCAACTTCAACCAGAATATAACCGTGGCCGGTACGTACCGAGCGCAGCCATTCGCAGGGGCAGCTGCTTGACAGGCGGGAAAACAATTTGCTGGCGAACATTTGAAATTTCAAAACTTTCTGTTTCACGGGGTTAAAAAATGAGCTTTACATTTTTGCGTGTATGAAATGTTTTACAAAAACTCAAACTGGCCACATTTCATCCCCTGCCACAATGAAGAGAGACTGCCTTTTTTTTTTCCTGGTTCAGTGGCAGCTCTGAAAAATTGGAAACAAATTTTGTTTCAACTCCAGTTTAATCTAAAATATTTTCAGACGTTACTGGAAATGTAAAAAGTCAATGTTGGTCCCCCCCCCCCCCATGTTGAATCTGGGTCTCCCACATCCCACCCCCTCTTCTTCTTCCTTTGGCATTTTGTAACTAAATAAACCCCATAGTTTTGAGTTATTTCCAGTTTTCTCCTTTTTTCTCTCTGTAACGTTTCCAAATGTCGCCAATGCTGGCAAAGTTCATTTTTATTCCTTTAACTGCTCTGCACCTTTTCCTGAAACTGGAGATGTTTGGAAACGTTACAGGAAAAAACATCAGAAAACACAGATTTCATTCCGTCTATTACATTCGCTGGCAAAAAACGGCCCCCTGGCCTCGAAAGCTGAAAAGCTTTTGAAAACCAGAATCAAAATTGAAAATGCTCATTTAGAAATTTCCCGTAGAAAAAAATTTGATTTTTCAGTGGGACATTTGGCTGATGTTTGATGCAATGGAAAAAAGGGAGTGACACAAAGAATTGGGTGCCATGGTCCAAGCGACAGGCTTGGAGAACTTTTGCAGCAGCAGTTGAATGGGGCCAGGTTGCATTGGTCAAAGCCAGAGAGCAGGCTGTCGCGGGAACCGAGACGAGAGATGAGGCGATCCTGGCTGAGAGTTCTAGCCGTGTGGCTGGGTAGTTCTGTTGATTCTCCATCATGAGCCTCTTTGGGTCCTGAAATTCTGACCCATGGTTCTTTCTCCGATTGTTCCCAGTGCCGCCGAAGAGCTCACCCAAGAACGGGCTGCAGTGCGCAGCCTGCGATCCGCTGGACGCTGCCCAATGCAAGAAGAATGTGAACATCCCCTGCATGGGCTCTCAAGATCGTTGCATCGACTTTGCTGGGACGCTTGGTAATTCCTCCAAATATGCTGGAGCTTGGGAATTGACCTGAGCTCTCCCAGGCAGTTGGGAATCCCTGCCAGAGCTGGTGAAATCCAGAATTCCCTAACCCTACAACTGGTGAAATTTATTGAGTGACACCTTTATTTTCATTGATATGGGCCCCTGTTTTTCAGCATCGAAGGGTTATGACAATCAACATTTGGAGTCCTAGTTTTTCCTGAGTTCTATCCCCAGCTGTGAGAGGGAAGTGGGGTCTAGTGGTTAGAGCTGAGGGGCTGGGTGTCAGGACTCCTGGGTTCTATTGTCAGCTCTGGGACAAGAGTGAGGTCTAATGGGTTAGAGCTGATTCGTGCCAACTGAAGCATTTTGAGAATGTGTGTCAAATTTGCCAAATTGTTTTTGCCGGAAAAAAACAAAATGTTCCCTTTCAAAATAAAAAACCTCCAACCTTTCAACCCCAAAGGTAACTCATTTCTGTCACCCGCTTCCATTTTGCCAAAAACCATCCATTCTGGGTCAACTCAAAACCGAGTGTTTCCAACGGTTTGTCAGGCTGGAAACCGACGCCCCCAAAATGGGCTATTGGCAAAGCTCTGCGGCCCAGGCTGGTGGGGCAGGGGACGAGACGAAAAGGCCAGGCCATTCTTGATTCTTATGGCCTGTTTATTTCCATCTGCAGTTAACAGCACCACCACATTGGTCTTGAAAGGCTGTGCTACCCAGAGCGCCTGTAACCTGAAAGTCAATGGCAGTTTCTACTATTCCCAGAAGACATATACGCTGACCAAAGCCAGCTGCCTTCCGGCTACCAGCAAGGGCTCCAACGTTGCTGTTCACACCCTGGCGTTGTTCCCAACGTTGGCCGGGCTGCTCCTGGTGAAACAGCTGTCCTGATTTGCCCTCTGTCTGCAAGATCCTGGAGAAACCACCCCCAACTCACCCCTTGGGATTTAGGGGTGCCTTTGGAGAGATGAGTTCATCACAGGTTGTTGGGCTCTATATGGGTGTGCAGGGGGGAACTAGGTGTAATTCTCCTATGTCAGTTATGCAGGACATCAGCCATAGATGGCCTTAAAATGGGTGAATCAGTGAATCCAGTGGGTTGAATAAAAATGGTATTGAAACCATTCAGGTGTCTGCTTGTTTCTTGTCAAGGGGAGGTGGCCGAGGGGATTTTCCCAGCATGCACAGCACTGTTTTGTGGGGGTCACTCCCTGTGCATAACCGTATAAGAACGGGCCATCCAAAGGTCAATCTCACCCAATCTGCTGTCTTCTGACAATGGCCAGTACCAGAAGAACATAAGAACGGCCGTACCGGGTCAGACCAAGGGTCCGTCCAGCCCAGTATCCAGTCTACTGACAGTGGCCAGTGCCAGGTGCCCCAGAGGGAGTGAGGGGAACAGGGAATCATCAAGAGATCCATCCCATCGTTCAGACCCAGCGTCTGTTCCAAGCTGCTTCTCAACCCCTACTTCCCTGTCAGAGTGAAAAGCAAGTCGGCGTTTCCTTAGAAAATTTTGATGAATGTGAAAACAAAAGAAATGTCTCAATTTTTGGGGGCACAGAATTTTAAATTTTGTTTGGCAGAAAATTTCGATTTTTTTTCGATGGAGATTTGGAAGCTGGAATATTTCTGTGTCCGTGACCCCTCCTGGGAGTTCTAGCACATGCACCTCACTCATCCATTCTCTAGAGGCTGGGCTCGCTGGTTGGACTACATCTCCCATGATGCAACACAGTTACTCCTCTTGTGCTTCATGGGAATCCCTAACCATGGTGCCTCATGGGAGTGAATTCTCTTTTCCCCCCTTTCTTACTCTATTTTGCTCAGGAATGCGAAAATATTCACACTCCGCTGCACCATAGCTATGCCCACCTAACACCTGGTGTAGACGTGGCTAGGTGCATGGAAGAATGCTTCAGTTGACCTAGCTGTCTTGGCTTGGGGAAATGGATAAGCTACATTGACTGGAAAATCCCCCTGTTGCTGTAGTGTCTTCGTAGCATAGACAAGCCCATATTCTCTCTCCTTCTCTTTCTCTTTCTCCTAGGGCTTTGCAAAAACATTTTTGTTTCACAGACAACATTTTGCACTAGACAAAAATTGTGGTAAAATGTTTGCAACATTCAAAAGGCTCCATGAACTAATTTGAAAGAAACAGAATCACAACGGGGTTAGGAGACAAACCCTGCTGGATTTTCACCCCAATTTCAAATCCCCTTTTTTTTAGAATTGCTTCATTGGAAAATTCCTCACAACATTTCAAACACAATGAAAGTTTGTCTATGGAAAAAGGTCCTGCAACTCATGCCCGTTTTCTCAACTAGGCCTGTGTAGGTAGTGTCTACACTGAAGCACTACAGCTGTGCGGGTGCCGTGTTTGAAGTGTAGACAAGCCCAGAACCGTCTCTTGTTAAGGCAGCATTTCACAGGCCTGTTGTGTGAATGTCTATTTGGGAGACACATGGTTGCATATCGTCATTCTTTGCTGCCAAACAACTGCCAGGCAGTACCCCAGAGCTGGCCGCATTTTGGTGGCAGGTGGAATCCTGTGTAAGACTGTACAAACCCAGATTCACAGACACCTCTGCCCCAAAGAGCTGACAACCTTAACTAGATAAGCAAACCCAGGGCAGGAGGACAGGGTACAGCACACCAATAGAGTGACCAGTGGGTGGGCAGCGAATGGCATGTTAATGCCTCAACTGCATTTGTGGGGGCAGGTGGGTTAGCTAGGAGGGGATCCGCTAAACGGGAAGGGAAGTGGGTCTAGGGGGCCAGGGCAGAGGGGTTGGCGTGGAGTGAACCGAGAGGAAGAGCCTGAGGGACAGGGAGGGTTGGAACGAACAATCAATCGGCACCGGGACGAGAAAGTCCAGTGAAAACTGTAGAAAGTTCTTTGGCAGTTTCTGCCCCTACTGGCTGGAGACCCAGCCACCATCACCCGGGGAGGTGGTGTTCCCCCAGCTTTGCCAATGGAGCTACACCGCTACAGACCCCATAGTGTAGCCATAGCAACATAGAAGTGTAGGGCTGGAAGGGACCTCACAAGGTCAACTAATCCAGCCCCTTGCACACAGGGCAGAACTACATCATAACTAGACAGCTTCTGACTAAACAAAACAAGGAAGAGAAGCAGTGAGAGGCAAAAAGGCATCCTTTAAAAAGGGGAATTTAAGTCCTAGTGAGGAAAATAGAACGGAGCATAAACTCTGCAAATGAAGTGTAAAAATATAATTCGGAAGCCGAAAAAAGAGTTTGAAGAACAGCTAGCCACAGACTCCAAATGTAACAGCAAAAATTTGCTTAAGTACATCAGAAGCAGGAAGCTGCTAAACAACCAGTGGGGCCACTGGACGGCCAAGAGGCTAAAGGAGCACCCAAGGACGATAAGGCCATTGTGGAGGAACTAAATGAATTCTTTGCATCGGTCTTCACAGCTCAGGATGTGAGGGAGATTCCCACCCCTGAGCCAGTCTTTTTAGGTGACAGATCTGAGGAACTGTCCCAGACTGAGGTGTCATTAGAGGAGGTTTTGGAACAAATTGATAAACTGAACAGTAATAAGTCACCAGGACCAGGTGGGATTCACCCAAGAGTTCTGAAGGAACTCAAACGGGAAATTGCAGGATGTAGCAATGCGGTGACTCACCGGTGTGGCACCGCCTGCTGGTCGTCCTGGGAATTAGCTCTCCAGCTCCAGAGTGCCCCCTGCTGGGGGGGGATGTCCACTTGCCACTGGCCCCCCCATGTCCCTCCCAGACCCCGGTGGCCCTTTATCTTGGGTGCTGCCCCCTGGCAGTACCCCCACTCTCTGGATCTCCCCACCCAGGGGAACCCCCAACCCTCTACCCCCACCTCACCAGCTACTGCCAGTCACCATCTAGCCCCCCACTCACTGGGGCAGACTGCAGTCTATACCACTCATCAGCAAGGCGGGTTTGGACCTGCAGCCTCTGCCTATCTCTGGGCTATCTCTTGCAACCCCAGTACTCTTCCCAGCCTTTACCAAGGCCTGCAGCCTGGGGGTTTTCCAGCCTGGAGCGCCCCAGCTCCTCTGGCCTTTCCCCAGCCCTGCTCCACTCTAGGTATGGTGCTCAGCTCCCAAGCAGTCAGGTCCATCTCTCTCCCCAGCTAGAGAGAGACTCTGCCCAAGCTCCTGGCCCACAGCCTTTTATAGGGCCAGCTGGGCCCTGATTGGGGAGTGGCCCCAGCTATGCCTGCTTCCCCAATCAGCCTAACCTTCTGGCTCCCTGGGGCAGCCCTTTCCCAGGGCTGTTTTAACCAGGGCCGGTGCAACCCATTAGGTGACCCAGGGCGGCAGAAAAGCTGGTGGTACTCCTGGTTTTAACCCCTTCAAGGCAGGGGGGATAGCTCAGTGGTTTGAGCATTAGCCTGCTAAACCCAGGGTTGTGAGTTCAATTCTTGAGGGGGCCACTTAGGTATCTGGGGTGAAAATCAGTATTTGGTCCTGCCTAGTGAAGGAAGGGGGCTGGACTTGATGACCCTTCAAAGTCCCTTCCAGTTCTAGGAGATAGGATATCTCCATTAATTTATTTATAGAAGCAGATGACCACCCTGCTACAAGGACTACTTAATGATTCCCTGTTCTGTTAATTCCCTCTGGGACACCTGGCTCTGGCCACTGTCGGCAGACAGAACACTGGACTAGATGGACCTTTGGTCTGATCCAGCATGGCCGTCCTTATGTTCTTACAGTTCTTTGTCTAACCTGCTCTTAAAAATTTCCAGTGATGGAGATTCCACATCCTCCTTAGGTAATTTATTCCAGAGCTTAACTACCCTGACTAGATAGGTCAAATTTTTCCTAATATCCAATCCAAATCACCCTTGCTGCAATTGAAACCCATTGCTTATTGTCCTGTTCTCAGAGGTTAACGAGAACAATTTTTCACTCTCCTCCTTGTAACGACATTTTATGTACTTGAAAACTGTTCTCATGTCCCCCCTTGGTCTTCTCTTCTCCAGACTAAACAAACCCATTGTGATGGGTTTGGCCACAGAGATCCCCTTGAGACTGTCACCTGACGTGCTGAAATGACCTCTGAGCCTGTTTCCCCTGCCAGCTTGGGACTCCAGAACCCTGCCTTGTTGAGCCAGACACACTAGCCTGCTGCAACACAGACCCAGGGTCTGAACCACGCCCCCAAAGCTGCAGGTTTAACTGAAAACCACTTAGCAGGTACTCCTGTCTCCAGCACCCAGACACCCAGTTCCCAATGGGATCCAAACCCCAAATAATCCGTTTTACTCTGTATAAAGCTTATACAGGGTGTGGCAAAGCTCCGACTTTGTCTCCGTGGGACCCGCGCTTCCAGGCGGTCTATGGTAGCCTCAGAGGCTCACTGCGACCCTCCACGGAGCCCTTCTCTCTCTAGGGCCGGGGTACTGAGCCCTTTTCATCATAAACCAGCAAGGAGGTTGGTGAGAGAACTCCCAGAGTCTCTGCTGTCCCTATGGGCTTTTTCAAGAACGGTTTAGACTCCTGTCCTGACAGGAGCCTGTATTCCCCTCCCAGGTGGTGTTCCTGTAGTGGTGGGTTGGGGGAACCCGGTCCTGCCCTCTACTCCGGGTTCTGGCCCAGGGATCCTAGTGGCAGCAGCTGTTGGCAGGTGACCTTTCACTGCCAGAGCTGCTACATTTCCCTGGGCCACTTCCCCACAGCTCTCCCGCTTCTCTCTCTTAACACCTTCTTCACCCTTACCCTAGGGCTCCCTTCCAGTGGCTTGGGGGTGTCTTCATTACCCAGCCCTTCAGCCGCACTTCCCCTCCTCTGGCTCCCTTTTCCTCTCCCCAGCCTGACCGGAGTGAGCCCTTTATAGTATCAGAGAGGCCTTAATTAGAGTCAGGTGTTCACATTAGCTTAACGGCCTCACCTGACTCTTTGCAGGTTAATTAGAGTCAGGTGTTGACCTTAGTCTAATGGCCTCACCTGACTCTTTGCAGGCTAATTGCAGTCATGTGTCCACCCTAGCCTGGAGCCCCCGTTCTGGTCAGTCAGGGAACAGAAAAATGCATATCCAGTGGCCAGTATATCTGCCTTCTACTACTCTGCTGTACCCAATTGGCCTGGGTCTATCACAAGGGTAAATTCATAAATTGTTCGCCCTCTATAACACTGATAGAGAGATATGCACAGCTGTTTGCCCTCCCCCCCCAGGTATTAGTCACTTACTCTGGGTTTATTAATCAACAAAAGTGATTTTATTAAGTATAAAAAGTAGGATTTAAATGGTTTCAAGCAATAACAGACAGAACAAAGTAAGTCACATAAGCAAAATAAAGCAAAAACACACAAGTCTAAGCCTCATACATTAAGAAACTGATTACAGGTAAAAAGAACAGGAGGACTTGTGGCACCTTAGAGACTAACAAATTTATTTGAGCATAAGCTTTCGTGGGCTACAGCCCACTTCTTCGGATGCATGAAAGCTTATGCTCAAATAAATTTGTTAGTCTCTAAGGTGCCACAAGTCCTCCTGTTCTTTTTGCGGATACAGACTAACACGGCTGCTACTCTGAAACCTGATTAGAGGTCATATCTCACCCTCAGAGATGCTCCAATAAGCTTCTTTCACAGACTAGACTCCTTCCTAGTGTGAGTTCAATCCTTTCCCCTGGTCCAGTACTTGTGAGTTCCAGCAGACATCTCAGGTAATAAGAAGGGGTTTTCTCATGACTGGAAGCCCCCTTTGTCCTGCTCCACTCCCTTTTAGAGCTTGGGCACAGGGCGGGAATCTTTTGCCCGTGCTTGGTTCCCACCCCTCCTTCTAAATGGAAAAGTACCAGGTTTAAGATGGATTTCAGTATCAGGTGACATGGTCACATGTCACTGTAAGACCCCTAGTCTCCATTCCCCATGGGCTGGCCCACACATACACAGGAAGGCTTTTAAGTAGTTAATGCCATTTATAACTGATATGTTACACTTAATATGTTTCCATCAGTGATAGAAGTTTATATCTTATTCTCCCAACTCCAGATATAGAAATAATACATGAAAACAAATAGGATGAACACTTAGTAGATTACAAGCTTTCTAATGACACCACACAAGGGGCATTTAGCGTAAAGCATATTCCAGTTATGTCATATTCATAAGCATACTTCCATAAAGCATATGGAGTGCAACATCACACCCATGTTTTTTAATATTCCCTCATAGGTCCTGTTTTCTAGACTTTTAATCATTTTTGTTGCTCTTCTCTGGACTTCCTCCAATTTGTCCACATCTTTCTTGAAATGTGGCACCCAGAATTGGACACAATACTCCAGTTGCGGCTTAATCAGCGCGGAGTAGAGCGGAAGAATGACTTCTCGTGTCTTGCTTACCTCACTCCTGCTAATACATCCCAGAATGATGTTTCCTTTTTTTGGAACAGCATTACACTGTTGACTCACACTTAGCTTGTGATCCACTATGACCCCCTGATCCCTTTCTGCAGGACTCCTTCCTAGGCAGTCATTTCCCATTCTGTATGTGTGCAACTGATTGTTCCTTCCTAGGTGCAGTACTTTGCATTTGTCCTTATTGAATGTCATCCTATTTCCTTCAGACCATTTCTGCAGTTTGTCCTGCTCACTTTGGATTTTAATCCTAGCCTCCAAAGCACTTGCCACCCCTCCCAGCTTGGTATCGTCCGCTAACTTTATAAGTGTACTCTGTGTGCCATTATCTAAATCACTGATGAAGATATTGAACAGAACCGGACCCAGAACTGATCCTTGCAGGACCCCACTCGTGATGTCCCTCCAGCCTGACTGTGAACCACTGAGGACTACTTTCTGGGAACAATTTTCCATCCGGTTTTGCACCACTTTATAGTAGTTCCATCTAGGTTGTATTTTCCTAGTTTGTTTTTGAGAAGGTCATGGGAGACAGTATCTAAAGCTTTACTAAAGTCAAGATTATACCACATCTACCGCATCCCTCCCTTCCACAAGGCTTGTTACCCTGTCAAGGAAAGCTATCAGGTTGCTTTGACAGGATTTATTATTGACAAATCCATGCTGACTGTTACTTAGCACCTTGTTATCTTCTAGGTGTTTGCAAACTGATTGCTTGATTATTTGTTTCGTTATCTTTCCGGGTACAGAAGTTAAGTTGACTGGTCTGTAATTCCCTGGGTCGTCCTTATTTCACTTTTTATAGACTGGCACTAGATTTGCCCTTTCCAGTCTTCTGGAATCTCTCCTGTCTTCCATGACTTTTCAGAGATAATCGCAAATGGCTCAGATATCTCCTCAGTCAGCTCCCTGAGTGTTCTAGGATGCATTTCATCAGGCCCTGCTGACTTGAAGACATCTAACTTGTCTACGCAATTTTTAACCTGTCCTTTCTCTATTTTAGCCTCAGATCCTACCTCATTTTCACTGGTGTTCACTACATAAAAAGTCTGATTGCTACTAACCTTTTGGTGAAAACTGAAATAATAAAGTCATTTAGCAACTCTGCTATTTCCATTGGCCGTTATTGTCTTTCCCCCCTTCACTGAGTAATGTGCCTACCCTGTCCTTGGTTTTCATCTTGCTTCTAATGTATTTGTAGAATGTTTCCTTCTTACCCATTCTGTCTCTAGCTAGTTTAATCTCGTTTTGTGCCTTGGCCTTTCTAACTTTGTCCTGACATGCTTGTGTTGTGTGTTTATATTAATCCTTCATAATCTGACTTAGTTTCCACTACGACTCTTTTTTGAGCTTCAGATCATTGAAGATCTCCTGGTTTAGCCAGAGTGGTCTCTTGCCATCCTGCCTACACAGTGGGATAGTTTGCTCTTGTGCCCTTAATAACGTCTCCTTGAAAAACTGCCAACGGTCTTTAATACATGGATATAAATAATCCCCAGATTTTCCATCACACTTTTCATCAGTTAATCACAAACCACTCTCTCTCTTTAGATTCCTGGAGATCCTAACACCTGGATTCCGTCTGGAAGCTCCCTGCCCAACTCGACAACCTCAAGGAGGAAAACTGCCTGAAATAGAACCAAGGCCGAAATGCTCTTCTCCGCTCAGTTATTCTATAACTAAATTCCCCCAGCTGGGTGCGACGTCATGCGTGTGAGACTCATTTTGCTGCAATGCCCTTGACATGGAGTGAGGAAGAAAATGTGTCACCGATGAATGTTTACACAATTTAATGACAAGGAATTTAGCAACCTGTTCTGGGAGTGGAAGAGGAGCTGTCGTAATGGAACCAACCCCATGGCCAACCTTAGTTCCCTTGGGATAGTTTCACTGGACCCCCATTTGGTGTCAATCGGCCATTGCTCCATTAGAGTTAATGGAACCAGATCCCGGACTGGTGTCAATTGGCCCTAGCCCCATTAGTCAATGGGGCCAGATCCCTGGCTACTTTCAATTGGCCATTGTTGTGTGATTTACAGCACTTGCCGATCTGGCTAAACACCTCTAATGTGCAAACAGTCACGCCTCTACCCTTGTGACTAAGCTGAGTATCATCTCTTATCTCTGTTGCACGAACCAGCAGACTGGATGGGACAAGTTCTATAAAACAGAAGCTGATGGGTTAGGAAAGAGACAATCTGAATTATATTTAAAGAGGGAGTGTCCAGGTATGAGGGTCGTATAACATGTTACATTTCAGTAAATCATTCACTGTGACGCCCAAGGTATATATGAATCCGATTCTGTCTTTGGCCTAGATAGAGCAGAAAGGGGCCATGCTAGACAGGTTAGTGCATCTCTTCGGTTTTACAGAGAAATTGGAGAATTAACTGAACTATTTTGCAATTGAAGGTAAGAGTTTTTAAGTCGTGTTAAATTATTGTTTGTAATCTTTCATGATCTGCTGAAAAGTGCGTAAAGGCTGGAGATGTCTTTCAAATGCAAGCTCCCATCATAAAACCCCACGATGATGATAGAGCAGGGATAGAGCGACTCAGTTTGTGCAAAGGAAAAGAAGCCGCACTCATGGAATGGTGTGTGAACCAAATAGGGAGATTTTCAAAGGCAAAACCAGCAGCGAGGGGGCCAGTGTCAGCTGAAACCACTGGGAGTCGGGTCTCAGACTCCCTTCGGCTGCTTCTTAGGAAGAAGAGAAGAACCAGTCAACGTACTTGATTTGGACTTTCAAAAAGCCTTCAGCAAACTCCCTCGCTGTAGGGCAATAGGGAATCGAAGCAGCCCTGGGGCGGGAGGCAAGGGAGTGTCATGGAGCAGAAACAGGACAACAGCCAGAGAACAGAGGAGTTTGCAGCGTTGTTGTAGCCGTGTGGGTCCCAGGATATTAGAGAGACAAGGTGGGTGAGGGAATAGCTTTTATTGGACCAGCTTCTGCTAGGGAGAGACACAAGCTCTTGAGCTCCGCTGACCCTCAGAAGAGCTCTGTGTCACTTGGAAGCTCGTTTCTTCCCCCACCTTGTGTCTCTAGAAAACAGAGCGTGAATTCATGGGAATTTTGTGTGATGGCAAAAGCTTAAAAGTGGAGGCCTTCAAGCACTATCCTAGACCCAGCGTTCAAGTTATTCAAATGATCTGCAAGGGGGGTGAGTGAGGGGGTGATGAAATCTGCAGAGGAGGCAACTTATTGTGTTTAGTCAGGAACTTTGGCGAGATCAAACGGAACTGGGTCAATGGGCAACGCGATGGCAGATGAAGTTGAGTTTTGATCAATGCAAAGTAACCACATGGGGGTGGAGGGGTGAGGAGGTTTGGAGCCTCCTAGACCCACAGGTTCTAACTGAACCGGGCTGATCCAGGGAAGGGACCAGAGCGTCCCCGTAGGAAGATCAATGGACACCTCAGCTCGCTGTGCAGCTGCAGAAGAGAGAAGCGAAGAAGCCGTTGGGCTGCCCAAGGGGGTGGAGATAATGTGGAAAACACTGTAGTGCCCCTCTGCAGATGAGCAGGATGCTCTGACCCTGGTGCCCCACAGGCAGCGCCGGTCGCCCCATGTCAGAAGGGACGGTGCCGACCTGGAGCCAATACGGACGAGAGAGTGGAAACCTGGGCCAGGCTAGAGCCCTGCAGCGGGACTGGGATCCCATGGGACCCACTGCCATAATAACGGAAGCGGGTCAAAGTACTTTGTTGCAGGGGGGATTGGGTGGGCAAAGAAAGCCGACTGCGGTAATATGCGGGAAATCACAGGGCAGCAGCTTGTCATCAATAGAATTGCAACAACATAAAGCAAGTTGGTTTTTTAAAAATAAAGATTTTTACCCTTAAATTTAAGCGAGGGCTAGAAAGAGGTTTGATGTATTATAACAGGAGTTAAAGTATTTTGTATGTGGTTTAAACAAGATTTGTTTTATACTTTTAGTGGAAACAATTGTGTCTGACTTCTGCTTATGTATGTATCGTATATCAACCAAACCTTTTTTCTATGTTTTAAAGTATCATGAGGGAATTTGTCTCTCTTGTGGGATTTGTAGATCTAAGGTTTTTGTGGGTGTGAAAGGAATAAAAATGCAAGAAACAATGCGGGAGTGGGTAGGAATGGGATTAAAAAAATAGTCCCACGCCGGGCTCTACCCTGGGGTTCCCGCTCTGTTATTTCTAGGCATGTTTGTGGCATGTGGGAGCTGAGAGCAATTTAATCACCAAAACTTTTCTCCACCCAAAAATGCAGGTTTGCGGCAACTGAAACATTTCGCGAATTTGTGTCAATTTCGTCACCTTGCTGCAGCAGCAAAAACAAATCTTAGAAAAAAAATCCTGAAACAATGGAGATGTTTTGTCTTCTCAATTCCAGACTTAAACGTTTTGATTTTTTTCAACTCAAAATGTCATTTGAAAATTGACGGCAACATTTATCTTTAAACCATTTTAAGAATGTTTTTAAATGCCTGAAAATGAACCAAAACCATTTTTTATTCGGCTTTTTGGTCGGATGAGAATTTTGGTTCAACCGAAATCTGTTTTTATTTCCAGATCTTTTGGAACTGCCAGTGAACCAAAAAATCGGTTATTTGTGCAGCTCTGATCCCTGGTGCTTTCCCCCCCCAAATCTCGGCTGGAATTCCCTCTCCTTCCTCATTTCGGTCTTGTCTCTCTCCTCCTCCCCCCCGGCAGAGCTCGCTGTGTCAGCCATGAGAAGCTCTGTTCAGCTCCAAGCCCAGCCCCGTGCGCCTCCCAGCACCAGGATGGTTTCCTTCATCCTCTGCCTTCTCCCTGCTCTCCTAGCTATGAGTGCACAAGGTGAGTCATCGCTGCTGTGGCCATGTAACCCTCCCTGGACTTGGACCCTTTACACCCCATGGATCCCCAGTCAGGGGAACATCCAGCATGTGCAGGGAGGGGGGATGAGCTCTGTGTGGGGTACAAGGCCAGGACTACACTACAGTTATTGTAGTAATTTAGCCATAGCGCGGTAGCTTGGCAGGCAGAGGCCTGTACTGAATCCACAGCCTATCCCAATGGACGGGGGTTTTCCGTTTCTACAGGAACTCACCTCCCCGAGCAACAGTAGCCAGGCCGAGGGAAGGATTCGCCTGTCAACCTGCACCTACTCCAGGGGTTAGATCGGCCGAGCTGCGGTGCTCAGGGTGTGGACTTTTCAACCCCCCTGAGCAGTGTATCTAGATCACCCTGGTTAGTGTAGACCAGGCCTGAGGGGCACCATTACCGGATACTGCCCTGAATTCTTATTTCCACAAAGGCCCCTCGGCACTGCTTTGGGAGCATAAAGGGGACTAAATATAGGACTAAATGACACTGCTTGGGGATTGAGTGTAACCTGGAATCAGGCCTACAATTTCCGGTAGCAGAGGGCTCTCCAGCCGAACAAACAGAGGCAGAATGAGATCTCATGGCTGGGAGTTGAATTTAGACCAGTCAAAGGTGGAATTAATCCTGGCAGCGGCTTCTCAAGAGGCAGGGTGGATTCTCCATCCCTTGGACTCTGTACATTGAGGTTGGACGTCCTTCTAAAAGATTGGCTCTAGCTCAACCATCAGATATGGGCTGGATGGAAAAGAAAAGTTGCGAAGCAGCTTTACTTACACAGCTTGTGTGCAGGGCGCTGTACGTAAGGACTGAAGGGCAGAGATTCTCCACTTACATGTCCCCAACAGGTCTGTGCGTGTCCACACGCTGTAGTTAATGCCACTTGTATCAATGGTAATTTGGGGAACAAGGGACAATGAACGTCCTTTTGTTCTGTTTTTTGCTTGGCAATTTCCATCCTTCCCATCCCCCACAGATTGCGAAGGGCTGGGCTGATCCAGAGGGATGGGTGCAAAGTTGGATTTACCTTACGCACAGGACCGTGTAACTGGGCTCTAAACCTGGGGGACCGGTCCAGTGGAAAGCCTTCCAAATGGGGAGCAATCCCCACAAGGCTAGGGGACCAAGACAGCTGGCTCCTGCACCCCAAACCTTTTTGTCAGACCCCTCTGCCGGTGACGTGGCAGCCCAGAGAACCTGGCTGCACTCAACTCAATGGCATTTCCTTATTTCTGTGCAACCAAATAACTTTTGAACACTGTGTCCCATCAACCCCAAAATTTCAGGGGATGTTCTAGACATGACTGGGCAGAACCCTATCGACTTTGGGGGAAATCAGAAAACTGGAAGAGGGAAATCTGGGACACACAGAACTGTTGGCATCTGGCCAGCCCAGCCAGACCTTCAGCCCCCTCTGTAACTCTGGGTAGATCAAAGAATTGGTTGGTGGCACCATTGACATCTTCCAGTCCATCAGCCCCTCCCCCCAGCCCTGATATGGGGGATGTGGAAACGGGGAGCACACAGAGCCCCTGGCATGAGGTAGGGGTGGAGGGGGTTGCATGGCATCCCAGAAATAGAACAGGGTGGGAGGGGCAGGCAGGGAGTTTGTTAGGACCATGGGGGGCTGCCAGGAGCCCTGGACGGTGCGACAGAGTCAGCCAACACAATCTGTGAAGCAAGCAACTCTCCAGTACTGTGAATACCTGCACAATGGGTCATCTGGGGTGGGTGGAGTTTATTTTGTGGGCAGAACTTGGGAAAAGTACCATCCCCTTCACCTGTCCCCAGTCTGACCCCCCTGGTACTGCTGGCCCAGGGGCTGAAATTGTGCAATTGCTGAGTGTCCAGGAGGAAATCGGGTCCCTTAGCCCCTCGGCTTGTTTGGGGCAGAGGATGAAGACTGGGGCTGAGGGATGTCAGAGGTGACATTGTTACGCCACAGTAAGAAGGAAACACTTGTTCTTCTTTCTCCAGGTGAGACCCTGACATGTAACACGTGCTTTGGCCAAACGGACACCTGCAGTTTTGCTCCAGGGACCTGCCAAGACAACAAGGCTACTGGTGGCTGCCTCTCCGTGGCAGAAGCTATTACACTGGGTAGGTGACATTGCCATCAACCCAGGCACATCCTATCCTGCAGTCTGTCACCATCCTCATCGCTAAGGACAACCCCAAACAGTCCATCGACAAAGCACATTCACCCGGCACAGAACTCTCAGTCTGTGCTCGACACGGCCTTTATTCAGGCAACGTTACGGTGTCTTATGTAGCGACTGGAAGACTCGGCGGTTCGAAATCCTGGCCCCATTGGAGTCCGTTGTAAATCTCCCATTGACTTCAGTGGGGTCAGGATCTCACCCCTTGAGCTTTATCCCCGCAATGGACGGCTGCGCTGCAAGAAGCGAAGCTGCTTTGGGTGGAAATGCACTTTCTGAATCGTGTTAAAAAAGGAAATTGGCGCTGAGATCCCTTGGACACGGCCGGGCTCCCAATGTCCTGTCTGAAGCTGTTAGTCACCTGCTCAGGGCTGGAGCTCTGCCTTACACGGTTCTTCCCCTTGCTTGGGATGCAAATTCAAGATACTTTTTGCCATTTGACTTAAAGAGATTCCAAACCGTCTCCATGTTCAACTCCCTGAGGTTCTCACGCCAGCGGATCTCGCTAGTTCCCTTCATTTCGCAACGTTTGGAATCGAAAATCTGAGTTACAGACCTGGCTTTGTTCATCCTCCCACTGAATTACAGAGAGTAAATGGCTCCTTCCACTTACCTTGTAAGAAGGATGCAAAGCACAGCATCAGCTTTAACGTCGTCTGGCATTATCTACCTACCTACCTGCTTCTCTATCTATCCCCATCCACCCCCTCTATCTATCTATCTATCTATCTATCTATCCCCATACATGCCCACCTGCCTCTCACCACACTCAGGAAATGTTCCCATCACAGTCACAAATGGGTTTATTAAAACTTCCACCCACTCAGGGTGTCTTTGTAGCGAGCGGCGACTCACCAGCGTGGCGCCTCCTGCTGGTCGTCCTGTGAATTAGCTCTCCAGCTCCGGAGCGCCCTCTGCAGGCCTCTGTCTCGCCTATCGCTGGCCCCTGTGACCCTCCCGGACCCCGGTGCCCCCTTTTCCCTGGGGTTCTGCCCTAGCAGTACCCCCACAGCTCTCTGGGTCTCCCCTTCCCGGGGAACCCCCAACCTTGTATCCCCACCTCGCCTCAGTCTATGGCCACTGCCAGTCATCAAGGAGCCCCCGTTCCCTGGGGCAGACTGCAGTATAAACGTCACTCATCATAGGCAAGGGGGGTTTGGACCCGCTGCCCTTGCCTAACCCTCAGACTGCACCTCTGTAGCTCCAGTGCCTCCCTTAGGCCCTTCTCAAGGCCTGCAGCCTGGGGGGTTGCCAGGCTGGGATTCCCCAGCCCCGCTCCACTCAGGCACCCTATTCAGCTCGCTAGCAGCCAGGCCCTTCTCTCTTGCGAGCTAGAGAGAATCTGCCCGAGCTCCTGGCCCACAGCCTCTTATAGGGCGTGGCCCCACCTGTGGCTATTTCCCCCAATCAGCCTATTCTTACTGGTTCCCCACCACAGCCCTTCCCAGAGCTGTTTTAAACCCCGTCAGGGCAGGAGCAGGGTTACTGCCCTGCTACAGTCTTCACTGCAGAGTTAACATGGGCTGTCACCCGAGTTTGAGCCCTAATCCCCACACCTCCCCCTACTATCCACCCAGAAAACCCTTTAACCTCAGGTTAGCTGCTGCAATTTGGGGTGGAGTTTAGACCCGGGTTCCTCTTTATCTTCCTGAATTGTGGGTCCAAGAACTAGATACAGGATCCCAGCAGCGTCGCCCCAGGGCCAAATATGGAGGGAAAATAACCTCCCTGCTGTTACTCGCGGGTCCCCTCCCAGCCTCTCATTTTCTTTTTTGGTTTTCTGTCTTTAACAAAGATGGGACACAGAACACGTACTTCTACAAACAGTGTCTGAGTAGCTATAAGAGTGACATCGAAGTCCCCATCTCCTTCACTGTTGGGAATGGCAAGTATGTGAGGATCAACACCACACGATGCAACACAGATAACTGTAACTCGGCTGTACTTGGAGGTAAGTTATGAGTGTGTTTTTACCGTCCCTCTTTAACGGGTTGTCGACATGAACAGTGAGACGGCGCTGAGCTGGGCTGTGAATCCAGCTCCTCGTGTGCCCCCTGCCGATGCCCGTGACCGTTCGGGCGCTTTGGAAGGGCACTAGCTCAAAGCACATTAACGAACGGTTCACGCACGTCAGCAGGGTGCACGTGGCCAGCTAGGCCGTGGCAGTCTGGTGCAGGGTCGATTCACACCTGGTGGATCCTTACACCCCGGCCCCCCTTGTTACAGTCGAATGGTTCATGTGGACCATCCCCTGGCACAAGTGTATTATTTCCCATTTCTCCCCTTTACTGCCCCCAATGTCCATTCACTCGAATGTCATTTCTGTCGCCATTGAAATGCCCATAGTTGGCGGGTCTCCAAACCAGGGGGTAGAACAGTCGGGGCCCATGTGAAATCAGACGGGCGAGGGCTGCATGCAAGAGGGGGCAGCAGCTGGAAGAGGCTCAAATCTAAACCTCCCTGAACCTGTCAGGCTCCACCTTCAAACTAGCCGGGGTCTGGAACTGATTGGATGCGGCGTTCAAGGACAGTCGTGTCACAGACAGACAGAGAAATGCCATGGGGCTGGGGGTAGGGCCTTCACCTGCTCAGACAATGCAGGGCACATCCACCAGATTGAACGAGGTTTAACCCACCCTGTGACCATCTCTCTCTCTCTCTCGGTTCTCAGTGCCCACGGGGAGCACCACCGAGAATGGGCTGCAGTGCCCAACCTGCTTCGCTCTGAACTTCACTCTCTGCAACAGCTCAGTCACCCCTTGTAACGGGGACGAGACCTATTGCATCGATTTCACTGGGTTTCTATACCAAGGTAAATGCTGCCAGCTGGCCGCAGTGGGGGAGCTACCCCAGGAATCTCACACCCCAGGAACTCCCCAGAGAGCTGGTGAAAACTAGTCTGTGCTGGGCCCTTGGGCGGGTGGGGGCATCCAAGAGGGTTTTTTGGCAGGAGGGAAGGAGAGAGGAACTTGGAAATTTCCCCTTCCTCACCAGTTCCCCCATCTCAGTAATGCCGCCCTGGTCCTGGAGTTATACAACATGGTATCTTGCCATGAGAAGGGTTGTTATGTCAATGATGCAGAGCTGGGGATAGAACCCAGGAGTCCTGGCTCCCAGCCCCCACTGCTCTAACCACTAGACTCCACTCCCTTTATGTTTAATGTGAAGCTAAGCTATTGCTCAGTGCGGAAGCTCCTGTTCTCAGTGTGTGTCCAGGACTCCCAGCGCTTTGGGGTGTTTATACAATAACTGAACCGAGCGGTTGGGGCTGCCGGGGACGGTGAGAGCCGGACGTGTTCCCCGGGGGTGCCGGGCGCTGGGGAAGGATCCGCCCCCGGCGATCAGCTGGGTCCCAAACTCCAGCTTCAGTTTCTTGTGTGGAGCTGCAGAAAGTGGTTTGGGGGAGACGAGAGGGGACCAGACGCCCGCCCTGCCGTGGCCGGTTACAGCGAGAGCAGGGAGAGCACTCGGCGGGTGGGAACGGGAGGCAGAGGTGGGAACCGCTGGATGGTGGAGATAGAGGTTCTGGGGGCAGAGAAGGAACCAGAGCTGCCCGCGCCGAATAACAGGCTGGTTTCGTCCCTCAGGTTCATCTCCTTCACCATTTCAAGCGAAAGGCTGCGCTACTGCATCTGCTCAGGCCATTAAACCTGGAGCCAACCTGATTTCTACACCCTACACGTTCTCCTTTTTTTGGGGGCAAAGTGTTCCAGCACAGAAAATACCCACCAGCCCCCCTCCCATAACCACCCCCTCCGCTAATACCACCAACCCCCCTCCCACAAATGCCATCCCTGCTAATACCACCACCAGCCCCACCACCACTCCTACTACCACCACTACCACCCCTACAACCACCACCACCCCCAACACAACTACCACAAACAAAACAACCACCACCCAGAAAACACCCACCCCTACAACCACCCCCACCACCAAACCCACTACCCCATCCAAAACAACCACCTCATCCAAACCCGCCCGCCCCGCCCAAACAACCCCCAGTGGGGCCAGCCCGGCTCTGGGGAAATTCTCCTTTGCCCTCTACCTGCCTGGCCTGACTGGGCTGCTGCTGGTGAAGCTGCTCTCCTGACCCCGCCCGGCACGGCCCACGCAGCACCTGGTGCCTGTGAATAAAGGCCTGAAGTCCCAGCTACCCCCCTCCGAGGACCCTCCGCGCTGCCGGGGCGATGCAAAGGGGCTGCTGCATAGCCAAGGGTCTGCCCAGCGTATGGGTGTGTGTCTGTCCCGGTACCTCGCGGCTGGCTGGAATCTCTCTGTGCATTAGCAAATTCACCGAATAAATCAGGATCTGAAATAAAAGCCCCGGTGTGGTGGTGTGTTTGCGTTGCCTGTTGCTGAGCCCGTCCGCATGAGACTGGGGCGCTGTCAGATGCATTAGCCACAGAAGAATTTGCTTGGCTTTGTGTGTGTGTGTGCGTGTGTGTGCGTGTGTGTATAAATATAAAATCTACAATAAAAATCTACATTCCAAGCACACCATGGATGTTGCCCACTCAAGCACTGAGAAGTTAGGAAATGCCAGAACACACAGTGCCAGTACGAGCTTAATTCAATCCCCCGGCGCGTTTGCAGTGTGCTACAGCCTTTGATTCCACGATCACACACTGTGCGTTTCCACCGCAGCCCTGCCTCGGTCAATACGTCTTTTCCTTCTCGTTGGGGCATTACCACAGCCGTATATCTCACCCGCCATTCCTAGCCCGCACTTCCCTGAACGATTAATGACACCTCCTGGGCCTCTCTGTGGAGTTCTCACCACAGGATCTGGGGGCCTCACAGACATTCATCACTTGGTTTGTGCAACAGCCTGGTGGGACTTGGGAAACTGAAGCACGGTGGGGCTCCACACAGGGGGTCCTGACACACATCTGCCGCGCAAATGGCCACACTGCTATCCACACTCGAGCATAAGAATGTAAGAATGGCCATACTGGGTCAGACCAAAGGTCCATCTAGCCCAGTGTCTTGTCTTCGGACAGTGGCCAATGCCAGGTGTCCCAGAGGGAATGAACAGAACAGAGACTCATCAAGTGATCCATCCCCCGTCGCTCATTTCCAGCTTCTGGCAAACAGAGGCTAGGGACACTATTCCTGCCCATCCTGGCTAATAGCCATTGATGGACCTATCCTCCATGAACTTATCTAGTTCTTGTTTGAACCCTGTTATAGTCTTGGCCTTCACAACATCCCCTGGTAAAGAATTCCACAGGTTGACTGTGAGTTGTATGAAGAAGTACTTCCTTTTTTTGTTTTAAACCTGCTGACTATTAATTTCATTTGGTGGCCCCCAGTTCTTGTGTTATGAGGAGTAAACAACACTTCCTTATTCACTTTCTCCACACCAGTCATGATTTTATAGACCCCTATGATATCTCCTCTTGGTCGTCTCTTTTCCAAGCTGAAAAGTCCCAGTCTTATTAATCTCTCCTCATATGGCCAGAAGTTCCATACCCCTTATCATTTATGTTGCCCTTTTCTGAACCTTTTCCAATTCCAATATATCTTTTTTGAGATGGGGCGACTACATCTGCACACAGTATTCCAGATGTGAGTGTAGCATGGATTTATATAGAAGCAATATGATATTTTCTGTCTTATTATCTTATCCCTTTCTTGATGATTCCCAACATTCTGTTTGCTTTTTTGACTGACGCTGCACATGGAGTGGATGTTTTCAGAGAACTATCTACAGTGACTCCAAGATCTCTTTCTTGAGTGGTAACAGCTAATTTAGACCCCATCATTTTATATGTTGAGTTGGGATTATGGTTTTCAATGTGCATTACTTTGCATTTATCAACATTGAATTTCATCTGCCATTTTGTTACCCAGTCACCCAGTTTTGTGAGATCCCTTTGTAACACTTCGCAGTCAGCTTTGGACTTAACTCTCTTGAGTAGTTTTGTATCATCTGTAAATTTTTCCACCTCACTGTTTACCCCTTTTTCCAGATCGTTTATAAATATGTTGAAAAGGACTGTGCCCAGTTCAGACCCTTGGGGGACACCACTATTTACCTTTCTCCATTCTGAAAACTGACAATTTATTCCTTCCCTTTGCTTCCTATCTTTTAACCAGTTACTGACCTATGAGGGAACCTTCCCTCTTATCCCATGACAGCTTACTTTGTTTAAGACCCTTTGGTAATAGATGTTGTCAAAGGCTTTCTGAAAATCTAAGTACACTAGATCCACTGGATCCCCCTTGTCCACATGCTTGTTGACCCCCTCAAAGAATTCTAGTAGATTGGTGAGGCGTGATTTTCCTTTACAAAAAATCATGTTGACTCTTCCCCAACAAATCATGTTCATCCATGTGTCTGATCATTCTGTTCATTATTATAGTTTCAACCAGTTTGCCAAGTACTGAAGTCAGGAGTACCGGCCTGTAATTACCAGGATCACCTCTCGAGTCTTTTTTAAAAATTGGCATCACATTAGCGATCCTCCTTTCATCTGGTACAGAAGCTGATTTAAATGTTAGGTTACAGATGACAGTTAGTAGTATATCCTCAATTTGACATTTGAGTTCCTTCAGACCTCTTGGGTGAATACCATCTGGGCCTGGTGACTTAATAATATTTAGTTTATCAATGTGTTCCAAAACCTCCTCTAATGACACCTCAATTTGGGACAGTTCCTCAGATCTGTCATCCAAAAAGAATGGCTCAGGTATGGGAATCTCCCTCACATCCTCAACAGTGAAGACCGATGCCCCTGTTCCTGTTTGCCAGAAGTTGGGAATGGGTGATGGGGGGTGGATCACTTGATTATTACCTGTTCTGTTCATTCCCTCTGGGACACCTGGCATTTGCCACTGTCAGCGGACAGGATACTGGACTAGATGGACCTTTGGTCTGACCCAGTATGGCCGTCCTTATGTTCTTACAGGTCTTTGTCTAACGTGCTCTTAAAAATTTCCAATTATGAAGAGTTCACAACCTCCTTAGGTAATTTATTCCAGTGCTTAACTACCCTGACTAGATAGGTCAAGATTTTCCTATGTCCGATTCAAACCACCCTTGCTGCAATTTAAACCCATTGCTTCTTGTCCTGTCCTCAGAGGTTAACGAGAACAATTTTTCACTCTCCTCCTTCTAACGACGTTTTATGTAGTTGAAAACTGTTCTCATGTCCCCCCTTGGTCTTCTCTTCTCCAGACTAAACAAACCCATTGTGACGGGTTTGGTCACAGAGATCCCCTTGGGACTATCCATTTTACTCTGTATAAAGCTTATACAGGGTGTGGCAAAGCTTATACAGGGTAAATTCATAAATTTTCCGCCCTCTATAACACGGATAGAGAGATATGCACAGCCGTTTGCTCCCTCAGGTATTAATATCTTACTCTGGGTTTATTAATAAACAAAAGTGATTTTATTAAGTATAAACAGTAGGATTTAAGTGTTTTCAAGTAATAACAGACAGAACAAAGTAAGTCACCAAGCAAAATAAGGCAATAACACACAGGTCTAAGCCTAATACATTAAGAAACTGATTACAGGTAAAAAGCAACAGAGGGTCCTGTGGCACCTTTAAGACTAACAGAAGTATTGGAGCATAAGCTTTCGTGGGTAAGAACCTCACTTCTTCAGATGCAAGTAATGGAAATGTCCAGAGGCAAGTATAAATCAATATGGAGATAACGAGGTTAGTTCAATCAGGGAGGGTGAGGTGCTCTGCTAGCAGTTGAGGTGTGAACACCAAGGGAGGAGAAACTGCTTCTGTACTTGGATAGCCATTCTCAGTTTTTGTTTAATCCTGATCTGATGGTGTCAAATTTGCAAATGAACTGGAGCTCAGCAGTTTCTCTTTGGAGTCTGGTCCTGAAGTATTTTTTGCTGTAAGACGACTACCTTTACATCTGCTATGGTGTGGCCAGGGAGGTTGAAGTGTTCTCCTACAGGTTTTTGTATATTGCCATTCCTGATATCTGACTTGTGTCCATTTATCCTCTTGCGTAGTGACTGTCCGGTTTGGCCAATGTACATAGCAGAGGGGCATTGCTGACATATGATGGCATATATAACATTGGTGGACATGCAGGTGAATGAGCCGGTGATGTTGTAGCTGATCTGGTTAGGTCCTGTGATGGTGTTGCTGGTGTAGATATGTGGGCAGAGTTGGCATCGAGGTTTGTTGCATGGGTTGGTTCCTGAGTTAGAGTTGTTATGGTGCGGTGTGTGGTTGCTGGTGATTACAGGTAATATCTCACCCTCAGAGATGCTCCAATAAGCTTCTTTCACAGACTAGACTCCTTCCTAGTCTGGCCCCATTCCTTTCCATGGTACAGTTTTTGTTAGTTCCAGCAGACATCTCTGGTAGTAAGAAGGGGTTTTCTCATGACTGGAAGCCCCCTTTGTCTTGCTCCATTCCCTTTTATAACTTTGGCACAAGGCGAGAATCTTTTGCCTGTGCTTGGTTCCCACCCCTCCTTCTAAATGGAAAAGTACCAGGTTTAAGATGGATTTCATATCAGGTGACATGGCCACGTCTCCATTCCCCGTGGGCTGGCCCACACATACACAGGAAGGCTTTCAAGAAACTAAGGCCATTTAAAACTGATTGTTTCTGGAGCATCCTTAATGGCCTCCACTTAATATGTTTACATCAGTGATACAAGTTTATATCTTATTCTCCCAACTCCAGATATAGAAATAATACATGAAAACAAATAGGATGAACACACTTAGTAGATTACAAGCTTTCTAATGACACCACACAAGGGGTATTTAGCGTAAAACATATGCCAGTTATGTCATATTCATAAGCATACTTCCATAAAGCTTCCGTTGTATAAGGCGCTGGTGAGACCTCATTTGGAGTACTGTGTGCAGTTCTGGTCTCCCATGTTTAAAAAAGATGAACTCAAACTGGAACGGGTGCAGAGAAGGGCCACTAGGATGATCACAGGAATGGAAAACCTGTCGTATGAAAGGAGACTAGAGGAGCTCGGGTTGTTTAGTCTGACAAAGCGAAAGCTGAGGGGGGATATGATTGCTCTCTTTAAATATATCAGAAGGATAAATACAAGGGAGGGAGAGGAATTATTCCAGCTTAGTACTAATGTGGACACGAGAACGAATGGATATAAACTGGACGTGGGGAAGTTCAGGCTTGAAATTAGACGAAGGTTTTTGACCATCAGAGGGGTGAAATATTGGAACGGCCTTCCGAGGGAAACGGTGGGGGCGACGGACCTGTCTGGTTTTAAGATTAAGTTAGATAAGTTTATGGAGGGAATGGTTTAATGGTAAAACATATTAGCCAAGGAATACCAAGCAATGGCAGGTAAATAGTATAATGGCTAACAAGGGTCAGGCTGGAGACTCTTGCCTACATGCTCGGGGTCTTACTGATCGCCATATTTGGGGTCGGGAAGGAATTTTCCTCCAGGGTAGATTGGCTGAGGCCCTGGAGGTTTTTCGCCTTCCTCCGCAGCATGGGGCAGGGATCGCTAGCAGGAGGGTTCTCTGCCAATTGAAGTCACTAAAACACAGGATTTGGGGACTTCAACAGCAGAGTCAAGGGAAGGGGTAGGGACAGTTTTGTGGCCTGCAGCATGCAGGGGGTCAGACCAGATGATCATGATGGTCCCTTCTGACCTTAAAGTCTATGAGTCTATGAGTCTATGAGTGCAACATCACACCCACGTTTTTTAATCTTCCCTCATAGGTCATGTTTTCTAGACCTTTAATCATTTTTGCTGCTCTTCTCTGGACTTCCTCCAATTTGTCCACATCTTTCCTGAAATATGGAGCCCAGAACTGGACACAACATTCCAGTTGAGGCTTAATCAGCACGGAGTAGAGCGGAAGAATTACTTCTTGTATCTTGATTACCACACTCTTGCTAAGACAGTCCAAAATGATGGTTTTGTTTTTGCAACAGCATTACATTGTTGACTCACACTTAGCTTGTGACCCACTATGACCCCCTGATCCCTTTCCGCAGTTCTCCTTCCTAGGTAGTCATTTCCCATTTTGTATGTGTGCAACTGATTGTTCCTTCCTAAGTGGAGTACTTTACATTTTTCCTTATTGAATTTCATTGTATTTCCTTCAGACCACTTATCCAGTTTGTCCACCACATTTTGGATTTTAATCCTATCCTCCAAAGCACTTGCAACCCCTCTCAGCTTGGTATCATCCACAAACTTTATCAGTATACTCTCTATGCCATGATCTAAATAATTTATGAAGACATTGAACAGAGCTGGACCCAGAACTGATCCCTTCAGGACCCCATTCATTATGCCCTTCCAGCCTGACTGTGAACCACTGATGACTACTTTCTGGGAACAATTTTCCAACCGGTTTTGCACCACTTTATAGTAGCTTCATCGAGGTTGTATTTTCCTAGTTTGTTTATGAGAAGGTCTTGGGAGACAGTATCTAAAGCTTTACTAAAGTCAAGATTATACCACATCTACCGCATCCCTCCCTTCCACAAGGCTTGTTACCCTGTCAAGGAAAGCTATCAGGTTGCTTTGACATGATTTATTATTGACAAATCCATGTTGGCTGTTACTTAGCACCTTGTAATCTTCTAGGTGTTTGCAAACTGATTGCTTGATTATTTGTTCCATTATCTTTCCGGGAACAGAAGTTAAGTTGACTGGTTTGTAATTCCCTGGGTCGTCCTTATTTCACTTTTTATAGACTGGCAGTAGATTTGCCCTTTCCAGTCTTCTGGAATCTCTCCCGTCTTCCATGACTTTTCAGAGATAATCACTAATGGCTCAGATATCTCCTCAGTCAGCTCCTGGAGTATTCTAGGATGTATTTCATGAGGCCCTGTTGACCAGAAGACATTTAACTTGTCTACGCAATTTTTAACCTGTTCTTTCTCTATTTTAGTTTAGTTTAATGGAGATATCCCATCTCCTAGAACTGGAAGGGACCTTGAAAGGTCATCGAGTCCAGCCCCCTGCCTTCACTAGCAGGACCAAGTACTGATTTTGCCCCAGATCCCCAAGTGGCCCCCTCAAGGATTGAACTCACAACCCTCTGATCCTACCTCATATTCGCTGGTGTTCACTACATAAGACGTCTGATTGCTACTAACCTTCTGGTGAAAACTGAAACAATACAGTCATTTAGCACCTCTGCCATTTCCATTGTCCGTTATTGTCTTTCCCCCCTTCACTGAGTAATGCGCCTACCCTGTCCTTGGTTTTCATCTTCCTTCTAATATATTTGTAGAATGTTTCCTTCTTACCCTTTCTGTCTCTAGCTAGTTTAATCTCGTTTTGTGCCTTGGCCTTTCTAACTTTGTCCTGACATGCTTGTTTTGAGTGTTTATATTAATCCTTCATAATCTGACTTACTTTCCACTTTTTGTGGGACTCTTTTTAGAGTTTCAGATCATTGAAGATCTCCTGGTTTGGACAGAGTGGTCTCTTGCCATCCTTCCTACGCAGTGGGATAGTTTGCTCCTGTGCCTTTAATATGCCAACTGTCTTTAATACATTTATATAAATAATCCACAGCTTTTCCATCACACTTTTCATCAGTCGACCTCCAACCACTCTCTCTCTTTAGATTCCTGGAGATCCTAACACCTGGATTCCGTCTGGAAACCCCCTACCCACCTCGACAACCTCCGGGATTAATACTGTCCTGAAATACAAGTAAGGCCGAAATGCTCTTCTCCATTCTATTATTCTATAAATAAATTCCTTCAGCCGGGTGTGACGTCATGCGCGTGAGACCCATTTTGCTGCAATGCCCTTGACATGGGGCGAGGAACAAAATGTGTCACCAATTAATATTTACACAATTTAATGATAAGGAGTTTAGCAACCTGTTCTGGGAATGGGAGGGGAACTGTTCTAATGGAACCAACCCCATGGCCATCCTTGGTTTCCTTGGGATGGTTTCACTGGACCCCCCATTTGGTGTCAATTGGCCATTGCTCCATTATTGTCAATGGAACCAGATCCCCGGCTGCTGTCAATTGGCCAATGTGTGATTTCCAGCACCCGATGAACTGGCTAAACCCCTCTAATGTGCAAACAGTCACACCTCTACCCTTGTGACTAAGCTGAGTATTACCTCTTATCTCTGTTGCACGAACTAGCTGATTGTATGGAACAAGTTCTATAAAACACAAGCTGATGGGCTGAGAAAGGGTCAGTCTGAATTGTATTTAAAGACGGAGTGGCCAGGCATGAGGGTCGTGTAATATATTACATTTTAGGAAATCATTCACTGTTACTGCCTATGTATATATGAATCCGATTCTGTCTTTGGCCTATATAGAGAGAAAAGGGGCCGTGCTAGACAGGTTAGTGCATCTCTTCAATTTACAGAGAACTTGGAGGTGAACAGAACCATTGTGCGGCTGAAGGTAAGAGTTTTTAAGCCTTGTTAAATTATTGTTTGTTATCTTTCATGATATGCTACAAAGCTTGTAAAGGCTGGAGATATATTTCAAATTCAAGCTCCCATTGTAAAACCCCACGACGATGATAGAGCAGGGATAAGAGGCTCAGTTTGTGCACAGGAAAAGATGCCTCACTCATGGAATGGTGTGTGAACGAAATAGGGAGATTTTCAAAGGCAAAACCAGCAGCGTGGGGGCCAGCGTCTGCAGAAACTCACTGGGAGTCGGGTCTCAAACACCCTTCGGCTGCTTTGAACATCCCAGGTTCAGGGAACAGAGAAGAACCAGTTGACATAATTGATTTGAACTGTCAAAAAGACTTTGGCAAGCTCCCTCACTGTAGGGCAGTAACAGGGCCGGCCCACAACATTTTGGCACCTTAGACGGGGAGCTCAAATGACGCCCCATGCCCCCTCGCTTGGGCCAAAACTTTGAAAGGTCTCAATTCTGCCTTCTTCCTGTTCTACTCCTCTCATGGTACGGTTCTGCTACCTACCCAATAAAGGGGAACTAACAACTTAAAATGCCTTGTTCAAATATACTGCTGAAAAAAATCCTGAAAAAATGGAAATGTTTTGTCTTCTCAATTCCAGAATTAAATATTTTGATTTTTTTCAACTCAAAATGTCATTTCAAAATTGGAGGCAACATTTATCTTTAAACCATTTTAAGAATGTTTTTAAATGCCTGAAAACGAACCCAAACCATTTTTTGTTCGGCTTTTCGGTCAGATGAGAACTTTGGTTCAACTGAAATGTGTTTTTATTTCCGGATCTTTTGAAACTACCAGTGAAGCAAAATATTGGTTATTTGTGCAGCTCTGATCCTTGGTGCTTTCCCCCCCAGATCTCGTCTGGAATTCCCTTTTCGGTCTTGACTCTCTCCTCCTCTCCCCTGGCAGTGCTCGCTGTGTCAGCCGTGAGAAGCTCCGTTCAGCTCCGAGCCCAACTCCGTGCACCTCCCAGCACCAGGATGGTTTCCTTCATCCTCTGCCTTCTCCCTGCTCTCCTAGCTACAACGAGTGCACAAACTACCCCAGGTGAGTCATCCGCTGCTGTGGTCATGTAACCCCCTGGACTTGGACCCTTTATACCCCACAGATCCCCAGTCAGGGGAACATCCAGCATGTGCAGGGAGGGGGATTAGCTCTGTGTGGGGTACAGGGCCCTGTCTACACTACGGCTATTGAAGCAGTTTAACCACAGTGCTGTAGCTCGGCCGGCAGAGCCCCATAGTGAAGACGTCGCCTGTCCCAATGGACGGGGTTTTTCCGTCCCTGTGGGAACTCCCCTCCCTGAGCCGGTAGCCAGGCCGAGGGAAGCATTCACCCGTCGACCTGCATCTACTCCAGGGGTTAGATCGGCCGAGCTGCGGTGCTCAGGGTGTGGACTTTTCAACCCCCCTGAGCAGTGTATCTAGATCACCCTGGTTAGTGTAGACCAGGCCTGATGGGCACCATGACCGGATACTGCCCTGAATTCTTATTTCCACAAAGGCCCCTCGGCACTGCTTTGGCAGCATAAAGGGGACTCCATATAGGAGTAAATTACACTGCTAAGGGCCTGAGTGTAACCTGGAATCAGGGCTCTCCAGCCTAGCAAACAGAGGCAGAATGAGATGCAATGGCTGGGAGTTGAATTTAGACCAATCCAAGGTGCAGCATGTGTGCAGGGCTTTGAAGGGCAGAGATTGTTCACATACAGGTCCTCAAGAGGTCTGTGCGTGTCCATGTGCTGTTAATGCCACTTGTATCAATGGTAATTTGGGGAACACGGGACAATGAACGTCCTTTTGTTCTGTTTTTTGCCTGGCAATTTCCATCCTTCCCATTCCCCACAGACTGCGAACGGCTGGCCTGAGCCAGAGGGATGGGTGCAAAGTTGGCTTTACCTTAAGCTCAGGGCCATGTAACCGGGATCTAAACCTCGGGGACCAGTCTTCAGAGAGCCTTCCCAATGGGGAGCAATCCCCACAAGCCTAGGGGCCAAGACAGCTGGCTTCTGCACCCCAAACCCTTCTGTCAGACCCCTCTGATTGCCGGCTGCAGGGCCGGCCCACAACATTTTGGCACCTGAGGTGGGGAGCTCAAATGACGCCCCCATGCCCCGTCGCGTGGGCTAAAACTTTGAAAGGTCTCAATTCTGCCTTCTTCCTGTTCTACTCCTCTCATGGTACGGCTCTGTTATCTACCCAATAAAGGAGAACCAACAACTTAAAATGCCTTGTTCAAACATTTTAAGTAACACTTAACTTTCAAACGCCTGAACAGCAAATGTAACTTTTCTTGTCTGCATAGTAAACACTGGCATTTTTATCTGTCTGAATAATCGAAGTGGTGCTTTCCGTGCCTTCTTGGTTGCAAAGATTTGAACTGCTCACTGCTGAAGGTCCACAGTCTGGGCCAGCTCGTGCTCTATTGAGATGGTTGCAAGGCCGACCAGCCTCTCCTGTGTCATTGTGGAGCGCAGATGTGCTTTTATTAACTTCAGCTTGGAGAAGCTGCGTTCTCCACTGGCAACTGTTACAGGAAGTGTTAGAAGTATGCGCAGAGCAACAAAAGCATTTGGAAAGAGGGTGGTCATCTTATTAGTGCACATATATTCCAGAACAGCCTTTGGAGTTGATCCTGCTGAAATGTATCTTGAAAGGGCTTTCAGTTCATCACCTAAATCACTCGCATCAATATCGCGCGTCATCATGTGTCAACACTGTCTCTAGTGCCCTGCATTGCTGGTGTAGGTCTTCTTCAGGTGTAGTGAGGAGTTTTGGAATATCCTACAACATCCCAAATATACTGCTGGGTTCCTTGAGCTGCATGAAACGTTCTTCAACTGACTGTATTGCACAATCCAGCACCTGGTTAAAGAATTCAACTTTGAATTGTTGTTTGGGGTTTCTTATGGGATTATCCCATGCCTCGTAATCAAAATGTCTTCTTCTTCGGTGACTCTTGTATTCTTGAATGGGTGGGAAATAGCTTCGGTAGTATCATCAATGTCAATACATTCTAGAAAATGCTCTCTGACAGTCACCATTGCAGGGATATTTTCACTAGTTTCTGTTACAAAACGCACCATTAAAATCATTTGTTTTGTATGGCTGATGTCATGTGTGCAGTCCAGAATAACAGAGTAATATCTTGCTGACTTCAGATATGCCACAATCTTCTGTTTGACATTTGTTGCCAGTAACTGTATGATCTCATTTTGAATTGTTTTTCCAAGGTAGTGGTGCGTGTACATTTCTTGGGTGGTGACTCTTCTCAGATGATCGTGGAGTACAGCATCAAACTCAGCCATCAGCTCCACAGATTTAAGGAAGTTTCCATTGTTTGGCACATACAGCTGATCTGAAGTGCCACGCAGTGCTAGGTTTTGGGTAGCCAGCATTCTCACAATGGCAATGAGCCTTTTCAGAACATTTTGCCAGTAAAGAGACTCTGATCCAATCTTCTCTTGATCATCTATGGCGGCCTTTAACCTTAGTCTCATCTCAAGCTCTTTCCCCCTATGGAATGTTCTCTGGTGATTTGCTGCCTTCTCATGGCATGCCAGATTTCTAGCCAGATTTTTCCAGTCCTTTGTTCCTGTAGAACCCAATGTGGCTGGAACATTAGACTGGAAGGGTTTACAACAAAAACAGTATGCAGCATTCTGGGTTTTTGAATACATGAGCCATGGCCTCTTCACTTTGTCACCATTGGGGATTTGACGCCAGTAATGTGTTGGATGGAAACTTCTATTTTCATTGTCTTTGGGGAACATGAAGTTTTTCACTTGCTGTGGCCCATGCACTACAAGGAAGTCCCTCAGGCTACTGCTCAAGTGGGTCCACAGTCCTGGATCATCTAGACTCCACCACACTCTTCTCTGATCTACACTTTTCTTCAGGAATGTGCCTGGTTACATCCATCGGAGATGGAGATATGGATGCTGCAGTAGCTGCCAGGTCACCTGCCCTCTGACTAACGGGAAGATCAGGCATCTCCTCACCACTCCCATCCTCACTGGGGCCGGAAGGCTGACCGTGAACATTTGTGTCTGTATCTCAGGAGAGCTCCTTCCTGCTGAGATAGAAAAGCTTCCTTTGCTTTCTTTATCTGAATGCTGCCCCAGAGGGGCGTTTTCTTCTTTCACTCATGACTGCAGTTCTGTGCCAGCTACAGTGGCTCTCAACACTCAATTGAAGGGGACAAATAAGCAGGCTGGTAGCAGGGCCTGAGTGTGGGAAGATATCAGCGTCTTAAGGGCCTAACTGGCTCCTACTACTTCAGTTGACCACCTGTTCTCCTCAGGTGGGTTCAGGGAAGCAGCAGGAAACAGGAAGCTCCCTGAGAAGCTGGTGTTAATTAGTCCGGGCTCCTGGGGTGCTGGAGAGATACATGAGAGGCTTCTCCTCTTCTCTCTCCCTGCAGCTCCTGCTGCTTTCTGTTATTCCCTCTCCCCTTTTCTCCTACCTGCCTGTTATGTCTCTTGTGCCCTCCTTCCTCCAGCCCAGCACTCCACCATCTCTGTGCATCTAGAGCAGAGAGAATACATAGGCACCCGCAGCAGTCACAATTTTCTACACTCTGGGTCCTAGTGGCCCCCCCACAGCCTGGCACTGAGGCGGCTGCCTCAGTTCGCCTCATGGTAAGGCCAGTCCTGGCCAGCTGGCAGCCCAGAGAGCAGGGCTGCACTCACATCAGTGGCCTTTCCCTATTTCTATGCAACCCAATAACTTTGGAACCCTACATTCCATTGACTCCAGAATGTCAGGGGATGTTCTAGACAGCACTGGACAGAACCCTATTGACTTTGGGGGAAATCAGAAAACCAGAAAGGGGAAATCGGGGACACACCAAGCCCCTTGGTGTCTGGCCAGCCCGGCCACACTTTCAACCACCTCTGTGACTGTGTGTACGTCAAAGAACCGGTTGATGGGACCATTGACATCTTCCCGCCCATCAACCCCTCCCAGCCCAGCACTGCCCAGCGTCCCCATGGAGGTTAACATGTTACACCCTGAGAGCTGATCTCCCAGACAGAAAGAAGGATGATGGTGTGTGTGTGTGTGTATGGGGGGGGGGCTGAATTGGGGGCACACAGAGCCCCTGACATGGGGGGAGAATGAGGGGCCCCGGTATAGGGGATTGGGAAGGGAGGACACAGCGGCACTGGCATGATTGGGGGAGAATGGGGAACCCTGATATGGGGGATGGGGAAATGGGGGGCACACAGAACCCCTGGCATGAGGTAGGGGGTGGAGGGGGTTGATTGGTATCCTGGAAATAGAAGGGGGTGGGAGGGGTACACAAGGAGTTTGGGAGGGCCATGGGGGGTTGCCAGGAGCCCGGGGCCATGCAATGGACTCAGCCAATGCACACTGCGAAGCGAGCGACTCTCCAGTACTGTGAATACCTGCACAACCGGAGCCACATCTGGGGTGGGCGGAGCTTATTTTGTGGGTGGGGCTTGGGAAGAGCATCATCCCCTTCACCCGTCCCCAGTCTGACCCCCCGGGTACTGCTGGCCCAGGGGCTGAAAGTGTTCAATTACTGAGTGTCCGGGAGGAAATCGGGTCTGTTAACCCCTCGGGTTGTTTGGAGTGGAGGGGGAAGACTGGGGCTAAGGGACGTGTCAGAGTGACACTGTCACGCCACAGTAAGAAGGAAACACTTATTCTTCTTTCTCCAGGTCAGACCCTGACATGTAACACGTGCTTTGGCCAAACGGAGGCCTGCAATTTTGCTCCAGGAACCTGCCAAGCCAACAAGGCAACTGGTGGCTGCCTCTCCGTGGCAGAAGATATTACACTGGGTAGGTGACATTGCCGTCAACCCAGGCACATCCTACCTTGCAGTCTGTCACCAGCCTCATCGCTAAGGACAACCCCAAACAGTCCATCGACAAAGCACATTCACCCGGCACAGAACACTCAGTCTGGGCTCAACACGGCCTTTATTCAGGCAATGTTACGGTGTCTTACGTAGCGACTGGAAGACACGGCGGTTCGAAATCCTGGCCCCATTGGAGTCAGTTGTAAATCTCCCATTGACTTCAGTGGGGTCAGGATCTCACCCCTTGAGCTTTATCCCCGCAATGGACGGCTGCGCTGCAACAAGCGAAGCTGCTCTGGGTGGAAATGTCCGTTCTGAATCGTGTTAAAAGAGGAAATTGGTGCTGAGATCCCCTGGACACTGCCGGGCTCCCGATGTCCTGTCTGAAGCCGTTAGTCACCTGCTCAGGGCTGGAGCTCTGCCTTACACGGTTCTTCCCCTTGCTTGGGATGCAAATTCAAGATACTTTTTGCCATTTGACTTAAAGAGATTCCAAACCGTCTCCATGTTCAACTCCCGGAGGTTCTCACGCCAGCGGATCTCGCTAGTTCCCTTCATTTCGCAACGTTTGGAATCGGAAATCTGAGTTACAGACCTGGCTTTGTTCATCCTCCCACTGAATTACAGAGAGTAAATGGCTCCTTCCACTTACCTTGTAAGAAGGATGCAAAGCACAGCATCAGCTTTAACGTCGTCTGGCATTATCTATCTATCTATCTATCTATCTATCTATCTATCCATCGATCCCCATTCACCCCCTCTATCTATCTATCCATCCATCCCCATCCACCCCCTCTATCTATCCATCTATCTATCCCCATCCACCCCCTCTATCTATCCATCTATCTATCCCCATCCACCCCCTCTATCCATCCATCTATCTATCCCCATCCACCCCATCTATCTATCGATCTATCTATCCCCATCCACCCCCTCTATCCATCTATCTATCTATCCCCATCCACCCCTCTATCCATCCATCCATCCATCCATCCATCCATCCATCCATCCATCCATCCACATATGTGCCCACCTGCCTCTGATCACACTCAGGAAATTTTCCCAGCACAGTCACAAATGGGTTTATTAAAACTTCCACCCACTCAGGGTACGGCTTCACTGCAGAATTAACATGGGCTGTGACCCGAGGTTTAGCCCTAACCCGCCCCCTCACTGTTCCCTACTATCCACACACAAAATCCTTTAACCTCAGGCTGGCTGATGCAATTTGGGGTGTAGTTTAGATCCGGGTTCCTCTTTAATTTCTTGAATTGTGGGCCCCCTAACTAGACACAGAATCCCAGCAGCGTCGCCCCAGGGAAAAATATGGAGGTAAAATAACCTCCCTGCTGTTACTCGAGGGTCCCCTCCCAGCCTCTCATTTTCTTTTTCTGTCTTTAACAAAGATGGGACACAGAACACGAACTTCTACAAACAGTGTCTGAGTAGCTATAAGAGTGACATCGAAGTCCCCATCTCCTTCACTGTTGGGAATGGCAAGTATGTGAGGATCAACACCACACGATGCAACACAGATAACTGTAACTCGGCTGTACTTGGAGGTAAGTTATGAGTGTGTTTTTACCGTCCCTCTTTAACGGGTTGTCGACATGAACAGTGAGACGGCGCTGAGCTGGGCTGTGAATCCAGCTCCTCGTGTGCCCCCTGCCGATGCCCGTGACCGTTCGGGCGCTTTGGAAGGGCACTAGCTCAAAGCACATTAACGAACGGTTCACGCGTGTCAGCAGGGTGCACGTGGCCAGTTAGGCCGTGGCAGGCTGGCGCAGGGTCGATTCACACCTGGCGGATCCTTACACCCCGGCCCCCCTTGCTACAGTTGAATGGTTCATGTGGACAAGCCCCTGTGTCAAGGTTCCTTCCCCACTCTGAACTTTAGGGTACAGATGTGGGGATCTGCATGAAAACCTCTAAGCTTCTCTACCAGCTTAGATCTGCTTTTGCTGCCACCACTCCCAATGTGCTAAGTCTCTTCCCTGGGAAGCCTTGAGAGACTCCTCCACCAATTCCCTGGTGAGTCCAGATCCAATCCCCTTGGATCTTAAAACAAGGAAAAATCAATCAGGTTCTTAAAAAGAAGGCTTTTAATTAAAGAAAGAAAGGTAAAAATCATCTCTGTAAAATCAGGATGGAAAATAACTTTACAGGGTAATCAGATTCAGAGAGCCCAGAGGAACACCCTCTAGCCATAGGTTCAAAGTTACAGCAAACAGAGGTAAACCCTCTAGCAAAAGGAACATTTACAAGTTGAGAAAACAAAGATAAACCTAACACGCCTTGCCTGGCTGTTACAAGTTTGAAATATGAGAGACTTGTTCAGAAGATTTGGAGAGCCTGGATTGATGTCTGGTCCCTCTTAGTCCCAAGTGCAAACAACCCCCAAAACATAGAGCACAAACAAAAGCCTTCCCCCCACCAAGATTTAAAAGTATCTTGTCCCCTTATTGGTCCTTTGGGTCAGGTGTCAGCCAGGTTACCTGAGCTTCTTAACCCTTTACAGGTCAAAGGATTTTGGAGTCTCTGGCCAGGAGGGATTTATAGTATTGTACACAGGACAGCTGTTACCTTTCCCTTTATAGTTATGACACCCTGGCACAACTGTATTTATTCCTATTTCTCCCCTTTACTGCCCCCAACATCCATTCACTCGAATGTCATTTCTGTCGCCATTGAAATGCCTGTCACTGGCGGGTCTCCAAACCAGGGGGTGGAACAGTCGGGGCCCATGTGAAACCAGACGGGCGAGGGCTGCACGTGAGAGAGGGGGCAGCAGCCGGGATGGACTCAAATCTAAACCTCCCTGAACCTGTCAGGCTCCACCTTCAAACTCGCCGGGGTCTGGAACTGATCGGATGCGCCATTCACAGACAGTCGTGTGACAGACAGACGGAGAAATGCTGTTGGGCTGGGGGTGGGGCCTTCACCTGCTCAGGCAATGCAGGGCACATCCACCAATTTGAACGAGGTTTTACCCACCCTGTGACCGTCTCTCTCTCGGTTCTCAGTGCCCACGGGGAGCACCACCGAGAATGGGCTGCAGTGCCCAACCTGCTTCGCTCTGAACTTCGCTCTCTGCAACAGCTCAGTCACCCCTTGTACCGGGGACGAGACCTATTGCATCGATTTCACTGGGTTTCTATACCAAGGTAAATGCTGCCAGCTGGCCACAGTGCGGGAGCTACCCCGGGAATCTCACACCCCAGGAACACCCCCGAGAGTGGTGAAAACTAGTCTGTGCTGGGCCCTTGGGCGGGTGGGGGCAGCAAGGGGGGGTTTTGGCCAGGGAGAAGGAGAGAGGAACTTGGAAGTTTTCCCTTCCTCACCAGTTCCCCCCTCTCAGTGATGCCGCCCTGCTCCTGGAGTTATTACAATGCGTCTCTTGCCCTAGGAAGGGTTGTTATGTCGATGATGCAGAGCTAGGGAGAGAACCCAGGAGTCCTGGCTCCCAGCCCCACTGCTGTAACCACTAGACTCCAACCCCTGTATGTTTAAGGTGGAGCTAAGCTATTGCTCAGTGCGGAAGCTCCTGTTCTCAGTGTGGGTCCAGGACTCCCAGTGCTTTGGGGTGTTTATACAATAACTGAACCGAGCGGTTGGGGCTGCCGGGGACGGTGAGAGCCGGGCGTGTTCCCCGGGGGGGCCGGGCGCTGGGGAAGGAGCCGCCCCCGATCAGCTGGTCCCAAACTCCAGCTTCAGTGTCTTGTGGAGCTGCAGAAAGGGACACAGGGGAGGCAAGAGGGGACCAGACGCCTGCCCTGCCCAGGCCGGTTACAGCGAGAGCAGGGAGAGCACCGGGCGGGTGGGAACGGGAGGCAGAGGTGGGAACCGCTGGATGGTGGAGACAGAGGTTCTGGGGGCAGAGAAGGAACTTGAGCTGCCTGGTTGATTAACAGGCTGATTTCCTCCCTCAGGTTCATCTCATTCACCATTTCAAGCAAAAGGCTGCGCTACTGCGTCTGCTCAGGCCATTAAACCTGGAGCCAACCTGGCTACTGCACTCTACACATTTGACTTTTATTGGGGGTCCTCTGTTCTGGCGGAGAAAATACCCACCAACCCCCCGCCCATAACCGCCACCTCCCGAGAAACACCCACTGCCACCCCCAATACAACCACCCCCTCAAGAACCACCTCCCCCGAAACAACTACCACAAAGAAAACAACCACCATCCCCAAAACAACGCCCACCCCTACAACCACCACTACCCACAAACCCACTACCCCATCCAAAACACCCACCACCACCAAGACACCTGCCACCACCAAAATAATCCATGCCACCACCAGTGGGGCCAGCCCGGCTCTGGGGAAATTCTCCTTTGCCCTCTACCTGCCTGGCCTGACTGGGCTGCTGCTGGTGAAGCTGCTCTCCTGACCCCGCCCGGCACGGCCCACGCAGCTCCTGGTGCCTGTGAATAAAGGCCTGAAGTCCCAGCTACCCCCCTCCGTGCTGCTGGGGCGATGCAAAGGGGCCGCTGCATAGCCAAGGGTCTGCCCAGCGTATGGGTGTGTGTCTGTCCCGGTACCTCGCGGCTGGCTGGAATCTCTCTGTGCATTAGCAAATTCACCGAATAAATCAGGATGTGTTGTTATGTTGGGGTTGCCTGTTGCTGAGCCCGACCGCATAAGACTGGGGGGCTGTCAGATGTATTAGCCACAGAAGAATTCCCTTCTCTCTCTCTCTCTCTCTCTCGCTCTCTCTGTGGGTTTATAAATATAAAATCTACAATAAAAATCTACATTCCAAGCACACCATGGATGTTGCCCACTCAAGCACTGAGAAGTTAGGAAATGCAAGGACACACGGTGCCAGTATGAGATTAATTCAATCCCCCGGCACGTTTGCATTGTGCTACAGCCTTTGATTCCACGATCACACACTGTGCGTTTCCACCGCAGCCCTGCCACGGTCAATACGTCTTTTCCTTCTCGTTGGGGCATTACCCCAGGCCGTATTTCCCACCTGCCGTTCCTAGCCCGCACTTCCCTGAATGATTAATGACACTTCCTGGGCCTTTCTGTGGAGTTCTCACCACAGGATCTGGGGGCCTCACAGACATTCATCACTTGGTCTGTGCAACAGCCCAGTGGGACCTGGAAAACTGAGGCATGGCGGGGCTCCACACAGGGGGTCCTGACACACATCTCCCCGTGCACATGGCCACACTGCTATCCACAGCTCGAGCATAAGAACATAAGAACGGCCAGACTGGGTCAGAGCAAAGGTCCATCTAGTCCAGTGTCCTGTCCTCTGACAGTGGCCAGTGCCAGGTGCCCCAGAGGGAATGAACAGAACAGGGAATCATCCAGTGATCCATCCCCTGTCGCCCATTCCCAGCTTCTGGCAAACAGAGGCTAGGGACACCATCCCTGCCCAGCCTGGCTAATAGCCATTGATGGACCTGTCCTCCATGAACTTATGTAGTTCTTGTTTGAACCCTGGTATAGTGACCTTCACAACATCCTCTGGCAAAGAGTTCCACAGGTTGACTGTGCGTTGTATGAAGAACTACTTCCTTCTTTTGTTTTAAACCTGCTGACTATTAATTTCATTTGGTGGCCCCCAGTTCTTGTGTTATGAGGAGTAAACAACACTTCCTTATTCACTTTCTTCTCATGCTTCAACATTTTATAGACCTCTATCATATCTCCTCTTAGTTGTCACTTTTCCAAGATGAAAAGTCCCAGTCTTATTAATCTCTCCTCATACGGAAGCTGTTCCATACTCCTAATCATTTATGTTGCCCTTTTCTGAACCTTTTCCAATTCCAATATATCTTTTATGAGATGGGATGACCACTTCAGTATTCAAGAGGTGGGTGTACCATGGATTATATAGAGGCAATATGATATTTTCTGTCCTATTATCTATCCCTTTCCTAATGATTCCCAACATTCTGTTCCCTTTTTTGACGGCCGCTGCACATCGAGTGGATGTTTTCAGAGAACTCTCCACAATGACTCCACATTGGAAAACATAATCACAACTCTACATATAAAATTATGGGGTCTAAATTAGCTGTTAGCACTCAAGAAAGAGATGTTGTCTCTCTGGTCCACACCCCTCCTTCTAAATGGAAAAGTACCAGGTTTAAGATGGATTTCATATCAGGTGAGATGGTCACACCTCACTGTTAGACCCCTAGTCTCCATTCCCCATGGGCTGGCCCACACGTACACAGGAAGGCTTTTAAGTAGCTCGGGCCATTTACAACTGGTGCATCCTTAATGGTCTCCACTTAATATGTTTCCATCAGTGATACAAGTTTATATCTTATTCTCCCAACTCCAGATATAGAAATAATACATGAAAACAAATAGGATGAACACGCTTAGTAGATCACAAGCTTTCTAATGACACCACACAAGGGGTATTTAGCATAAAGCATATTCCAGTTATGTCCTTTCCAAAAGCCTACTTCCATTAAGCATATGGAGTACAATGTCACACCCATGTTTTTTAATCTTCCCTCATAGGTCATGTTTTCTAGATGTTTAATCCTTTTTGTTGCTTTCCTCTGGACTTCCTCCAATTTGTCCACATCTTTCCTGAAATGTGGTGCCCAGAACTGGACACAACACTCCGGTTGAGGCTTAATCAGCGCAGAGCAGAGCGGAAGAATTACTGCTTGTGTCTTGCTTACCACACTCTTGCTAATACAGCCCAAAATTATGTTTGCTTTTTTTGTAACAGCATTACACTGTTGACTCACACTGAGCTTGTGACCCACTATGACCCCCAGATCAATTTCCGCAGTTCTCCTTCCTAGGCAGTCATTTCCCATTCTGTGTGTGTGCAACTGATTGTTCCTTCCTATGTGCAGTACTTTGCATTTGTCCTTATTGAATTTCATCCTATTTATTTCACACCATTTCTCCAGTTTCTCCAGCTCATTTTGGATTTTAATCCTATCTTCGAAAGCACTTGTGACCCCTCCCAGCTTGGTATCATCCACAAACTATATCAGTGAACTCTCTATGCCATGATCTAAATCATTTATGAAGACAATGAACAGAGCCGGACCCAGAACTGATCCCTTCAGGACCCCACTCATTATGCCCTTCCAGTATGACTTTGAACCACAGTTGACTACTCTCCGGGAACAATTTTCCAACCAGTTTTGCACCCATTTTATAATAGCTCCAACTAGGTTGTATTTTTCTAGTTTGTTTATGAGAAGGTCATGGGAGACAGTATTTAAAGCCTTACTAAAGTCAAGATTATACCACATCTACCGCATCCCTCCCTTCCACAAGGCTTGTTACCCTGTCAAGGAAAGCTATCAGGTTGCTTTGACAGGATTTATTATTGACAAATCCATGTTGGCTGTTACTTAGCACCTTGTAATCTTCTAGGTGTTTGCAAACTGATTGCTTGATTATTTGTTCCGTTATCTTTCCGGGTACAGAAGTTAAGTTGACTGGTCTGTAATTCCCCGGGTTGTCCTTATTTCCTTTTTTATAGATGGGCGCTAGATTTGCCCTTTTCCAGTCTTCTGGAATCTCTCCTGTCTTCCATGACTTTTCAAAGACAATTGCTAATGGCTCAGATATCTCCTCAGTCAGCTCCTGGAGTATTCTAGGATGTATTTCATCAGGCCCTGCTGACTTGAAGACATTTAACTTGTGTACACATTTTTTAACCTGTTCTTTCTCTATTTTAGCCTCTGATCCTGCCTCATTTTCACTGGTGTTCACTACATAAAAAGTCTGATTGCTACTAACCTTTTGGTGAAAACTGAAACAATAAAGTCATTTAGCACCTCTGGCATTTCCATTGGCCGTTATTGTCTTTCCCCCCTTCACTGAGTAATGCGCCTATCCTGTCCTTGGTTTTCATTTTGTTTCTAATGTATTTGTAGAAGGTTTTCTTCTTACCCTTTCTTTCTCTAGCTAGTTTAATCTCGTTTTGTGCCTTGGCCTTTCTAACTTTGTCCTGACATGCTTGTGTTGTGTGTTTATATTAATCCTTCATTATCTGACCTAGTTTCCCCTTTTTGTAGGACTCTTTTTTGAGTTTCAGATCATTGAAGATCTCCTGGTTTAGACCGAGTGGTCTCTTGCCATCCTTCCTACGCAGTGGGATAGTTTGCTCCTGTGCCCTTAATAACGTCTCCTTGAAAAACTGCCAACTGTCTTTAATACATGGATATAAATAATCCCCAGCTTTTCCATCACACTTTTCATCAGTGGATCTCCAACCACTCTCTCTCTTTAGATTCCTGGCGATCCTAACACCTGGATTCCGTCTGGAAGACCTCTGCCCATCTCAACAACCTCTGGGAGTAAAACTGGCCTGAAATACAACCAAAGCCTAAACGCTCTTCTCCGCTCAGTTACTCTATAAATAAATTCCCCCAACTGGGTGCGACGTCATTCGCGTGAGACCCGTTTTGCTGCAACGCCCTTAACATGGGGCGAGGAAGAAAATGTGTCACCAATTAATATTTACACAATCTGATGATAAGGAATTTAGTAACCTGTTCTGGGAGTGGAAGAGGAGCTGTTGTAACAGAATGAACTCCATGGCCATACTTAAGTTTCCTTGGGATAGTTTCACTGGACCCCCCATTTGGTGTCAATTGGCCATTGCTCCATTAGAGTTAATGGAACCAGATCCCCCACTGTGTCAATTTGCCATTGTTGTGTGATTTCCAGCACCCAATGAACTGGCTAAACCCCTCTAATGTGCAAACAGTCGCACCTCTACCCTTGTGACTAAGCTGAGTATCACCTCTTATCTCTGTTGCACGAACCAGCTGATTGTATAGAACAAGTTCTATAAAACACAAGCTGATGGGCTGAGAAAGGGTCAGTCTGAATTGTATTTAAAGACGGAGTGGCCAGGCATGAGGGTCGTGTAATATATTACATTTCAGGAAATCATTCACTGTTACTGCCTATGTATATATGAATCCGATTCTGTCTTTGGCCTATATAGAGAGAAAAGGGGCCGTGCTAGACAGGTTAGTGCATCTCTTCAATTTACAGAGAACTTGGAGGTGAACAGAACCATTGTGTGGCTGAAGGTAAGAGTTTTTAAGCCGTGTTAAACTATTGTTTGTAATCTTTCACGATCTGCTGCAAAGCTTGTAAAGGCCGGAGATGTCTTTCAAATGCAAGCTCCCATTGTAAAACCCCACGACGATGATAGAGCAGTGATAAAGAGGCTCAGTGTGTGCAAAGGAAAAGACGCCCCACTCATGGAATGGGGTGTGAACAAAGTAGGGAGATTTTCAGAGGTAAAACTAGCAGCGCGGGTGCCAGCATCTGCTGAAACTCACTGGGAGTCGGGCCTCGGACTCCCTTCGGCTGCTTTGAACATCCCAGGTTCAGGGAACAGAGAAGAACCAGTCGACATAATTGATTTGGACTGTCAAAAAGCCTTCGGCAAGCTCCCTCACTGTAGTGCGGTAACAGGGCCGGCCCACAACATTTTGGCACCTGAAGCGGGGAGCTCAAATGACGCCCCCATGAAAGGTCTCAATTCTGCCTTCTTCTTGTTCTACTCCTCTCATGGTTTGGCTCTGCTACCTACCCCAATAAAGGAGAACTAACAACTTAAAATGCCTTGTTCAGAAAATTTAACAACAAATGTAACTTTTCTTTTCTGCATAGTAAACACTGGCATTTTGTCTTTTGAATAATCAACGTGGTGCTTTCCGTGCCTTCTTGGTTGCAAAGATTTGAACTGCTCCCTGCTGAAGGTCCACAGTCTGGGCCAGCTCGTGCTCTATTGAGATGGTTGCAAGGCCGACCAGCCTCTCCTGTGTCATTGTGGAGCATAGATGTGTTTTTATTAACTTCAGCTTGGAGAAGCTGCGTTCTCCACTGGCAACTGTTACAGGAAGTGTTAGAAGTATGGGCAGAGCAACAAAAGCATTTGGAAAGAGGTGGTCATCTTATTTGTGCACATATATTCCAGAACAGCCTTTGGAGTTGATCCTGCTGAAATGTATCTTGAAAGGGCTTTCAGTTCATCACCTTAATCACTCGCATCAATATTGCGCATGTCATCATGTGTCACTGTCTCTAGTGCCCTGCATTGCTGGTGTAGGTCTTCTTCAGGTATAGTGAGGAGTTTTGGAATATCATACAACATCCCAAATATACTGCTGGGTTCCTTGAGCTGCATGAAACGGTCTTCAACTGACTGTATTGCACAATCCAGCACCTGGTTAAAGACTTCAACTTTGAATTGTTGTTTGGGGTCTCTTATTGGATAATCCTGTGCTTTGTAATCAAAATGTCTTCTTCTTCGGTGACTCTTGTTTTCTTGAAGGGGTGGGAAAATAGCTTCAGTGTGAAGTTCCTCTGTCAATTTCTGTGCATTCTTCAGAACATTTTGAAATCCCTCATCTAACCGGTAAGACTGTAGGTATGACTTTGCTTTGTCCAGTTGTTCTATTGCTCCAGATATATCAAGGTCAATACTTTGGAGTCTCTTGCTTACAACATTTATTTCAAACAGTATGTCATACCACAACACTAAGCCACACAGAACTTTGAAGTTATGTATGTTTCTGGTGATTCCATTTCCCTCTGCCGCTGTTCTCCCACGAACAGTTCCTGTCATAGCATTGTTTCAGAGTCATTATCCTCCATAATGGCAACTACGGCATCATCTATCTTCCCAATTTGGTGTTTGATCGGCTTTATCGCCTCCACTCAACTTTCCCATCGTGTGGCACTCAGTGGTTTCAGTGTCAGAGAGGATATTCCCAGATGTTGCTTCAAAATTTGCCATGGATGAGTTGATGCCGAGAAAAATACATAGATGCTTTGAATTACATGAAAAAATTCAGCAGCCTCACTAGAAGCTGATGCTGCATCACTGACCACCAAGTTCAATGAAGGAGAACTGCACGGGACCAAAAAACCTACAGGGTTTAACTCTCGGATCCGTGTCTGCACTCCTCTGTGCTTTCCTCTCATGTTAGCACCATTATCGTAGCCCTGACCTGTCATGTCAGCTATCGCAATTCCCGTATCTTCCAGCTTTTTAAGAAGCACATTTGTCATACCCCAAGCAGCAAAAAAAAAGCACCGCCGCGCCGTAACACCCCCCCCCAGCGCCACCCCGCCCCGCCGAAACACCCCCCCACCAAGTGCCGCGCCGCCGAACACCCCCCGCCTCCCTCCGAGCGCTGCACTGCTAAAACCCCCGCGCGGAGCGCCATCGAAACCCCCCGTCCCCCGTGGAGCACCACACTGCTGAAGCCCTCCCCTGCGCGGAGCGCCGCCGAAACCCCTGCGGCGCGCCGCACTGCCGAACACTCCCCTGACCCCCGTGGAGCGCCGTTCTGACGAAACCACTCCCGCGCGGAGCACCGCCAAACACTCCCCACCGAGCGCCGCCCTGCCGATACCCCTTCCGAGCGCCGCGCCACTGAACATCCCCGAGCGCTGTGCTGCCGAACACCCCTCCCGCCCCCCCACGGAGAACGGTGCTGCCGAAAGCCCCCCGCGCGGAGCACCACCAAACATCCCCCGCCGAGCACCGCACTGCCGAACCCCTCCCCACATAGCGCCGCGCTGCCGAACACCCCCCACCAAGCGCTGCGCTGCCAGAACCCCCCCCCCGCCGAGCACCGCGGCGCGCTGCCCCTGCCACCCCAAGATTGGCTGCCCCTTACCAGGAGCCGCCCCAAGCACGTGCTTGGTTGGCTGGTGCCTGGATACAGCCCTGCATACCAGCTCCTGTAGTATCATCAATGTCAATAAATTCCAGAAAATGCTCTCTGACAGTCACCATTGCAGGGACATTTTCACTAGGTTCTGTTGTTGTTACAAAACACACCATTAAAGTCATTTGTTCTGTATGGCTGATGTCAGGTGCACAGTCCAGAATAATATCTTGCTGACTTCAGATGTGCCACAATCTTCTGTTTGACGTTTGTTGCCAGTAACTGTATGATCTCATTTTGAATTGTTTTTCCAAGGTAGTGGTGTGTGTACATTTCATGGGTGGTGGCTCTTTTTAGATGCTCCTGGAGTACAGCATCAAACTCAGCCATCAGCTCCACATTTTTAAGGAAGTTTCCATTGTTTGGCACATACAGCTGATCTGAAGTGCCACACAGTGGTAGGTTTTGGGTAGCCAGCATTCTCACATTGGCAATGAGCCTTTTCAGAACATTTTGCCAGTAAAGAGACTGTTCCAATCTTCTCTTGATCATCTATGGTGGCCTTTAACCTTAGTCTCATCTCAAGCTCTTTCCCCCTATGGAATGCTCTCTGGTGATTTGCTGCCTTCTCATGGCATGCCAGATTTCTAGCCAGATTTTTCCAGTCCTTTGTTCCTGTAGAACCCAATGTGGCTGGAACATTAGACTGGAAGAATTTGCAACACAAACAGTATGCAGCATTCTGGGTTTTTGAGTACTTTAAGCCATGGCCTCTCCACTTTGTCACCATTGGGGATTTCACACCAGTACTGTGTTGGATGGAAACTTCTATTTTCATTGTCTTTGAGGAACATGAAGTTTTTCACTTGCTGTGGCCCATGCAGTACAAGGAAGTCCCTCAGGCTACTGCTCAAGTGGGTCCACAGTCCTGGATCATCTAGACTCCACCACACTCTTCTCTGATCTACACTTTTCTTCAGGAATGTGCATGGTTACAACATTTGAGATATGGATGCTGCAGTAGCTGCCAGGTCACCTGCCCTCTGACTAACGGGAAGATCAGGCATCTCCTCACCACTCCCATCCTCACTGGGGCCGGAAGGCTCAGCGTGAACATTTGTGTCTATGTATCTCAGGAGATATAGTCCCATGCAGGGCTCTACCCTGGAGTTCCACTCTCTTATTTCTAGGCATGTTTGTGGCATGAAAGAGCTGAGAGAAATGCATGGTCTCAAGTATCAGGGGGTAGCCGTGTTAGTCTGTATCCAGAAAAACAACAAGGAGTCCGGTGGCACCTTAAAGACTAACAGATTTTGTGGGTAAAACAAAAGCTGATGCCCAAATCAATCTGTTAGTCTTTAAGGTGCCACCGGACTCCTCGTTGTTTCTGAGAGATGTTTTCACCAAAACTTTTCTCCACCTAAAAATGCAGGTTTGCAGCAACTGAAACATTTCACGAATTTCTGTCAATTTCACCACATTGCTGTAGCAGCAAAAACAAATCCTAGAAAAAAAAACGTCCTGAAAAACGGAAATGTTTTGTCTTCACAATTCCAGAACTAAACGTTTTGATTTTTTCAATTGAAAATGTCATTTCAAAATTGACGGCAACCGTTATATTTAAACCATTTTAAGAATGTTTTTAAATGCCTGAAAACGAACCCAAACCATTTTTTGTTCGGCTTTTCAATTGGATGAGAATTTTGGTTCAACCAAAACTGATTTTTATTTCCTGATCGTTTGGAACTGCCAGTGAAGCAAAAAATTCGTTATTTGTGCTACTCTGATCCTTGGTGCTTTCCCCCCCAGATCTCGTCTGGAATTCCCTTTCCATCCTCATTTCGGTCTTGACTCTCTCCTCCTCCCCCACGGCAGTGCTCGCTGTGTCAGCCGTGAGAGGCTCCGTTCAGCTCCGAGCCCAGCTCCGTGCGCCTCCCAGCACCAAGATGGTTTCCTTCATCCTCTGCCTTCTTCCTGCTCTCCTAGCTACAACGAGTGCACAAACTACCCCAGGTGAGTCATCCGCTGCTGTGGTCATGTAACCCCCTGGACTTGGACCCTTTATACCCCACAGATCCCCAGTCAGGGGAACATCCAGCATGTGCAGGGAGGGGGATGAGCTCTGTGTGGGGTACAGGGCCCTGTCTACACTACGGCTATTGAAGCAGTTTAACCACAGTGCTGTAGCTCGGCCGGCAGAGCCCCATAGTGAAGACGTCGCCTGTCCCAATGGACGGGGTTTTTCCGTCCCTGTGGGAACTCCCCTCCCTGAGCCGGTAGCCAGGCCGAGGGAAGCATTCACCCATCGACCTGCATCTACTCCAGGGGTTAGATCGGCCGAGCTGCGGTGCTCAGGGTGTGGACTTTTCAACCCCCCTGAGCAGTGTATCTAGATCACCCTGGTTAGTGTAGACCAGGCCTGATGGGCACCTTGACCGGATACTGCCCTGAATTCTTATTTCCACCAAGGCCCCTCGGCACTGCTTTGGCAGCACAAAGGGGACTCCATATAGGAGTAAATTACACTGCTAAGGGCCTGAGTGTAACCTGGAATCAGGGCTCTCTAACCGTGCAAACAGAGGCAGAATGGAAATGAGCCTTTCAGAAGATTTTGCTAGTAAAGAGACTCTGATGCAATCTTCTCTTGATCATCTATGGTGGCCTTTAACCTTAGTCTCATCTCAAGCTCTTTCCACCTACGGAATGTTCTCTGGTGATTTGCTGCCTTCTCACGAGCAGAGAGAATACATATGCACCAGCAGCAAACACAATTTTCTACCCTCTGTGTCCTAGTGATGCGTCTGCCTCAGTTCGCCTCATGGTAAGGCCAGCCCTGGCCGGCTGGCAGCCCAGAGAGCCGGGCTGCACTCACATCAGTGGCTTTTCCCTATTTCTATGCAACCCAATAACTTTGGAACCCTACATTCCATTGACTCCAGAATGTCAGGGGTTGTTCTAGACAGCACTGGGCAGAACCACATTGACTTTGGGGGAAATCAGAAAACAGGAAGAGGGAAATCGGGGACACGCCGAACCCCTTGGCTTCTGGCCAGCCCAGCCACACTTTCAACCACCTCTGTGACTGTGTGTACGTCAAAGAACCGGTTGATGGGACCATTGACATCTTCCTGCCCATCAACCCCGCCCAGCCCAGCACTGCCCAGCGTCCCCATGGAGCGCAACATGTTACACCCTGAGCAGCTGATCTCCCAGACAGAAAGAAGCATGGTGGGGTGGGGGCTGAATTGGGGGCATACAGCAGCTCTGGCATGGGGAAGAATGGGGGACCCTGATATGGGGGATGGGGAAATGGGGGGCACACACAGCCCCTGGCATGAGGTGGGGGGTGGAGGGGATTGCATGGTATCCCTGCAATGGAAGGGGATGGCAGAGGCATGCGAGGGTTTGGGAGGGCCATGGGGGGCTGCCAGGAGCCCGGGGCCATGCAATGGACTCAGCCAATGCACGCTGCGAAGCGAGCGACTCTCCAGTACTGTGAATACCTGCACAACGGGAGCCACATCTGGGGTGGGCAGAGCTTATTTTGTGGGTGGGGCTTGGGAAGAGCATCATCCCCTTCACCCGTCCCCAGTCTGACCTCCTGGGTACTGCTGGCCCAGGGGCTGAAAGTGTTCAATTACTGAGTGTCCGGGAGGAAATCGGGTCTGTTAACCCCTCGGCTTGTTTGGAGCAGAGGGGGAAGACTGGGGCTAAGGGACGTGTCAGAGTGACACTGTCACACCACAGTAAGAAGGAAACACTTGTTCTTCTTTCTCCAGGTCAGACCCTGACATGTAACACGTGCTTTGGCGAAACGGAGACCTGCAGTTTGGCTCCAGGAACCTGCCAAGACAACAAGGCAACTGGTGGCTGCCTCTCCGTGGCAGAAGCTATTACACTGGGTAGGTGACATTGCCGTCAACCCAGGCACATCCTACCCTGCAGTCTGTCACCAGCCTCACCGCTAAGGCCAACCCCAAACAGTCCATCGACAAAGCACATTCACCTGGCACAGAACTCTCAGTCTGGGCTCAACATGTCATTTATTCTGGCAACGTTACGGTGTCTTACATAGCGACTGGAAGACTCGGCGGTTCCAAATCCTGGCCCCATTGGAGTCCGTTGTAAATCTCCCATTGACTTCAGTGGGGTGAGGATCTCACCCCTTGAGCTTTATCCCCACAATGGACGGCTGCGCTGCAACAAGCGAAGCTGCTTTGGGTGGAAATGCCCGTTCTGAATCGTGTTAAAAAAGGAAATTGGCGCTGAGATCCCTTGGACACTGCCGGGCTCCCAATGTCCTGTCTGAAGCTGTTAGTCACCTGCTCAGGGCTGGAGCTCTGCCTTACACGGTTCTTCCCTTGCTTGGGATGCAAATTCAAGATACTTTTTGCCATTTGACTTAAAGAGATTCCAAACCGTCTCCAGGTTCAACTCCCGGACGTTCTCACGCCAGCGGATCTCGCTAGTTCCCTTCATTTCGCAACGTTTGGAATCGAAAATCTGAGTTACAGACCTGGCTTTGTTCATCCTCCCACTGAATTACAGAGAGTAAATGGCTCCTTCCACTTACCCTGTAAGAAGGATGCAAAGCACAACATCAGCTTTAACGTGATCTGTCTCTATCTACCTACCTACCTGCTTCTCTATCTATCCCTGTACACCCCCTCTATCTATCTATCCATCCATTCCCATCCACCCCCTCTATCTATCTATCCCCATCTCCCCCTCATCTATGTATCTATCTATCTATCCCCATCCACCCCCTCTATCTATCTATCTATCTATCTATCTATCCCCATACACTCCCTCTATCTATCTATCTATCTATCTATCTATCTATCTATCTATCTATCTATTCCCATATGTGCCCACCTGCCTCTCACCACACTCAGGAAATTTTCCCAGCACAGTCACAAAATGTTTTATTAAAACTTCCACCCGCTCAGGGTACGGCTTCACTGCAGAGTTCATGTGGCCGTGACCCAAGGTTTAGCCCTAACCCACCCCTCACTGCTCCCTACTATCCACACACAAAACCCTTTAACCTCAGGCTGGCTGATGCAATTTGGGGTGTAGTTTAGATCCGGGTTCCTCTTTAATTTCTTGAATTGTGGGCCCCCTAACTAGACACAGAATCCCAGCAGCGTCGCCCCAGGGCCAAATATGGAGGGAAAATAACCTCCCTGCTGTTACTCGAGGGTCCCCTCCCAGCCTCTCATTTTCTTTTTCTGTCTTTAACAAAGATGGGACACAGAACACGTACTTCTACAAACAGTGTCTGAGTAGCTATAAGAGTGACATCAAACTCCCCATCTCCTTCACTGTTGGGAATGGCAAGTATGTGAGGATCAACACCACACGATGCAACACAGATAACTGTAACTCGGCTGTACTTGGAGGTAAGTTATGAGTGTGTTTTTACCGTCCCTCTTTAACGGGTTGTCGACATGAACAGTGAGACGGCGCTGAGCTGGGCTGTGAATCCAGCTCTCCGTGTGTCCCCTGCCGATGCCCGTGACCGTTCGGGCGCTTTGGAAGGGCACTAGCTCAAAGCACATTAACGAACGGTTCACGCGTGTCAGCAGGGTGCACGTGGCCAGCTAGGCCGTGGCAGGCTGGCGCAGGGTCGATTCACACCTGGCGGATCCTTACACCCCGGCCCCCCTTGCTACAGTCGAATGGTTCATGTGGACAAGCCCCGGCACAAGTGTATTATTTCCCATTTCTCCCCTTTACTGCCCCCAACGTCCATTCACTCGAATGTCATTTCTGTCGCCATTGAAATGCCTGTCACTGGCGGGTCTCCAAACCAGGGGGTGGAACAGTCGGGGCCCATGTGAAATCAGACGGGCGAGGGCTGCACGTGAGAGAGGGGGCAGCAGCCGGGATGGGCTCAAATCTAAACCTCCCTGAACCTGTCAGGCTCCACCTTCAAACTCGCCGGGGTCTGGAACTAATCGGATGCGGCGTTCAAGGACAGTCGTGTCACGGACAGACGGAGAAATGCTGTTGGGCTGGGGGTGGGGCCTTCATCTGCTCAGGCAATGCAGGGCACATCCACCAGATTGAACGAGGTTTAACCCACCCTGTGACCATCTCTCTCTCTCTCTCGGTTCTCAGTGCCCACGGGGAGCACCACTGAGAATGGGCTGCAGTGCCCAACCTGCTTCGCTCTGAACTTCGCTCTCTGCAACAGCTCAGTCACCCCTTGTAACGGGGACGAGACCTATTGCATCGATTTCACTGGGTTTCTATACCAAGGTAAATGCTGCCAGCTGGCCGCAGTGCGGGAGCTACCCCGGGAATCTCACACCCCAGGAACTCCCCAGAGACGGGTGAAAACTAGTCTATGCTGGGCCCTTCGGGGGGTGGTTGCCACCAAGAGGGGCTTTTGGCCAGAGGGAAGGAGAGAGGAACTTGGAAGTTTTCCCTTCTTCACCAGTTCCCCCCTCCTTCAGTGATGCCGGAGTTATGACAATACGGTCTCTTACCATGGGAAGGGTTGTTATGTCGATGATGCAGAGCTGGGAGAGAACCCAGGAGTCCTGGCTCCCAGCCCCACTGCTCTAACCACTAGACCCCACTCCCTGTATGTTTAAGGTGGAGCTAAGCTATTGCTCAGTGCGGAAGCTCCTGTTCTCAGTGTGTGTCCAGGACTCCCAGCGCTTTGGGGTGTTTGTACAATAACTTAACCGAGCGGTTGGGGCTGCCGGGGACGGTGAGAGCCGGGCGTGTTCCCCCGGGCGCTGGGGAAGGAGCCGCCCCTGGCGATCAACTGGGTCCCAAACTCCAGCTTCAGTGTCTTGTGGAGCTGCAGAAAGGGGCGCAGAGGAGGCAAGAGGGGACCAGACGCCCGCCCTGCCCTGGCCGGTTACAGCGAGAGCAGGGAGAGCACCGGGCGGGTGGGAACGGGAGGCAGAGGTGGGAACCGCTGGATGGTGGAGACAGAGGTTATGGGGGCAGAGAAGGAACCAGAGCTGCCCGCGCCGAATAACAGGCTGATTTTCTCCCTCAGGTTCATCTCGTTCACCATTTCAAGCAAAAGGCTGCGCTACTGCGTCTGCTCAGGCCATTAAACCTGGAACCAACCTGACTACTGCACTCTACACATTTGACTTTTTTTGGGGGAAATCTGTTCCAGCGGAGAAAATACCCACGAACCCCCCGCCCATAACCGCCACCTCCCGAGAAACACCCACTGCCACTCCCAATACAATCACCATCCTCGCAAGAACCACCCCGCCCAAAACAACTACCACAAAGAAAACAACCACCATCCCCAAAACAACGCCCACCCCTACAACCACCACCACCCATGCTACAACCACCACCACCACCTCTGCTACAACCACCGCCCCCTCAAGAACCACCCCGCCCAAAACAACTATCACAAAGAAAACAACCACCATCCCCAAAACAACGCTCACCCCTACAACCACCCTCACCACCACCCCCTCAACAACCACCACCCCCAAAACAACCACCACCACCACCCCTGCTACAACCCCCACCACCCCCACCACAACCACCACAATCCCCCCCACCACCATCCCCTCAACAACGCCCACCCCTACAACCACCACCACCCATGCTACAACCACCACCACCACCTCTGCTACAACCACCGCCTCCTCAAGAGCCACCCCGCCCAAAACAACTATCACAAAGAAAACAACCACCATCCCCAAAACAACGCTCACCCCTACAACCACCCTCACCACCACCCCCTCAACAACCACCACCCCCAAAACAACCACCACCACCACCCCTGCTACAACCCCCACCACCCCCACCACAACCACCACAATCCCCCCCACCACCATCCCCTCAACAACGCCCATCCCTACAACCACCACCACCCATGCTACAACCACCACCACTTCTGCTACAACCAGCACCACCACCACCACCCCCTCAAGAACCACCCCGCCCAAAACTACCACAAAGAAAACAACCACCATCCCCAAAACAACGCCCACCCCTACAACCACCCTCACCACCACTCCCAAAACAACCACCACCCCCAAAACAACCACCACCACTACCCCTGCTACAACCACCACCACCCGTGCCCCCAACACAACCACCACCACCCCCTCAAGAACCACCACTCCCAAAACAGCTACCACAAACAAAACAACCACCATCCCCAAAACAACGCACACGCCTACAACCACCACCACCCACAAACCCACTACCCCACCTAAAACAAATACCCCACCCAAACCCACCCTCCTCGCCCAAACAACCCACAGTGAGGCCAGCCCGGCTCTGGGGAAATTCTCCTTTGCCCTCTACCTGCCTGGCCTGACTGGGCTGCTGCTGGTGAAGCTGCTCTCCTGACCCCGCCCGGCACGGCCCACGCAGCACCTGGTGCCTGTGAATAAAGGCCTGAAGTCCCAGCTGCCCCCCTCCGAGGCCTCTCCGCGCTGCCGGGGCGATGCAAAGGGGCCGCTGCATAGCCAAGAGTCTGCCCAGCGTATGGGTGTGTGTCTGTCCCGGTACCTCGCAGCTGTCTGGAATCTCTCTGTGCATTAGAAAATTCACCGAATAAATCAGGATCCGAAATAAAAGCCCCCATTGCTGAGCCCGTCCACAGGATGAAGTTTAATAAAGAGAAATGCAAAGTGCTCCACTTAGGAAGGAAAAATCAGTTTCACACATACAGAATGGGAAGAGACTGTCTAGGAAGGAGTACGGCAGAAAGGGATCTAGGGGTTATAGTGGACCACAAGCTAAATATGAGTCAACAGTGTGATGCTGTTGCAAAAAAAGCAAACATGATTCTGGGATGTATTAACAGGTGTGTTGTGAGCAAGACACGAGAAGTCATTCTTCCGCTCTACTCTGCTCTGGTTAGGCCTCAGCTGGAGTATTGTGTCCAGTTCTGGGCACCGCATTTCAAGAAAGATGTGGAGAAGAGCAACAAGAATGATTAAAGGTCTTGAGAACATGACCTATGAAGGAAGGCTGAAAGAATTGGGTTTGTTTAGTTTGGAAAAGAGAAGACTGAGAGGGGACATGATAGCAGTTTTCAGGTATTTAAAAGGGTGTCATAAGGAGGAGGGAGAAAACTTGTTCACCTTAACCTCTAAGGATAGAACCAGAAACAATGGGTTTAAACTGCAGCAAGGGAGGTCTAGGTTGGACATTAGGAAAAAGTTCCTCACTGTCAGGGTGGTTAAACACTGGAATAAATTGCCTAGGGAGATTGTGGAATCTCCATCTCTGGAGATATTTAAGAGTAGGTTAGATAAAAGTCTATCAGGGATGGTCTAAACAGTATTTGGTCCTGCCATGCGGGCAGGGACTGGACTCAATGACCTCTCGAGGTCCCTTCCAGCCCTAGAATCTCTGAATCTATGAGACTGGGGTGCTGTCAGATGCATTAGCCACATAAGAATTTGCTTGACTTTGTGTGTGTGTGCATGTGTGTGTGTATATAAATATAAAATCTGCAATAAAAATCTACATTCCAAGCACACCATGGAGGTTGCCCACTCAAGCACAGAAGTGAGGAAATTTCAGAACACACGTTGCTAGTACAAGCTTAATTCAATCCCCCGGCGCGTTTGCAGTGTGCTACAGCCTTTGATTCCACGATCACACACTGTGCGTTCTCCACCGCAGCCCCGCCTTGGTCAATACGTCTTTTCCTTCTTGTTGGGGAATTACCCCAGGCCGTATTTCCCACCCGCCGTTCCTAGCCCATGCTTCCCTGAATGATTAATGACACCTCCTGGGCCTCTCTGTGGAGTTCTCGCCACAGGATCTGAGGGCCTCACAGACATTCATCACTTGGTCTGTGCAACAGCCCATTCGGACCTGGGAAACTGAGGCACGGTGGGGCTCCACACAAAGGGAGTCCGGACACACATCTCCCCGTGCACGTGGCCACACTGCTATCCACACTCGAGCATAAGAACATAGGAATGGCCAGACTGGGTCAGAGCAAAGGTCCATCTAGCCCAGTATCCTGTCATCTGACATTGGCCAATGCCAGATGCCCCAGAAGGAATGAACAGAACAGGTAATCATCAAGTGATCCATTCCCCATTGCCAATTCCCAGCTTCTGGCAAACAGAGCTAGGGACACCATCCCTGCCCATCGTGGCTAATAGCCATTGATGGACCTATCTTCCATGAATTTATCTAGTTCTTGTTTGAACCCTGTTATGGTCTTGGCCCTCACAACATCCCCCGGCAAAGAGTTCCACTCCTCTTAGTCGTTTCTTTTCCAGTCTTATTAATCTCTCTTCATACGGAAGCTATTCCATCCCCCTCATCATTTATGTTGCTCTTTTCTGAATCTTTTCCAATTCCAATATATTTTTTGAGATGTGGCAACCACATCTGCACACAGTATTCAAGATGTGGGCGTACTATGGATTTATATAGAGGGAACATGATATTTTCTGTCTTGTTATCTATCCTTTTCTTAATTATTCCTAACATTCTGTTCACTTTTTTGACTGCCACTGCACATGGAGTGGGTGTTTTAAGAGAACTATCCACAATGACTCCAAGATCTTTCTTGAGTGGTAACAGCTAATTTAGACCCCCTCATTTTATATGTAGAGTTCGGATTATGGTTTCCAATGTGCATTACTTTGCATTTATCAACATTGAATCTCATCTGCCATTTTGTTACCCAGTCACCCAGTTTTGTGAGATCCCTTTGTAACACTTCACAGTCAGCTTTGGACTTAACTCTCTTGAGTAGTTTTGTATCATCTGCAAATTTTGCCACTTAACCGTTTACCCACTTTTACAGATCATTTATAAATATGTTGAATAGGACTGTGCCCAGTTCAGACCCCTGGGGGACACCACTATTTACCTCTCTCCATTCTCAAAACTGACCATTTATTCCTACCCTTTGCTTCCTATCTTGTAACCAGTTACCGACCCATGAGAGAACCTCTCCTCTTATCCCACGACAGCTCACTTTGCTTAAGACCCTTTGGTGAGGAACCTTGTCAAAGGCTTTCTGAAAATCTAAGTACACTAGATCCACTGGATCTCCTTTGTCTGCATGGTTGTTGACCCCCTCAAAGAATTGTAGTAGATTGGTGAGGCGTGATTTCCCTTTACAAAAACTATGTTGACTCTTCCCCAACAAATTATGTTCATACATGTGTCTGACTATTCTGTCACACATAGCCGTTGGCGTCTGGCCAGCCCAGCCACACTTTCAACCACCTCTGACTTTGTTCAGGTCAAAGAACCAGTTGGTGGTGCCATTGACAAAGTCCAGCCCATCAAAACCCCCCAGCCCAGCTCTGCCCAGCGTCCCCATGGACCTTAACATGTTACACCCTGAGTGGCTGATCTCCCAGACAGAAAGAAGGATGATGGGGGGGAGGAGAAATGCGGGGCACACAGCACCCCTGGCATGGGGGGAAAAGGGGGGAACCCTGTGTGGCGGGTGTGGGACTCACCCCTGTGGCGCCTCCTGCTGGTCGTCTCCGGGAATTAGCTCTCCAGCCATCGGAGGGCCCTCTGCAGGACAGTGTCCCATTTGCTGCTGGCCCCCCATGTCCCTCCCAGACCCCGGTGCCTTTTTACCTGGGGTGCTGCCCCTCCAGGCAATACCCCACAGATCTGGGTCTCCCCTCCCCAGGTAACCCCTACCCTCTATCCCCACCTTGCCTCAGCCTATGGGCTGCTGCAAGTCACCATCTAGCCCCCTTTCACGGGGGCCGACTGCAGTCTGTATAAGCCACTCATCATAGGCAAGGGAGGTTTTGACCTGCTGCCTTTCCCTGCAACCCAGTACCTCTAGGGGCCTTGTGCAAGGCCCTGCAGCCTCCGGACTTGCTGGCCTGGCGCTCCCCAGCTCCTCTGGCCTTCCCCAGCCCTGCTTCACTCCAGTACCCTTTAGCAGTCAGGCAGCTAGGTCCATCTCCCTCCTCAGTTAGAGGGAGACTGCTTGCTCCTGGCCCACTGCCCTCTTATAAGGGCCAGCTGGGCCCTTATTAAGCCAGCCCCGGCCTGATTGGGATGTGGCCCCCACCTGAGGCTGCTTTCCCCGATCAGCCCTTCTTTTTCTTCCCTGCCACAGCCCTCTCCCCGGACTGTTTTAAGCCTTTTAAGGCAGAAGCGGGTAACCACCCCGCTACACCCTGGTACGGGGGAGGGGAAATGGGGGGAACACAGAGCCCCTAGTATGAGGCGGGGGCGGGGGGATTACATGACGTCTCTGCAATAGAAGGGGATGGGACTGGCACCCGAGGAGTCTGTGAGGGTCACGGGGGGCTGCCCGGAGCCCCAGGCCGAGCAATGGACTCAGCCAATACAGGCTGCGAAGCGAGCGACTCTCCAGTACTGTGAATACCTGTGCAACAGGAATCACGTCTGGGGTGGGCGGGGCTCATTTTGTGGGCGGAGCTTGGGGAAAACATCCCCCTGACCTGTCCCCAATTTGCCCCCTTCCCCCACCTGGTACTGCTGGCCCAGTGGCTGAAATTGTGCAATTGCTGAGTGTCCGGGAGGGAAATGGCTCTATTAACCTCTCGGCTCGTTTGGAGCAGACGGTGCTGGTGGGGGAGGGGCACTATATGTGAGAGGCAGCATAGAGTCAAATGAAGTAAAAATCTTAAATGAACCAAAGTGTCCCGCAGAATCTCCATGGATTGTAATTCCATGCTTGAATATTAAGAATATAGCAGGAGGGATATATAACCGCCCACCTGGCCAGGATGGTGATAGTGACTGTGAAAGGCTCAGGGAGATTAGAGAGGCTATAAAAATAAAAAACTGAATTATAACGGGGGATTTCAATTATTCCCATATTGACTGGGTACATGTCACCTCAGGACGGGATGCAGAGATAAAGTTTCTGACACCGTAAATGACTGGTCTTGGAGCAGCTGGTCCTGGAACCCACCAGAGGAGAGGCAATTCTTGATTTAGTCCTAAGTGGAGCACAGGATCAGGTCCAAGGGGTGAATATATCTGAACTGCTTGGTAATAGTGACCATAATATAGTTAAATTTAATATCCCTGTGGTGGGGAACACACCACATCAGCCCACCACTGTAGCATTTAATTTTAGAAAGGGGAACTACACAGAAATGAGGAGGCTAGTGAAACAGAAATTAAAAGGTACAGTGCAAAAAGTGAAATCCGTTCAAGTTGCATGGGAACTTTTTATGGACACCATAACACAGGCTCCACTTAAATGAATACCCCAATTCAAAAAAACATAGTAAGAGAACCAAAAAGAGCTACCGTGGTTAAACAGCAATGTAAAAGAAACAGTGAGAGGCAAAAAGGCATCTTTTAAAAAGTGGAAGATAAATCCTAATGAGAAAAATAGAAAAGAGCATAAACTCTGGCAAATGAAGTGTAAAAATATAATTAGAAAGACCAAAAAAGAATCTGAAGAACAGCTAGCCAAAGACTCCAAAAGTAATAGCAAAATTTTTTAAATACATCAGAAGCAGGAAGCTGCTAAACAACCAGTGGGGCCACTGGACGATCGAGATGTTAAAGGGGCACTCAAAGATGATAAGGCCATTGTGGAGAAACTCAATGAATTCTTTGCATCGGTCTTCACAGCTCAGGATGTGAGGGAGATTCCCAAACCTGAGCCATTCTTTTTGGATGACAGATCTGAGGAACTGTCCCAAATTGAGATGTCATTAGAGGAGGTTTTGGAACAAATTGATAAACTAAACAGTAATAAATCACCAGGACCTGGTTTTATTCACCCAAGAGGTCTGAAGGAACTCAAATGTCAAATTGCGGATATACTACTAACTGTCATCTGTAACCTATCATTTAAATCAGGTTCTGTACCAGATGACAGGAGGATCGCTAATGTGACGCCAATTTTTAAAATAGACCTGAGAGGTGATCCTGGTAATTACAGGCCGGTACGCCTGACTTCAGTACCAGGCAAATTGATTGAAACTATAATAATGAACAGAATGGTCAGACACATGAATTAACATGATTTGTTGGAGAGAAAGTAAATAAGGAAGTGCTATTTACTTCTCATAACACCAGAACTAGTATCCACCAAATAAAATTAACAGGCAGCAGGTTTAAAACAAACAAAAGGAAGAATTTTGTCCAATTCAAATTGCCATTGCTTCTTGTCTTGTCCTCAGAGATTAACGAGAACAATTTTTCATTCTCCTCCTTGTAATATAGAATCATAGAATCTCAGGGTTGGAAGGGACCTCAGGAGGTCATCTAGTCCAACCCCCTACTCAAAGCAGAACCTAATCCCCAACTAAATCATCCCAGCCAGGGCTTTGTCAAGCCAGCCCTTAAAAACCTCTAAGGAAGGAGATTCCACCACCTCCCTAAGTAACCCATTCCAGTGCTTCACCACCCTCCTAGTGAAAAAGTTTTTCCTAATATCCAACCTAGATCTCCCCCACTGCAACTTGAGACCATTACTCCTTGTTCTGTCATCTGCTACCACTGAGAACAGTCTAGATCCAACGATGTTTTATGTACTTGAAAACTATTATCATGTCCCACCTTGGTCTTCTCTTCTCCACACTAAACAAACCCATTGTAATAGGTTTGGTCACAGAGATCCCCTTGGGACTGTCACCTGACGTGCTGAAATTACCTGTTTTCCCTGCCAGCTTGGGACTTCAGAACCCTGCCTTGTTGAGCCAGACACACTAGCCTGCTGCAACACATACCCAGGGTCTGAATCACATCCCCAGAGCTGAAGACTTAACTGAAAACAGCTCTGCAGGTTACCTGTGTCCAGCACCCACACACCCAAATAAATCCGTTTTACTCAGTATAAAGCTTATACAGGGTGTGGCAAAGCATATACAGGGTAAATTCATGAATTGTCCGCCCTCTATAACACTGATAGAGAGATATGCACAGCTGTTTGCTCCCCCAGGTATTAATCTCTTACTCTGGGTTTATTAATAAACAAAAGTGATTTTATTAAGCATAAAAAGTAGGATTTAAGTGGCTTCAAGTAATAACAGACAGAACAAAGTAAGTCACCAAGGAAAATAAAGCAAAAACACGCAAGTCTAAGCCTAATACATTAAGAAACTGATTACAGGTAATATCTCACCCTCAGGGATGTTCTAATAAGCTTCTTTCACAGACTAGACTCCTTCCTCGTTTGGACCTAATCCTTTCCCCTGGTACAGTCCTTGTTTGTTCCAGCAGACATCTCTGGTAGTAAGAAGGGGTTTTCCCATGACTGGAAGCCCCCTATGTCCTGCTTCACTCCCTTTTAGAGCTTTGGCACAAGGCGGGAATCTTTTGTCTCTCTGGTCCCCACCCCTCCTTCTAAATGGAAAAGTACCAGGTTTAAGATGGATTTCAGTATCAGGTGAGATGGTCACACCTCACTGTTAGACCCCTAGTCTCCATTCCCCATGGGCTGGCCCACACGTACACAGGAAGGCTTTTAAGTAGCTCGGGCCATTTACAACTGGTGCATCCTTAATGGTCTCCACTTAATACGTTTCCATCAGTGATACAAGTTTATATCTTATTCTCCCAACTCCAGATATAGAAATAATACATGAAAACAAATAGGATGAACACGCTTAGTAGAATACAAACTGTCTAATGACACCACACAAGGGGCATTTAGCGTAAAGCATATTCCAGTTATATCATATTCATAAGCATACTTCCATAAAGCTTATGGAGTGCAACATCACACCCATGTTTTTTAATCTTACCTCATAGGTCATGTTTTCTAAACCTTTAATCATTTTTGTTGCTCTCCTCTGGACTTCTTCCAATTTGTCCACATCTTTCCTGAAATGTGGCACCCAGAACTGGATACAACACTCCAGTTGTGGCTTAATCGGCGAATACAGCCCAAAATGACGTTTGCTTTTTTTGCAACAGCATTACACTGTTGACTCACACTTAGCTTGTGACCCACTATGACCCCCAGATCCCTTTCTGCAGTTCTCCTTCCTAGGCAGTCATTTCCCATTCTGTATGTGTGCAACTGATTGTTCCTTCCTAAGTGCAGTACTTTGCATTTGTCCTTATTGAATGTCATCCTATTTCCTTCAGACCATTTCTCCAGTCCGTCCAGCTCATTTTGGATTTTAATCCTAACCTCCAAAGCACTTGCGACCCCTCCCACCTTGGTATCATCCACAAACTATATCAGTGAACTCTCTATGCCATGATCTAAATCATTTATGAAGACATTGAACAGAACCAGACAAGAACTAATCCCTTCAGGACCCCACTCATTATGCCCTTCCAGCCTGACTGTGAACCACTGATGACTACTTTCTGGGAACAATTTTCCAACCGGTTTTGCACCTACTTTATAGTAGCTCCATCTAGGTTGTATTTTCCTAGTTTGTTTATGAAAAGGTCATGGGAGACAGTATCTAAAGCTTTACTAAAGTCAAGATTATACCACATCTACCGCATCCCTCCCTTCCACAAGGCTTGTTACCCTGTCAAGGAAAGCTATCAGGTTGCTTTGACATGATTTATTATTGACAAATCCATGCTGGTGTTACTTAGCACCTTGTTATCTTCTAGGTGTTTGCAAACTGATTGCTTGATTATTTGTTCCGTTATCTTTCCGGTTACTGAAGTTAATTCGACTGGTCTGTAATTCCCTGGGTCGTCCTTAGTTCACTTTATATAGATGGGCACTAGATTTGCCCTTTTCCAATCTTCTGGAATCTCTCCTGTCTTCCATGACTTTTCAAAGATAATAGCTAATGGCTCAGATATCTCCTCAGTCAGCTCCTGGAGTATTCTAGGATATATTTCATCAGGCCCTGCTGACTTGAAGACATTTAACTTGTCTATGCATTTTTTAACCTGTTCTTTCTCTATTTTAGCCTCTGATCCTACCTCATTTTCACTGGTGTTCACTACATAAGACGTCTGATTGCTACTAAACTTTTGGTGAAAACTGAAACAATAAAATCATTTAGTTCCTCTGCCATTTCCATTGTCCATTATTGTCTTTCCCCCCTTCACTGAGTAATGCGCCTACCCTGTCCTTGGTTTTCACCTTCCTTCTAATGTATTTGTTAGAAAGTTTTCTTCTTACCCTTTCTGTCTCTAGCCAGTTTAATCTCGTTTTGTGCCTTGACCTTTCTAACTTTGTTCCGACATGCTTGTGTTGTGTGTTTATATTAATCCTTCATAATCTGACCTTCCATATTTTGTAGGACTCTTTTTTGAGTTTCAGATCATTGAGGATCTCCTGGTTTGGACAGAGTGGTCTCTTGCCATTCTTCCTACGCAGTGGGATAGTTTGCTCCTGTGCCCTTAATAATGTCTCCTTGAAAAGCTGCCAACTGTCTTTAATACATGGATATAAATAATCCCCAGCTTTTCCATCACACTTTTCATCAGTGGATCTCCAACCACCCTCTCTCTTTAGATTCCTGGAGATCCTAACACCTGGATTCCATCTGAAAGCCCCTACCCACCTCAACAACCTCAGGGAGCAAAACTGGCCTGAAATACAACTAAGGCCGAAATGCTCTTCACCGCTCAGTTACTCTATAAATAAATTCCCCCAACTGGATGCGACGTCATGCGCTTGAGACCCATTTTGCTGCAATGCCCTTGACATGGGGCAAGGAAGAAAATGTATCAGCATGAATGTTTACACAATTTAATGATAAGGAGTTTAGTAACTTGTTCTGCGAATGGGAGGGGAGCTGTCGTAATGGAACCAACTCCATGGCCAACCTTAGTTCCCTTGGGATAGTTTCACTGGACCCCCCATTTGGTGTCAATCGGCCATTGCTCCATTATTGTCAATGGAACCAGGTCCCCGGCTGCTGTCAATTGGCCATTGTGTGATTTCCAGCACCCGATGAACTGGCTAAACACCTCTAATGTGCAAACAGTCACACATCTACCCTTGTGACTAAGCTGAGTATCACCTCTTATCTCTGTTGCACGAACCAGCTGATTGTATGGAACAAGTTCTATAAAACACAAGCTGATAGGCTGAGAAAGGGTCAGTCTGAATTGTATTTAAAGACGAGAGGGTCGTGTAATATATTACATTTCAGGAAATCATTCACTGTTACTCCCTATGTATATATGAATCCGATTCTGTCTTTGGACTACATAGAGAGGAAAGGGGCCGTGCTAGACAGGTTAGTGCACCTCTTCAATTTACAGAGAACTTGGAGGTGAACGGAAGGTAAGAGTTTTTAAGCTGTGTAAAATTATTGTTTGTAATCTTTCATGATCTGCTGCAAAGCTTGTAAAGGCTGGAGATATATTTCAAATGCAAGCTCCCATTGTAAAACCCCACGACGATGATAAATCAGGGATAAAGAGGCTCAGTTTGTGCAAAGGAAAAGAAGCCTCACTCATGTGTGTGAGCGAAATAGGGAGATTTTCAAAGGCAAAACCAGGAGCGCGGGTGCCAGCGTCTGCTGAAACTCACTGGGAGTCGGGCCTCGAACTCCCTTCGGCTTCTTTGAACGTCCCAGGTTTAGGGAACAGAGAAGAACCAGTCAACATAATTAATTTGGACCGTCAACAAAGCCTTTGGCAAGCTCCCTCACCGTAGGGCAGTAACAGGGCTTGCCCACAACATTTTGGCATCTAGGTGGGGAGCTCAAATGACGCCCCCATGTCCTGGATCATCTAGACTTAAGGAACTAAACTCAGCAGCAGCTGTTTCTTGCACCTCCACCACACTCTTCTCTGATCTCCACTTTTCTTCAGGAATGTGCCTGGTTACATCCATTTGAGATGGAGATATGGATGCTGCAGTAGCTGCCAGGTCAGCTGCCCTCTGACTAACTGGACGATCAGGCATCTCCTCACCACTCCCATCCTCACTGGGGCCGGAAGGCTCAGCGTGAACATTTGTGTCTGTGTATCTCAGGAGATATGGTCCCACGCAGAGCTCTACCCGGGAGTTCCACTCTGTGATTTCTAGGCATGAAAGAGCTGAGAGAAATGCATGGTGTCAAGTATCGGGGGTAGCCGTGTATCCAGGAAAACAACACGGAGTCCGGTGGCAGCTTAAAGACTAACAGATTTCGTGGGTAAAACGAAAGCTGATGCCCAAATCAATCTGCTAGTCTTTAAGGTGCCACCGGACTCCTTGTAGTTTCTGAGAGAAATGTTTTCACCAAAACTTTTCTCCACCCAAAAACGCAGGTTTGGCGCAACTGAAACATTTCACGAATTTCTGTCAATTTCGTCAGATTGCTGCAGCAGCAAAAACAAATCCTAGAAAAAAAAATCCTGAAAAAATGGAAATATTTTCTCTTCACAATTCCAGAATTAAACGTTTTGATTTTTTCAACTCAATGTCATTTGAAAATTGACGGCAACATTTATCTTTAAACCATTTAAAGAATGTTTTTAAATGCCTGAAAATGAACCAAAACCATTTTTTGTTCGGCTTTTCAGTCGGATGAGAATTTTGGTTCAACCTAAAACGATTTTTATTTCCTGATCGTTTGGAACTGCCATTGAACCAAAACATCAGTTATTTGTGCAGCTCTGATCCCTGGTGCTTTCCCCACCAAATCTCTGCTAGAATTCCCTTTCCATCCTCATTGTGGTCTTTACTGTCTCCTCCTCCCCCCCGGCAGAGCTCGCTGTGTCAGCCGTGAGAAGCTCCGTTCAGCTCCGAGCCCAGCCCCGTGAGCCTACCAGCACCAGGATGGTTTCCTTCATCCTCTGCCTTCTCCCTGCTCTCCTAGCTACAACGAGTGCACAAACTACCCCAGGTGAGTCATCCGCTGCTGTGGCCATGTAACTCCCCCTGGACGGATCCCCAGTCAGGGGAACATCCAGGATGAGCAGGGATGGGGGATGAGTTCTGTGTGGGGTACAGGGCCCTGTCTATACTACGGCTATTGAAGCAGTTTAGGCACAGTGCTGTAGCTCGGCCGGCAGAGCCTCATAGTGAAGACGTCGCCTGTCCCAATGGACGGGGTTTTTCCGTCCCTGTGGGAACTCCCCTCCCTGAGCCGGTAGCCAGGCCGAGGGAAGCATTCACCCATCGACCTGCATCTACTCCAGGGGTTAGATCGGCCGAGCTGCGGTGCTCAGGGTGTGGACTTTTCAACCCCCCTGAGCAGTGTATCTATATCACCCTGGTTAGTGTAGACCAGGCCTGAGGGGCACCATTACCGGATACTGCCCTGAATTCTCATTTCCACGAAGGCCCCTCGGCACTGCTTTGGCAGCATAAAGGGGACTGAATATAGGAGTAAATTACACTGCTAAGGGCCTGAGTGTAACCTGGAATCAGGGCTCTCCAGCCTAGCAAACAGAGGCAGAATGAGATGCAATGGCTGGGAGTTGAATTTAGACCAATCCAAGGTGCAGCATGTGTGCAGGGCTTTGAAGGGCAGAGATTGTTCACATACAGGTCCCCAAGAGGTCTGTGAGTGTCCATGTGCTGTGGTTTATGCCACTTGTATCAATGGTAATTTGGGGAACACAGGACAATGAATGTCCTTTTGTTCTGTTTTTTGCCTGGTAATTTCCATCCTTCCCATTCCCCACAGACTGCGAACGGCTGGGCTGAGCCAGAGGGATGGGGGCAAAGTTGGCTTTACCTTAAACTCAGGGCCATGTAACCGGGATCTAAACCTGGGGGACCAGTCATCAGAGAGCCTTCCCAATGGGGAGCAATCCCCATGAGCCTAGGGGCCAAGACAGCTGGCTTCTGCACCCCAAACCCTTCTGTCACACCCCTCTGATGGCCGGCTGCAGGGCCGGCCCACAACATTTTTGTACCTGAGGTGGGGAGCTCAAATGACGCCTCCATGCCCCATCGCTTGGGCTAAAACCTAGAAAGGTCTCAATTCTGCCTTCTTCCTGTTCTACTCCTCTCATGGTACGGCTCTTCTACCTACGCCAATAAAGGAGAACTAAAAACTTAAAATGCCTTGTTCAAAAATTTTAAGTAACACTTAACTTTCAAACGCCTGAACAGCAAATGTAACTTTTCTTGTCTGCATAGTAAACACTGGCATTTTTATCTGTTTGAATAATCAAAATAGTGCTTTCCGTGCCTTCTTGGTTGCAAAGATTTGAACTGCTCCCTGCTGAAGGTCCACAGTCTGGGCCAGCTCATGCTCTATTGAGATGGTTGCAAGGCTGCCCAGCCTCTCCTGTGTCATTGTGGAGCATAGATGTGTTTTTATTAACTTCAGCTTGGAGAAGCTGCGTTCTCCACTGGCAACTGTTACAGGAAGTGTTAGAAGTATGCGCAGAGCAACAAAAGCATTTGGCAAGAGGGTGGTCATCTTATTTGTGCACATATATTCCAGAACAGCCTTTGGAGTTGATCCTGCTGAAATGTATCTTGAAAGGGCTTTCGGTTCATCACCTAAATCACTCGCATCAATATCGCGCGTCATCATGTGTCAACACTGTCTCTAGTGCCCTGCATTGCTGGTGTAGGTCTTCTTCAGGTGTAGTGAGGAGTTTTGGAATATCATACAACATCCCAAATATACTGCTGGGTTCCTTGAGCTGCATGAAACGTTCTTCAACTGACTGTATTGCACAATCCAGCACCTGGTTAAAGAATTCAACTTTGAATTGTTGTTTGGGGTCTCTTATGGGATTATCCTGTGCCTCGTAATCAAAATGTCGTCTTCTTCGGGGACTTTTGTATTCTTGAATGGGTGGGAAATAGCTTCAGTGTGAAGTTCCTCTGCCAACTTCTGTGCACTCTTCAGAATGTTTTGAAATCCCTCATCTGACCGGTAAGACTGTAGGTGTGACTTTGCGTTGTCCAGTTGTTCCATTGCTCCAGATATATCAAGGTCAACACCTTGGAGTCTCTTGCTTACAACATTTATTTCAAACAGTATGTCATGCCACAACACTAAGCCCCACAGAAATGTGAAGTTATGTATGTGTCTGGTGATTCCATTTCCCTCTGCCACTGTTCTCCCATGAACAGTTCTTGTCATACCATTATCCTCCATAATGGTAACTATGGCATCATCTATCTTCCCAATTTGGTGTTTGATAGGCTTTATCGCCTCCACTCGACTTTCCCATCGTGTGGCACTCAGTGGTTTCAGTGTCAGAGAGGATATTCCCAGATGTTGCTTCAAAATTTGCCATGGATGAGTTGATGCCAAGAAAAATACATAAATGCTTTGAATTACATGAAAAAATTCAGCAGCCTCACTAGAAGCTGATGCTGCACCACTGACCACCGAGTTCAATGAATGAGAACTGCCTGGGACAAAAAAACCTACAGGGTTTAACTCTCGGATCCATGTCTGCACTCCTCTGTGCTTTCCTCTCATGTTGGCACCATTATCATAGCCCTGACCTCTCATGTCAGCTATCGCAATTCCGGTATCTTCCAGCTTTTTAAGTCATACTAGCTCCTGTAGTATCATCAATGTCAATACATTCTAGAAAATGCTCTCTGACAGTCACCATGGCAGGGACATTTTTACTAGGTTCTGTTGTTGTTACAAAATGCACCATTAAAGTCATTTGTTCCGTATGGCTGATGTCAGGTGCGCAGTCCAGAATAGTATCTTGCTGACTTCAGATCTGCCACCATTTTCTGTTTGACTTTTGTTGCCAGTAACTGTCTGATCTCATTTTGAATTGTTTTTCCAAGGTAGTGGTGTGTGTACATTTCTTGGGTGGTGACTCTTCTTAGATGCTCCTGGAGTACAGGAGCTCCACAATGTTAAGGAAGTTTCCATTGTTTGGCACATACAGCTGATCTGAAGTGCCACGCAGTGCTAGGTTTTGGGTAGCCAGCATTCTCACATTGGCAATGAGCCTTTTCAGAACATTTTGACAGTAAAGAGACTCTGATCCAATCTTCTCTTGATGCTGATCATCTATGGTGGCCTTTAACCTTAGTCTCATCTCAAGCTCTTTCCACCTATGGAATGTTCTCTGGTGATTTGCTGCCTTCTCATGAGCAGAGAGAATACATATGTACCAGCAGCAGACACAATTTTCTACTCTCTGTGTCCTAGTGATGCGTCTGCCTCAGTTTGCCTCATTGTAAGGCCAGCCCTGGCCGGCTGGCAGCCCAGAGAGCCTGGCTGCACTCACATCAGTTTCTATGCAACCAAATAACTTTTGAACGCTGCGTTCCATTAACTCCAAAATGTCAGGGGATGTTCTAGACAGCACTGGGCAGAACCACATTGACTTTGGGGGAAATCAGAAAACAGGAAGAGGGAAATCGGGGACACACCGAACCCCTTGGCTTCTGGCCAGCCCGGCCACACTTTCAACCACCTCTGTGACTGTGTGTATGTCAAAGAACCGGTTGATGGGACCATTGACATCTTCCTGCCCATCAACCCCGCCCAGCCCAGCACTGCCCAGCGTCCCCATGGAGCACAACATGTTACACCCTGAGCAGCTGATCTCCCAGACAGAAAGAAGGATGATGCTGTAGGGGGAGGGTGAATTGGGAGCACATAGAGCCCCTGACATGGAGGGAGAATGGGGGGCCTTGGTATGGGGGATTGGGAAATGGGGGGCATGAGGTGGGGGGTGGAGGGGGTTGCACGGTATTCCTGAAATAGAAGGGGGTGGGAGGGGTACACAACGAGTTTGGGAGGGCCATGGGGGGCTGTAACGAGCCCCGGGCCATGCAATGGACTCAGCCAATGCACACTGTGAAACGAGTGACTCTCCAGTACTGTGAATACCTGCACAACGGGAGCCACATCTGGGGTGGGCGGAGTTTATTTTGTGGGCAGACATTGGGAAAAGCATCATCCCCTTCACCTGTCCCCAGTCTGACCCCCGGATACCGTTGGCCCAGGGGCTGAAACTGTGCAATTGCTGAGTGTCCAGGAGAAAATTAGGTCCGTTAACCCCGCGTCTTGTTTGGAGCAGAGGGGGAAGACTGGGGCTAAGGGACGTGTCAGAGTGACACTGTCACGCCCCAGTAAGAAGGAAACACTTGTTCTTCTTTCTCCAGGTCACACCCTGACATGTAACACGTGCTTTGGCCAAACGAAGAACTGCAGTTTCAATCCAGGAACCTGCAAAGCCAACAAGGCTACTGGTGGCTGCCTCTCCGTGGCAGAAGATAGTACACTGGGTAGGTGACATTGCCGTCAACCCAGGCACATCCTACCTTGCAGTCTGTCACCAGCCTCATCGCTAAGGACAACCCCAAACAGTCCATCGACAAAGCACATTCACCCGGCACAGAACACTCAGTCTGGGCTCAACACGGCCTTTATTCAGGCAACGTTACGGTGTCTTATGTAGCGACTGGAAGACACGGCGGTTCCAAATCCTGGCCCCATTGGAGTCAGTTGTAAATCTCCCATTGACTTCAGTGGGGTCAGGATCTCACCCCTTGAGCTTTATCCCCGCAATGGACGGCTGCGCTGCAAGAAGCGAAGCTGCTTTGGGTGGAAATGCACTTTCTGAATCGTGTTAAAAGAGGAAATTGGTGCTGAGATCCCCTGGACACTGCCGGGCTCCCGATGTCCTGTCTGAAGCTGTTAGTCACCTGCTCAGGGCTGGAGCTCTGCCTTACACGGTTCTTCCCTTGCTTGGGATGCAAATTCAAGATACTTTTTGCCATTTGACTTAAAGAGATTCCAAACCGTCTCCAGGTTCAACTCCCGGACGTTCTCACGCCAGCGGATTTCACTAGTTCCCTTCATTTCGCAACGTTTGGAATCGAAAATCTGAGTTACAGACCTGGCTTTGTTCATCCTTCCATTGAATTACAGAGAGTAAATGGCTCCTTCAATTCACCTTGTAAGAAGGATGCAAAGCACAACATCAGCTTTAACGTTGTCTGTATCTATCTATCTATCTATCTATCTATCTATCTATCTATCTATCTATCTATCTATCTCCATCTGCCCCCTCTATCTATCTATCTATCCCCATCCACCCCTCTATCTATCTATCCCCATACACCCCATCATCTATCCCCATACACCCCCTCTATCTATCTATCTATCTATCTATCTATCTATCTATCTATCTATCTATCTATCTATTCCCATATGTGCACACCTGCCCCTCACCACAGTTAGGAAATTTTCCCAGCACAGTCACAAAATGGTTTATTAAAACTTCCACCCACTCAGGGTACGGCTTCACTGCAGAGTTCACGTGGGCCGTGACCCAAGGTTTAGCCCTAACCCGCCCCCTCACTGCTCCCTACTATCCACACACAAAACCCTTTAACCTCAGGCTGGCTGATGCAATTTGGGGTGTAGTTTAGATCCAGGTTCCTCTTTAATTTCTTGAATTGTGGGCCACCTAACTAGACACAGAATCCCAGCAGCGTCGCCCCAGGGAAAAATATGGAGGTAAAATAACCTCCCTGCTGTTACTCGAGGGTCCCCTCCCAGCCTCTCATTTTCTTTTTCTGTCTTTAACAAAGATGGGACACAGAACACGTACTTCTACAAACAGTGTCTGAGTAGCTATAAGAGTGACATCGAAGTCCCCATCTCCTTCACTGTTGGGAATGGCAAGTATGTGAGGATCAACACCACACGATGCAACACAGATAACTGTAACTCGGCTGTACTTGGAGGTAAGTTATGAGTGTGTTTTTACCGTCCCTCTTTAACGGGTTGTCCCCTTATTGGTCCTTTGGGTCAGGTGTCAGCCAGGTTACCTGAACTTCTTAACCCTTTACAAGTAAAAGGATTTTGGAGTCTCTGGCCTGGAGGGATTTATAGTATTGTACACAGGACAGCTGTTACCCTTCCCTTGATAGTTATGACACCCCGGCACAACTGTATTTATTCCTATTTCTCCCCTTTACTGCCCCCAACATCCATTCACTCGAATGTCATTTCTGTCGCCATTGAAATGCCTGTCACTGGCGGGTCTCCAAACCAGGGGTGGAACAGTCGGGGCCCATGTGAAACCAGATGGGCGAGGGCTGCACGTGAGAGAGGGGGCAGCAGCCGGGATGGGCTCAAATCTAAACCTCCCTGAACCTGTCAGGCTCCACCTTCAAACTCGCCGGGGTCTGGAACTAATCGGATGCGGCGTTCAAGGACAGTCATGTCACGGACAGACGGAGAAATGCCGTCGGGCTGGGGGTGGGGCCTTCATCTGCTCAGACAATGCAGGGCACATCCACCAGATTGAACGAGGTTTTACCCACCCTGTGACCGTCTCTCTCTCTCTCTCGGTTCTCAGTGCCCACGGGGAGCACCACCAAGAATGGGCTGCAGTGCCCAACCTGCTTCGCTCTGAACTTCACTCTCTGCAACAGCTCAGTCACCCCTTGTACCGGGGACGAGACCTATTGCATCGATTTCACTGGGTTTCTATACCAAGGTAAATGCTGCCAGCTGGCCGCAGTGCGGGAGCTACCCCGGGAATCTCACACCCCAGGAACACCCCCGAGAGCTGGTGAAAACTAGTCTGTGCTGGGCCCTTGGGCAGGTGGGGGCCACCAAGAGGGGCTATTGGCCGGAGGGGAGAGAGGAACTTGGAAGTTTTCCCTTCCTCACCTTCTCCTTTCCTTTCCTTTCCTTTCCTTTCCTTTCCCCCCTCCTTCAGTGATGCCGCCCTGCTCCTGGAGTTATGACAACACGGTCTCTTACCATGGGAAGGGATGTTATGTCGACGATGCAGAGCTGGGAGAGAACCCAAGAGTCCTGGGTCCCAGCCCTACTGCTCTAACCACTAAACCCCACCCCCTGTATGTTTAAGGTGGAGCTAAGCTATTGCTCAGTGCGGAAGCTCCTGTTCTCTGTGTGTGTCCAGGACTCCCAGCGCTTTGGCATGTTTATACAATAACTGAACCGAGCGGTTGGGGCTGCCGGGGACGGTGAGAGCCGGGCGTGTTCCCCAGGGGTGCCGGGTGCTGGGGAAGGAGCTGCCCCCAGTGATCAGCTGGGTCCCAAACTCCAGCTTCAATTTCTTGTGGAGCTGCAGAAAGGGGCACGGGGGAGGCAAGAGGGGACCAGACGCCTGCCCTGCCCAGGCCGGTTACAGCGAGAGCAGGGAGAGCACCGGGCGGGTGGGAACGGGAGGCAGAGGTGGGAACCGCTGGATGGTGGAGACAGAGGTTCTGGGGGCAGAGAAGGAACCAGAGCTGCCCGGTTGATTAACAGGCTGATTTCCTCCATCAGGTTCATCTCGTTCACCATTTCAAGCAAAAGGCTGCGCTACTGCGTCTGCTCAGGCCATTAAACCTGGAGCCAACCTGGCTACTGCACTCTACACATTTGACTTTTTTTGGGGGAAATCTGTCCCAGCGGAGAAAATACCCACGAACCCCCCGCCCATAACCGCCACCTCCCGAGAAACACCCACTGCCACCCCCAGCACAACCACCACCACCACCCTCTCAACAACCACCACCACTCTCGCTACAACCACCGCCGCCATCCCCAACGCAACCACCCCCCCCAAAAGAACTACCTCACCCAAAACAACCACCTCATCCAAACCCGCCCGCCCCGCCCATGCAACCCACAGTGGAGCCAGCCCGGCTCTGGGGAAATTCTCCTTTGCCCTCTACCTGCCTGGCCTGACTGGGCTGCTGCTGGTGAAGCTGCTCTCCTGACCCCGCCTGGCACGGCCCACGCAGCTCCTGGTGCCTGTGAATAAAGGCCTGAAGTCCCAGCTACCCCCCTCCGTGCTGCTGGGGCGATGCAAAGGGGCTGCTGCATAGCCAAGGGTCTGCCCAGCGTATGGGTGTGTGTCTGTCCCGGTACCTCGCGGCTGGCTGGAATCTCTCTGTGCATTAGCAAATTCACCGAATAAATCACGATCCAAAATAAAAGCCCCCAGTGTGTTGTGTTGTGTTGTGTTTGGGTTGCCTGTTGCTGAGCCCATCTGCATGAGACTGGGGCACTGTCAGATGCATTAGGCATATACGAGTTTGCTTGGATCTGTGTGTGTTTATAAATATAAGCAACAGAGGGTCCTGTGGCACCTTTGAGACTAACAGAAGTATTGGGAGCATAAGCTTTCGTGGGTAAGAACCTCACTTCTTCAGATGCAAGAAGTGAGGTTCTTACCCACGAAAGCTTATGCTCCCAATACTTCTGTTAGTCTCAAAGGTGCCACAGGACCCTCTGTTGCTTTTTACAGATTCAGACTAACACGGCTACCCCTCTGATACTTTATAAATATAAAATCTGCAATAAAAATCTACATTCCAAGCACACCATGGAGGTTGCCCACTCAAGCACTGAGAAGTTAGGAAATGCCAGAACACACAGTGCCAGTATGAGCTTAATTCAATCCCCCGGCGCATTTGCATTGTGCTACAGCCTTTGATTCCACGATCACACACTGTGCGTCTCCACCGCAGCCCTGCCACGGTCAATACGTTTTTTCCTTCTCATTGGGGCATTACCCCAGGCCGTATTTCCCACCCGCTGTTCCTAGCCCATGCTTCTCGGAATGACTAATGACACCTCCTGGGCCTTTCTGTGGAGTTCTCACCACGGGCTCTGAGGGCCTCACAGACATTCATCACTTGGTCTGTGCAACAGCCCGGTGGGACCCGGGAAACTGAGGCACGGCGGGGCTCCACACAGGGAGTCCGGACACACATCTCTCCGTGCACATGGCCACACTGCTATCCACACTCGAGCATAAGAACATAGGAATGGCCATACTGGGTCAGACCAAAGGTCCATCTAGCCCAGTATCCTGTCATCTGATGCCAGATGCCCCAGAGGGAATGAACAGAACAGGGAATCATTAAGTGATCCATCCCCTGTTGCCCATTCCCAGCTTCTGGCAAACAGAGGCTAGGGACACCATCCCTGCCCATCCTGGATAATAGCCATTGATGGACCTATTCTCCATGAACTTATCTAGTTCTTTTTTGAACCCTGTTATAGTCTTGGCCTTCACAACATCCTCTGGCAAGGAGTTCCACAGGTTGACTGTGTGTTGTGTGAAGAAATACTTCCTTTTGTTTGTTTTTAAACTGGCTGCTTATTAATTTCATTTGGTGACTCCCAGTTCTTGTGTTATGGGAAGGAGTAAACAACACTTCCTTATTCACTTTCTCCACACCCTTCAACATTTTATAGACCTCTATCATATCCCCCCTTAGCCATCTCTTTTCCAAGCTGAAAAGTCCCAGTCTTATTAATCTCTCCTCATACAGAAACTGTTCCATCCCCCTCATCATTTTTGTTGCTCTTCTCTGTACCTTTTCCAATTCCAATACATCTTTTTTGAGATGGGGCGACCACATCTGCACACAGTATTCCAGATGTGGGCGTATCATAGATTTATATGGGGTAACATGATATTTTCTGTCTTATTATCTATCCCTTTCCTAATGATTCCCAACATTCTGTTCACTTTTTTTGACAGCCGCTGCACGTTGAGTGGATGTTTTCAGAGAACTATCCACAATGACTCCAAAATCTCATTTTTGAGTGGTAACAGGTAATTTAGGCCCCATCATTTTGTTTGTATAGTTGGGATTATGTTTTCCAATGTGCATTACTTTGTATTTATCAACATTGAATTTCATCTGCCATTTTGTTACCCAGTTACCCAGTTTTGTGAGATCCCTTTGTAACACTTCGCAGTTAGCTTTGGACTTATCTCTCGAGTAGTTTTGTATCATCTGCAAATTTTGCCACCTCACTGTTTACCCCTTTTTCCAGATCATTTATGAATATGTTGAACAGGACTGGGCCCAGTACAGACAGACCCCTGGGGGACAGCACTATTTACCTCTCTCCATTCTGAAAATTGACCATTTATTCCTACCCTTTGCTTCCTATTTTGTAACCAGTTACTGACCCATGAGAGGACCTTTTCTTTTATCCCATGACAGCTCACTTTGCTTAAGAGCCTTTGGTGAGGGACCTTGTCAAAGGCTTTCTGAAAATCGAAGTACACTAGATCCACTGGATCCCCCTTGTCCACATGCTTGTTGACCCCCTCAAAGTATTCTAAGAGATTGGTGAGGCGTGATTTCTCTTTACAAAAACCATGTTGACTCTTTCCCAACAAATGATGTTCATCTATGTGTCTGACAATTCTGTTCATTATTATAGCTTCAAAGAGTTTGCCCAGTACTGAAGTCAGGCTAGCCTGGGTCCCTTTCCCTGAGCTGGGCTGGACCCCTCCCAGCTGCAGCGTGGCCACATCCTAAATGGTTAACAGTGGCAGACTGTGGCCCTCCCACAGCTGGGGAGAGAAAAGGCTGCAGGGCCAGAGCAGGGGGGCAGCCGCTGGGAAGGTGGAGGGAACCCTTGGGGAAAAGTCCTTGGGCAGCAGTCTACCTGGGCTGCCAGAGGGAGAGGATGAATGGGAGTCGCAGTGCAGTTGTTGATTTCAACCCTTGTCTCTGTTCAAGCAACTGGGCTCCTCTCTGTGGATATTTAATCTTCCAAGGCACATTTCCTAAACGCTGCTGTCATTAGACATTCCCCAGGCTGGGGTTCACCCCCCACCCCAGAGGTGGCTGCATTTCAGTGCTATCCTAGCCTGGAGGGATCTGAGGTTCCTTGACATGTAAGAGAGAAATAAATGCACTAGGGTAGTACCTAGAGATCAGGGACGTGTTGTGCCAAGCACTTCCCAGACTCTAACAAGATTGGGGCCCCCGTTGTGCCAGGCACTGCACAGACATGTTGACACAGTCCTGCTCTGAAGATCTTTCGAGATAGACAGTGGAGGTGTATGGCGATAGATAAGTAGTACAAGGGTGACAACATCAATCAAATATTGAACCCACCTCTTTCACCCTCAGGCTCCACCCACTTGTCACCGTAAGACTCACCCCCTGAGGTACTACTTCTGGGGTGAAGATGGACACATGACCAGAAGGAAGGGGTGGCATGTGACCCCTCAAGAACTCCTCCCACCACCCTGTACCAAGAGAGGTGGGATTTTGCCCCATAGGACCTCCCTGAGAGCAGATTTGACCATTCAGGGCAGGTTCTGGGGTGGAGTGACCCACCCAAAAAGAGGGCTGTGTGACCCCTCTAAGAACTCCTCCCACCACCCTCTACCAAGGGGGTTTCAGCCCCCCTTAGAGCATCCCAGAAGGGAAACATGTACTAATCAGGAGAGGTGTAATGCAAGGGTCTAGGCTGGAACCCCCCACACCCCGATCTCTGGAGTTTGACAGTGATTGCAAATATATCTTAACAGCAATAGACAGTCTCTCTAAATAAGCTGGGCCTTAGGCCTCAAAGATAAAATGGGCAGTGAAGTACCATGGCCTTTAAAGCTGTTTTCAGTGAAGGTTAAATTTACAGACAGATCAGAGAAAAGAATTTCTAAATAAAACTTTAAGCAGATTGCTAAAGTGGTATGATGTGGGGGTTGTGGAGCGATTTAACAGAACTTTACAAACTTGGAGGTGGAGAAATTTTGCAAACCACAACCCCATTGGCTACCTCGACGTGTTGTAAAGAGTGACAACCGGAGCTTTCACAGAACTCTACGTACCAGACCCGCTGATGTCAACCCCTCACATTCTCTGAAGATATGGAAAATGGTTTACGGAGACAGTTTTAAAATAAAACCAGATGTTGACCCTTTTAGAAAAGGCGACCACGTGAGATCATCTAAAACTTTTGAAAAAGGTTTGCGGGGGACTTTTCCATTCTCCTTATTCTTGTGTTTTCAACGACAGACGAGATTCTAGAGAACAAGGCCGCAAAGTCGGTGAGACACCGATACAAAACCACCACCTACCAGTTGAATCTGAGCCTTGCATTAATATAACTAATCCCCAGGTTTTCCATCGCACTGTTCATCAGCCGATCTCCGACCACTTTCTCTCTTTAGACTCCTGGCGATCCTAACACCTGGCTTCTCTCTGGAAGCCCCCTACCCATCTCGACAACCTCCAGGAGCAAAACTGGCCTGAAATAAAACCAAGGCCGAAATGCTCTTCTCCACTCAGTTATCCTATAACTAAATTCCCCCAGCCGGGTGCAACGTCATGTGCGTGAGACACAGTTTGCTGCAATGCCCTTGACATGGGGTGGGGAAGAAAATGTGTCACCAATGAATATTTACACAATTTAATGAGAAGTACTTTAGCAACCTATACTGGGAGTGGGAGGGGAGCTGTTGTAATGGGGCCAACTCCATAGCCAACTTTAGTTACCTTGGAAGTTTCACTGGACCCCCCATCTGGTGTGAATCGGCCGTCGCTCCATTACAGTTAATGGAACCAGATCCCGGACTGGTGTCAATTGGCCCTAGCCCCATTGGAGTCAGTGGGGCCTGATCCTCATTTGCTGTGAATTTGCCGTCGCTCTATGATCTACCCCATCCCATGATCTGGTTAAACACCTCTAATGTGCAAACAGCCGCACCTCTACCCTTGCGACTGAGCTGAATATCACCTCTTATCTCTGTTGCATGAACCAGGGACTTTATGAGACAAATTTTATAAAACACAAGCTGATGGGTTGAGAAAGAGTCGGTCTGAATTGTACTTAAAGAGGGAGTGGCCAGGTGTGAGGATCGTATAACATGTTACATTTCAGTCAATCATTACTCCCAATGTATATATGATTCCAATCCTATTTTTGGCCTATATACAGAGGGAAGGGGCCGTGCTAGACAGGTTAGTGCATCTCTTCAATTTACAGAGAACTTGGAGGTGAACGGAACCATTGTGTGGCTGAAGGTAAGAGTTTTTAATGCCTTGTTATATTATCCTTTGCAATCTTCCACGATCTGCTGCAAAATGCGTAAAGGCTGGAGCTATATTGTGAATGGTGAAACCCCATGATGATGATAGAGCAGGGATAAGAGGCTCAGTTTGTGCAAAGGAAAAGATGCCTCACTCATGGAATGGTGTGTGAATGAAATAGGGAGATTTTCAAAGGCAAAACCAGCAGCGCGGGGGCCAGCATCGGCTGAAACTCCATGGGAGTCGGGCCTCGCACTCTCTTCAGCTGCTTTGAACATCCCAGGTTTAGGGAGCAGAGAAGAACCAGTCGACATACTTGATTTGGACTTTCAAAAAGCCTTCAGCAAACTCCCTCGCCGTAGGGCAGGAAGGAATCAAAACAGCCCTGGGGCGGAAGGCAAGGGAGTGTCATGGAGCAGAAACAGGACAACAGCCAGAGAACAGAGGAGTTTGCAGCGTTGTTGTAGCCGTGTGGGTCCCAGGATATTAGAGAGACAAGGTAGGTGAGGGAATAGCTTTTATTGGACCAGCTTCTGCTGGGGAGAGACACAAGCTCTCGAGCTCCACTGACCCGCAGAAGAGTTCTGTGTCGCTCGGAAGCTCGTCTCTTCCCCCACCTTGTGTCTCTAGAAAACAGAGCAGGAATTCATGGGAATTTTGTGTGATGGCAAAAGCTTAAAAGCCGAGGCCTCCAAACTCTATCCTAGATCCAGCGTTCAAGTTACTCAAAGGATCTGCAAGGGGGGTGAGCGAGGAGGTGGTGAAATCTGCAGAGGAGGCCACTTACTGAGGTTAGTCAGCGAGATCGAATGGAGCTGGGTCAATGGGCAACACGAGGGCAGATGAAGTTGTTTTGATCAATGCAAAGTAACGCACATGGGGAGGTCGGGGGTTTGTAGCACGCCTAGACCTGACAGGTTCTAACTGAACTGGGCTGATCCAGGGAAGGGACCAGAGCGTCCCCGTAGGAAGATCAATGGACACCTCAGCTCGCTGGGCAGCTGCAGAAGAGAGAAGCGAAGAAGCCGTTGGGCTGCCCAAGGGGGTGGAGATAATGTGGAAAACACTGTAGTGCCCCTCTGCAGATGAGCAGGATTCTCTGACCCTGGTGCCCCACAGGCAGCGCCGCTCGCCCCATGTCAGAAGGGACGGTGCCGACCTGGAGCCAATACAGACGAGAGAGTAGAAACCTGGGCCAGCCTAGAGCCCTGCAGCGGGACTGGGATCCCACGGGACCCGCAGGACCTCCTGCCATAATAAAAGTACGGGTAAAAGAGCAGGTAAAAGTACTTTGTTGCGGGCAGGATTGGGTGGGCAAAGAAAGCAGAGTGCGGTAATATGCGGGAAAACACAGGGCAGCAGCTTGTCATCAATAGAGTTTCAGCAATATAAAGCAAGTTGGTTTTTACCCTTAAATTTAACCAGAGGATAGAAAGAGATTCGGTGTCTGTTATAACTGCAAAAACAACAAGGAGTCTGGTGGCACCTTAAAGACTAACAGATTTATTTGGGCATAAGCTTTCGTGAGTAAAAACCTCACTTCTTCGGATGCGAGTGCATCCGAAGAAGTGAGGTTTTTACTCACGAAAGCTTATGCCCAAATAAATCTGTTAGTCTTTAAGGTGCCACCAGACTCCTTGTTGTTTTTGTAGATACAGACTAACACGGCTACCCCCTGATACTTGTTATAACTGCAGTTAAACTACTTTTTACATGGTTTAAGTAAGATTTGTTTCATGCTTTTAATGGTAAAAATGATGTCTGTCTTCCATTTATATGTATAATATATTAACCAGACTGTTTTGTTTAAAAGTAGCCCGAGGGACTCTGTGGGATTTGTGGGATCTAAGGTCTTTGCGGATGGGAGCAAAATAAAAATGCAAGGAACAGTTCAGGAGCAGGTGGGAGTGGGATTCTGCCCCAGAACTCCCACTCTGTTATCTCTGGGCATGTCTGTGGCGTGAGAGCATTGGGAGAAATTTTTCGACCAAAATGTTTCTCCAGTGAAAAATGCAGGTTCAGGGAGACTGAAACATTTTGCAAATTTGTGTCAATTTTGCCGCCCTGTTTCAGCTGAAAAAAATATCCTAGAAAAAAAAAATCTTGACAAAATGGAAACGTTTGGTCTGGGTATTTCCAGAATTAGACGTGCTGATTTTTTTTCAACTCAAAATGTCTTTTCATTTAAAAAATGTTGGCAACATTTCTATTTAAGCCAATGTTAAAATCTTTCTAAATGCTTGAAAATGAACCAAAACCATTTTTGTTCGGCTTTTCAGTTGGACAAGAAATTGGGCCAACTCAAAACAATCCTCCCCTGCCCCCCGATCTTTTAGAACTGCCAGTGAACCAAAGATCTGTTATTTGTGCAGTGCTGTTGCCTGGTGCTCAACCCTGCCCCAAATCTTGGCTGGAATTCCCTTTCCCTCCTCATTTCGGTCTTGACTCTCTCCTCCTCCCCCCTGGCAGAGGTCACTGTGTCAGCCGTGAGAAGCTCTGTTCAGCTCCGAGCCCAGACCCGTGCACCTCCCAGCACCAGGATGGTTTCCTTCATCCTCTGCCTTCTCCCTGCTCTCCTAGCTACAACGAGTGCACAAGGTGAGTCATCCGCTGCTGTGGCCATGTAACTCCCCTGGACTTGGACCCTTTATACCCCACAGATCCCCAGTCAGGGGAACATCCAGCATGTGCGGGGTGGGGGGGAATTAGTTCTGTGTATTGTATAAGGCACAGTCTACACTACAACTACTGTAGCCGCTTAGCCAGAGCGCTGGAGCTGGGCCGGCAGAGCCCCGGAGTGAAGGCGTCGCCTGTCCCAATGGATGGGGCTTTTCCATCATTCTAGGAACTCACCTCCCTGAGCCGGTAGCCAGGCCGAGGGAAGCATTCACCCGTCAGCCCAGCTGCGTCTACTCCAGGGGTTGGGTTGGCCTAGATGCGGCACTCACGGTGTGGTTCCCCTTCCTCCCAAGCACCGCAGTTATATCAACTTAACTGTATAGTGTAGACCAGGCCTGAGGGACACCATTACTGGATACTGCCCTGAATTCTTACGTCTATTAAAGCCCCTCGGCCCTGCTTTTGCAAAATAAAAGGGACTAAATATAGGAGTAAATTACACTATAGGGGATTGAGGATAACCTGGAATAAGGCCTAAAATTTCTGATCGCACCAGGCTCTCCAGACGAGCAAACAGAGGCAGAATGAGGTCTCATGGCTGGGAGTTGAATTTAGACCAATCCAAGGTGGAATTAATTCTGTCAGCAGCTTCTCAAGAGGCAGGGCAGCTTCTCCATCCCTTGGACACTGTCTACGGAGATTGGACGCCCTTCTAAAATACTGGCTGTAGCTCGCCATCAGATATGGGCTGGATGGCAGAACGGCTGGACCAGGTTCTCTGGCTTGGACGAGGCAGGAGCTCAGACTAGATCAGCATCAGAGCCTGAAAAGCTTAGATTCTCTAAAAGAAAAGTTGTGAAGCTGCTGCACTTACACAGCTTGTGTGCAGGGCGCTGTACGTAAGGACTGAAGGGCAGAGATTGTTCACTTACATGTCCCGAAGAGATCCCCAGCATGTCCATGCAACCAAATAACTTTTGAATGCTGCATTCCATTAACTCCAGAATTTATGGGGACGTTCTAGACATCACTGGGCAGAACCCTATTGATTTGGGGGGAAATCAGAAAACGGAAAGAAGGAAATCGGGGACACACAGAGCCATTGGCGTCTGGCCAGTCCAGCCACACTTTCAACCATCTCTGTGACTGTGTATGTCGAAGAGCCAGTTGGTGGTGCCATTGACACCTTCCAGCCCATCAACCCCGCCCAGCCCAGCGTCCCCGTGGAGCGTAACATGTTATGCCCTGAGTGGCTGATCTCCCAGATAGAAACAAGGATGATGGTGGAGGGGGGGGGGGGAGAATGGGTGACCCACACAGCGCCCCTGGCATGGGGGGAGAAGGGGGAGACCCTGGTACGCGGGAGGGGAAATGGGGGGGAATACAGAGCCCCTGGCATTGGAGTGAATCAGGAACCCTGGTATGGGGGGGGGGAATAGGGAATGGGGGGCACACAGAGCCCCTGGCATGAGGTGGGGGGGGGCTATATGGCATCCCTGAAATTCAGCAGGGTGGGAGGGACGTGCAAGGAGTTTGTGAGGATAATTGGGGGCTGTAACGAGCCCTGGGCCGTGCAATGGACTCAGCCAATGCAGGCAGCGAAGCGAGCGACTCTCCAGTACTGTGAATACCTGCACAACCGGAGCCACATCTGGGGGGGTGGGGTGGGCGGAGTTTATTTTATGGGTGAAGCTTGGGGAAAGCACCGTCCCTTTGACCCGTCCCCAATTTGTCCCCCCCCAGGTACCACTGCCCAGAGTCTGAAATTGTGCAATTGCTGAGTGTCCAGGAGGAAATCGGGTCTGTTAACCCCTCGGCTCGTTTGGAGAAGATGGTGCTGGTGGGGGAGGGGCACTATATGTGAGAGGCAGCGTAGAGTCAAATGAAGTAAAAATCTTAAATGAGCCAAAGTGTCCCGCAGAATCTCCATGGATTGTAATTCCATGCTCGGATAATAAGAATATAGCAGGAGGGATATATAACCGCCCACCTGGCCAGGATGGTGATAGTGACTGTGAAAGGCTCAGGGAGATTAGAGAGGCTATAAAAATAAAAAACTGAATTATAATGGGGGATTTCAATTATTCCCATATTGACTGGGTACATGTTACCTCAGGACGGGACGCAGAGAGAAAGTTTCTTGACACCTTAAATGACTGCTTCTTGGAGCACCTAGTCCTGGAACCCACCAGAGAAGAGGCAATTCTTGATTTAGTCCTAAGTGGAGCACAGGATCTGGGCCAAGAGGTGATTATAGCTGGATCGTACGGTAATAGTGACCATAATATAATTAAATTTAACATCTCTGTGGTGGGGAAAACACTACAGTGGCCCAACACTGTAGCATTTAATTTCAGAAAGGGGAACTACCCAGAAACGAGGAAGAAATGAAAAGGTCCAGCGCCAAACGTGAAATCTCTGCAAGCTGCGTGGGAACTTTTTAGGGACACCATAACAGAGACTCAACTTAAATGTTAATTCAAATTAAAAAACATAGTAAGAGAACCAAAAGAGAGCCACCGTGGCTAAAAGAAGCCACGAGAGGCAAAGAGGCATCCTTTAGAAAGTGGAAGTTAAATCCTACTGAGGAAATAGAAAGGAGCATAAACTCTGGCAAGTGAAATGTAAAAATATAATTAGTAAGGCCAAAAAGAATTTGAAGAACAGCTAGCCACAGACTCCAAAAGTAACAGCAGAAGCAGGAAGCTGCTAAACAACCAGTGGGGCCACTGGACGATCGAGATGCTAAAGGAGCAGTCAAGGACGATAAGGCCATTGCAGAGAAACTCAATGAATTCTTTGCATTGGTCTTCACAGCTCAGGATGTGAGGGAGATTCCCACCCCTGAGCCATTCTTTTCAGGTAACAAATCTCAGGAACTGTCCCAGACTGAGGTGTCATTAGAGGAGGTTTTGGAACACATTGATAAACTAAACAGTAATAAGTCACCAGGACCTGATGGGATTCACCCAAGAGGTCTGAAGGAACTCAAATGTCAAATTGCGGATATGCTACTAACTGTCATCTGTAACCTATCATTTAAATCAGGTTCTGTACCAGATGACAGGAGGATCACTAATGTGACGCCAATTTTTAAAAAGCAACAGAGGGTCCTGTGGCACCTTTAAGACTAACAGAAGTATTGGAGCATAAGCTTTCGTGGGTAAGAACCTCACTTCTTCAGATGCAAGAAGAAGAAGTGAGGTTCTTACCCATGAAAGCTTATGCTCCCAATACTTCTGTTAGTCTTAAAGGTGCCACAGGACCCTCTGTTGCTTTTTACAGATTCAGACTAACACGGCTACCCCTCTGATACAATTTTTAAAAAAGACTCAAGAGGTGATCCCGGTAATTACAGGCCAGTAAGCCTGACTTCAGTACCTGGCAAACTGGTTGAAACTATAATAATGAACAGAATGGTCAGACACATAGATGAGCATGATTTGTTGGGGAAGAGTCAACATGTTTTTTTGTAAAGGGAAATCACGCCTCACCCATCTACTAAAATTCTTTGAGTGGGGTCAACAAGCACATGGACATGGGGGATCCAGTGGATCTAGTGTATTTAGATTTTCAGAAAGCCTTTGACAAGGTCTCTCTCCAAAGGCCCTTAAGCAAAGTGAGCTGTCATGGGATAAGAGGGAAGGTTCTCTCATGGATTGGTAACTGGTTAAAAGATAGGAAACAAAGGGTAGGTATAAATGGTCAGTTGTCAGAATGGAGAGAGGTAAATAGTGGTGTCCCCCAGGGGTCTGTACTGGGCCCAGTCCTGTTCAACATATTCATAAACGATCTGGAAAAAGGGGTAAACAGTGAAGTGGCAAAATTTGCAGATCATACAAAATTACTCATGATACTTAAGTCTAAATCAGACTGCGAAGAGTTACAAAGGGATCTCTCAAAACTGGGTGACTGGGTAACAAAATGGCAGATGAAATTCAGTGTTGATAAATGCAAAGTAATGCGCATTGGAAACCATAATCCCAACTCTACATATAAAACGATGGGGTCTAAATTAGCTGTTACCACTCAAGAAAGAGATCTTGGAGTCACTGTGGATAGTTCTCTGAAAACATCCACTCGATGTGCAGCGGCAATCAAAAAAGCAAACAGAATGTTGGGAATCATCAGGAAAGGGATAAATAATGAGACAGAAAATATCATATTGCCTCAGTATAAATCCATGCTATGCCCACATCTTGAATACTGCATCGCCCCATCTCAAAAAAGGTATATTGGAATTGGAAAAGGTACAGAAAAGGGCTACAAAAATGATTAGGGGTATAGGACAGGTTCCGTATGAGGAAAGAATAATAAGACAGAATTTTCAGCTTGGAAAAAAGATGACTAAGTGGGGATAACGGCATATTGGGCTCTATTAGTAGGAGAATTGCTAGCAGATCGAGGGAAGTGATTAGTCCCGTTGATTCGGCACTGGTGAATCCATATCTGGAGTATTACATCCAGTTTGGGGCCCCCCACTACAGAAGGGATGTGGACAAATTGGAGAGAGTCCAGAGGAGGGCAACGAAAATGATCAGGTGGCTGGGACACATGATTTACGATGAGATGCCGAGGGAACTGGGATGGTTTAGTCTGCAGAAGAGAAGAACGAGGGGGGGATTTGATAGCTGCTTTCAACTATCTGAAGGGGGGTTCCATAGAGGATGGAGCTCGGCTGTTCTCAGTGGTACCAGATGACAGAACAAGGAGCAATGGTCTCAAGTTGCAGTGGGGGAGGTCTAGGTTGGATATTAGGAAACACTATTTCACTAGGAGGGTGGTAAAGCACTGGAATGGGTTACTTAGGGAGGTGGTGGAATCTCCATCCTTAGAGGTTTTTAAGGCCCGGCTTGACAAAGTTTAGTTGGGAATTGGTTCTGCTTTGAGAAGGGGGTTGGACTAGATGACCTCCTGAGGTCTCTTCCAACACTAATCTTCTATGATTCTAGGATACGATAGTGGTCTATAAAATCATGACTGGTGTGGAGAAAGTAAATAAGGAAGTGTTATTTTCTCCTTCTCATAACACAAGAACTAGGTGTCACTGAATTAAATTAATAAGTTGCAGGTTTAAAACAAACAAAGGAAGTATTTCTTCACACAACGCGTAGTCAACCTGTGGAACTCTTTGCCAGAGGACGTTGTACAGGACAAGATTATAACAGGGTTCAAAAAAGAACTAGATAAGTTCATGGAGGATAGGTCCATCAATGGGTAATAGCCAGGACAGGCAGGGATGGTGTCTCAGCTCTGTTTGCCAGGAGTTGGCCACTGTCGGTAGACAGGATACTGGGCTAGATGGACCTTTGGTCTGACCCAGTCTGACCGTTCTTATGAAGACATGTCAGAGGTGACACTGTCACACCCCAGTAAGAAGGAAACACTTGTTCTTCTTTCTCCAGGTCAGACCCTGACATGTAACACGTGCTTTGGCCAAACGGAGACCTGCAGTTTTGCTCCAGGGACCTGCCAAGACAACAAGGCAACTGGTGGCTGCCTCTCCGTGGCAGAAGATATTACACTGGGTAGGTGACACTGCCGTCAACCCAGGCACATCCTACCCTGCAGTCTGTCACCATCCTCATCGCTAAGGACAACCCCAAACAGTCCATCGACAAAGCACATTCACCCGGCACAGAACTCTCAGTCTGGGCTCGAGGCTCAGGCAACGTTACGGTGTCTTACGTAGTGACTGGAAGACACGGCGGTTCAAAATCCTTGCCCCAAATTGCAAGTCTCCCATTCACTTTAGTGGGGCCAGGATTCCACTAAGTTTTCATCTCCACAATGGACGGCTGCGCTTCCACAAGCGAAGCTGCTTTGGTAGAAATGCATGTTCTGAAATGTGTTAAAACCAGGAGATTGGTGCTGAGATCCCTTGTAGACTGTCGGCTTGCTCCCAGGGTCCTGTCCGAAGCCATTATTCACCTGCTCAGGGCTGGAGCTCTGCCTTACAAATTATTCTCCTTGCTTGGGATGCAAATTCAAGGTAGTTTTTGCCCACTTGACTTAAAGAGATTCCAAACCCTCTCTGCATTCAACTCCCTGAGGTCTTCAGGCCGGCGGATTTCACTGGTTCCCTTAACGTCTCAACATTTGCCCTTTTAAAATGAAAACCTGAGTTACAGACCTGGTTTTGTTCATCCTTCCATTGAATTACAGAGAGTTAATGGCTCCTTCCATTTACCCTATAAGAAGGAGGCATAGCACAGCATCAGCTTTAACGTGGTCTGTCTCTATCTAATCTCCAGACACCCATCTCTCTCTCTCTCTCTCTCTCTGATCACACTCAGGAAATTTTCCCAGCACAGTCACACATGGGTTTATTCAAACTTCCACCCACTCAGGGTACGGCTTCACTGCAGAGTTAACATGGGCTGTGACCCGAGGTTTAGCCCTAACCCCCACACCTCCCCCTACTATCCACCCACAAAACCCTTTAACCTCAGGCTAGCTGATGCAATTTGGGGTGGAGTTTAGACCCGGGTTCCTCTTTAACTTCTTGAATTGTGGGCCCCAAACTGGACACCGGATCCTAGCAACTGTTGCCCCAGGGCCAATCATGGAAGTAAAATAACCTCACTGCTGTTACTTGAGATTTCCCTCTGAGTCTCTCATTTTCCATTTTGGTTTTCTTAACAAAGATGGGACAAGGATGCCGTTCTTCTACAAAGAATGTCTAAGTAACTATAAAAGTGACATCAAAGTCCCCATCTCTTTCACTGTTGGGAATGGCAAGTATTTCAGGATCAACACCACACAATGCAACGACACAGATAACTGTAACTCGGCTGTACTTGGAGGTAAGTTATGGGTCTGTTTTTACCGTCCCTGTTTCATGGCTTGTCCACAGGAACAGTTAGACAGAGCTGAGCTGGGGTGTGAACCCAGCTCTCCACGTGCCCCCTGCTGATGCACGTGAACAGCTCGTTAGAGCACCCTGAAATTGGACTAGCTTAAATCACAGTAATGAACGGTTCACGTGCGTCAGCAGGGGCACGTGGACAGCTAGGCCATGGCAGGCTGGCGCAGGGTCGATTCACACCCCAGCGGATCCTGAGATTCCCCCGCCCCTTGCTACAGTTGAATGGTTCATGTGGACAAGCCCCGGCACAACTGTATTTGTTCCCATTTCTCCCCTTACTGCCCCCAGCGTCCATTTACTCGAGTCGGGGTCCATGTAAAACCAGACGGGCGAGGGCTGCATGCGAGAGGGGGGGCAGCAGACGGGATAGGCTCAATTCTAAACCTCCCTGAACGTGTCAGGCTCCAACTTCAAACTCGCTGGGGTCTGGAACTGATCAGATGCGGCGTTCAGATAGTTGTGTCACAGACAGACGGAGAAATGTCGTCGGGCTGGGGGTGGGGCCTTCACGTGCTCGGGCAATGCACGGCAGTGGGCACATCCCACAGGTTGAACGAGGTTTAACCCACCCTGTGACCGTCTCTCTCTCTCTCTCGGTTCTCAGTGCCCACGGGGAGCACCACCAAGAACGGGCTGCAGTGCCCAACCTGCTTCGCTCTGAACTTTGCTCTTTGCAACACCTCAGTCACCCCTTGTAACGGGGACGAGACCTATTGCATGGATTTCACTGGGTACCTAATGAACGGTAAATGCTGCCAGCTGGCCGCAGTGCGGGAGCTACCCCGGGAATCTCACACCCCAGGAACTCCCCCGAGACTGGTGAAAACTAGTCTGTGCTGGGCCCTTGGGGGGGTGGGGGCAGCCAGGGGGGGTTTTGGCCGGAGGGAAGGAGAGAGGAATTTGGAAGTTTTCCCTTCCTCACCAGTTCCCCCACCTCAGTGATGCTCCTGCTCCTGGAGTTATGACAATGCGTCTCGTACCATGAGAAGGGTTGTTATGTCGATGATGCAGAGCTGGGAGAGAACCCAGGAGTCCTGGCTCCCAGCCCCACTGCTGTAACCACTAGACTCCACCCCCTGTATGTTTAAGGTGGAGCTAAGCTATTGCTCAGTGCGGAAGCTCCTGTTCTCAGTGTGTGTCCAGGACTCCCGGCGCTTTGGGGGGTTTATACAATAACTGAACCGAGCGGTTGGGGCTGCCGGGGACGGTGAGAGCCGGGCGTGTTCCCCGGGGGTGCCGGGCGCTGGGGAAGGAGCCGCCCCCGGCGATCAGCTGGTCCCAAACTCCAGCTTCAGTGTCTTGTGGAGCTGCAGAAAGGGGCGCGGGGGAGACGAGAGGGGACCAGACGCCCGCCCTGCCGTGGCTGGTTACAGCGAGAGCAGGGAGAGCACTGGGCAGGTGGGAATGGGAGGCAGAGGTGGGAACCGCTGGATGGTGGAGACAGAGGTTCTGGGGGCAGAGAAGGAACCAGAGCTGCCCACACCTAATAACAGGCTGATTGTCTCCCTCAGATTCAGCTATTTCACCATTTGTTGGAAAAGGCTGTGCTACTGCATCCACAAGAGAGATTAAACGTGCAGCCACCCTGATTTCCACAGCCTACAAATACGTCTTTTTATGGGGAACCTCTGTTCCGGCGGAGAAAATCCCCATCAACCCCCCTTCCACAACCGCCACCCCCGCTAATACCACCACCACCTCTACCCCTACAAATATCACCCTCCCCACAACAACCCCCAGTGGGGCCAGCCCGGCTCTGGGGAAATTCTCCTTTGCCCTCTACCTGCCTGGCCTGACTGGGCTGCTGCTGGTGAAGCTGCTCTCCTGACCCCGCCCGGCACGGCCCACGCAGCACCTGGTGCCTGTGAATAAAGGCCTGAAGTCCCAGCTACCCCCCTCCGAGGCCTCTCCGCGCTGCCGGGGCGATGCAAAGGGGCCGCTGCATAGCCAAGGGTCTGCCCAGCGTATGGGTGTGTGTCTGTCCTGGTACCTCGCGGCTGGCTGGAATCTCTCTGTGCATTACCAAATTCACCGAATAAATCAGGATCCGAAATAAAAGCCCCCAGTGTGGTGGTGTGTTCAGGTTGCCCGTTGCTGAGCCCGTCCGCATGAGACTGGGGCGCTGTCAGATGCATTAGCCACAGAAGAATTTGCTTGTGTGTGTGTGTGTGTGTGTGTGTGTGTGTGTGTGTAACCTGAATTAAAAATCTACATCCCAAGCACACCATGGAGGTTGCAAACTGAGAAGTTAGGAAATGCCAGGACACACGGTGCCAGTACAAGTTTAATCCAATCCCCCGGCGCGTTTGCATTGTGCTACAGCCTTTGATTCCACGATCACACACTGTGCGTTTCCACCGCAGCCCCGCCACGGTCAATACGTCTTTTCCTTCTCCCTCGCGGGGGGCGGGAGGGGGGCACCCCAGGCCGTATTTCCCACCCACTGTTCCAACCCCGCACAGCACTGAATTGTTAATTTACTGCCTGCGCCTGTCTCTGCAGTGCTTGCCAGGGTATCTGAGGGCATCACAAACATTAATGACTTGGTCTTCGCAACAGCCCTGTGGGTCCCGGGAAACTGAGGCACGGATACAGGGAGTCCTCACACTCAACCCCCAGCTCACGTCCAAGTCTGGGTGTGATTCTCACACTAAGCAGACCCCTGCCTCCCTCCCCCCGATATAGCAGATGGGCTCTGAGGCCCTGTCTATGTAAGCGGGGGATGGTCCCGCTATTGTGGGGAACTTTCCTGGCATCTGCACTGCCCTGGTGGAATCGGACAGCGACAGGATCTGCTTCCTCATTCCCACTCCCTTCACTCAGAGGCCGGCTGTCCCCGAGGGCTCCCCTTCCTCCCTCCCACGCAGCAGAGTCCTCGTAACCCCGACAAGCCTGGGCCCAGGATCCCTGGGGGGCTGACCCCCCAGTCTTCTTGTGGTCACTTAGGCCAGGGACTCGGGTGTCCCCACCCCGGGGTGCTCATTCCACACCTGTGGGCCAGGGACAGCACAACCAGCCGTCTCTGGGACCTGAGAGATGTTCACAGTTTGTCTCTCAGCCGTCCCAGGCCCTGGCCACGCTGCGGTGACACTGTGGGTCAGACCCTGCTCTGGAGGTGCCCACAGGCCCTCAGGCGTTAGGGGGCAGGACCCTTCTCCCCAGTGTCGGCCTCCCCGTCGGGGTCACATCCCACTCCAAATCGGGCCTGCCAGGCCTCATGCTGGGTGACGTCTCCCTGCCCCGGGCCCTCTGCTCACCCCACCCCGGCTCTCCCCAGCCAGTCGCCGCGCTCAGAGCCAGTGTCCCGTGTGGCTGGGCCGGCACCCACTGTCCCGGCTTCGCACCCGCGGCTCCCCCTGCAGCTGGGCCCTGGCTTCCCATCGGCGCAGCTGGACTGCGCTGCCCAAGCTCCCGGCTCCCCCTCCTCTGCCCCCAGCCCAGCTCGGGCTGCTGCTCTCCCCTTAACTCTGCCCTGCCTTGCCTCAGCCAACCCCAGCTCACACGGATGACGGGCCCTGGCTCCCGACTCCCTCATTGGCCAATGGCCATGTCAATGAGGCGGATTTAGAGCGCTGGCCTCTCCTCATTGGCCCTGGGGTCTGTCAGTCTCAGGATCTTGACTCCACTTTGGCCCTTCCCTTTCTTGTGGTATCTGGAGAGGGCCAACCAACCCCCGCCATCACCTTTCTGTGCGGGACCAGCAGCCCCCGGCACTACCTCGCCCCATGCTGGGGGGCTCACCCGCATGTACGCTGCACGCCGCCCAAAGGAGCATTCACCCCATGGCAAGTGCCAGGCCTGGGGGCTGGGTCCCAGCCCGATGAAGGGCTCTGCTCTGCCGTATGAAATGTGGTGCGGAGACTCCAGAGGCTGAATTCCCATTTCCCTGCAGGTGGGGGAGAGGCAGGCAGGGAGAAAGGGGGGATGGAGGGGTGTTCTCAGCGCCCTTTGTTCTCCCGGGCCAGCGCCCATGTAAGTCAGAGCAGCCCCAGGGCTGCTGTTATTCAAACTCTGCCTGTTGTGGGCCCTGGGGGCCAGAGGATAGCGACAGCGCAGTGCCCTGTGTCAGTGCCCCGATCCACCCCCTATGGGCCCTGGGGACAGAGGATAGTTACAGCGCAGTGCCCTGTGTCAGTGCCCCGATCCACCCCCCATGGGCCCTGGGGGCCAGAGGATAGCGACAGCGCAGTGCCCTGTGTCAGTGCCCCGATCCACCCCCCATGGGCCCTGGGGACAGAGAATAGCGACAGCGCAGTGCCCTGTGTCAGTGCCCCGATCCACCCCCTATGGGCCCTGGGGACAGAGGATAGTTACAGCGCAGTGCCCTGTGTCAGTGCCCCGATCCACCCCCCATGGGCCCTGGGGGCCAGAGGATAGCGACAGCGCAGTGCCCTGTGGCTGTGCCCCGATCCACCCCCTATGGGCCCTGGGGCCAGAGGATAGCGACAGCGCAGTGCCCTGTGGCTGTGCCCCGATCCACCCCCTATGGGCCCTGGGGCCAGAGGATAGCGACAGCGCAGTGCCCTGTGGCTGTGCCCCGATCCACCCCCTATGGGCCCTGGGGACAGAGAATAGCGACAGGGCAGTGCCCTGTGGCTGTGCCCCGATCCACCCCCTATGGGCCCTGGGGACAGAGAATAGCCCCAGCTTTATGCTGCCAGAAAGGGTCAAAGGGGCCGCAGGTGTGACTGAAAATGAAGCCCCAGACTCCAGCTTGCTCGGTGGGGTTTCTAGACGCCCAGGCAGCTCCAGGCAGGCCTAGAACGGCCCCTGCCCAGCACCGTGTGAGCATTACCTGTGTTCATTGCTAGCGTCCCAGCCACACTGATGCAATGGTCGTCGGCTCCGGTGCAGCGCATGGTCTCCGGACTCTCACACTGCCCGGAGTCCCTAACGTAGCACTGCAGCCCGTTCCGGGTGGTGTTGACCGGAGACACTGGGAACAAAGCAGACAGACACTGTTGGGGAAGGCGAGAGCCAGACAGGAGGAGAGAGGGGGGCGTACCGAAGCTGAGTGCCCGGTTTAGAGCTGTGGAACTCGACAAAAGGAGCCAGATCCATTTACACACCGTTTTTAAATCAGAGTGACTCCGTTGACTCTCACAGGGACGCAGGTCCTAGGCAGGGGCGGCGAGTTCTATGGGCCCAGGGTGCCCGGGCTCCACCAATGTTCGGGGCCCCCTCCTGCATCATGAACCCCTTATCCCCAGCCCCACCCCACACTCCCACCCCCTCATCCCTAGCCCCACCCCAGAGCCCTCACATGTTTACATCATTTTAAAAAATATATGTTGGCTTACCAGGCAGGTGGGGCGGGACTTGGACCTGTCCTGGGCACCACCAAAAACTATACAACCTGCCACCCCTGGTCCTAGGTCATCGAGTCCAGGCCCTGCTTCACACCCCACTTTATCATCCCCTTCGGAGGCTCATCACGCTCTGTCTTCTCACTCCTTAGGTTGCTTTGCCTTCTACTGCTCCAGACCATCCAGCCTCTGATGGTCAGAAACCTGCAAAGCGGCACCAGACCCGGCCAGAACAAGCGATGTAAAACCTGCAGCCGTATCTGCCCTGCTACCATGACCAGCACCCCTCCCCCCACAACGCACCCTCCCTGGGTCCTGCACACGCCTCTCACAACATGTGGGGAACCTCATCCAGCAACCGCGAGGGGGGTGAACCCAGACAGTCCCTACGCTCTCGAATGAACTCACAGAGAACTGATAAAAGACCCTCTCATCCATCACGGGGGCCATTTCAGATTGGGGGGGTGGGGAGGCAACTTTAACTGTCATTCCAGAGGCTACTTGGGCAGCGGAAAACTCTAGGTTTTTTGCAGATAATAACTTAGAAATTATTATCTGACAGGAGCCCGGTATCTAATTCCTATATAAAGAAAGAAAATGAAATAAATATTAGACCCACTCTGTTCTAATAGTAACATGTTCTCACATCTTATATCAATTCACTTAAGGGACATGGGTTAGGGTTAAAATTTTAATGTCTATTCTTACTTTACTAACTCTTGAATACAACAACTGAAACAATTGTAGAAAAATCTTGATGACTTTCTGTCACTTTTTTGCACTTCACCAAGCTTGGAATAGATCATTTAACTTCCGGAAACATCCCAGTAGGGCAAGGCCCTGTGAGTTTATACTGTACCAGCCTGGGGCTCTAGGGGTGTTACACCACTACAAACAATAGACTAGAAACTGACTTTAAACAGGAGTGACACTGACACCTTCAGGTCACTTTCACAATATTACCAACCCCAAATGTTCAAAATTCATGAATCAGGCTCACCAAAAATCAGGAGATTGGCTTTAAAATCATGAGATTCTGTAAAAGCAATAGATTGGGTGTTCTTTTTATTTGCCTTCTGCTTTTTGAGCCTTTAGAGTGCACTGGGGTCACATTTTGAAGCTTTCTGCACGGCCACGAGGACTAGAAACTTCGTTTTTTCTTTAAGCCTGAAGCCATCGCAGATCCACCTGACTCCAGAATCTGGGGCTTTAAGGAAAACAATAATTATCACGAGACTCATGACAAAATCATGAGAATTGGCCACACTGCACTTCTGTTTAAATGCAAGTTGCCCTCCAGAAGGCTCTTAAAACACAGCACTACAGCGACTGAGGTGCAGTTTTCACAGGACAATATTTAAAACCAAACACCCAGAAAATTCCACGTTTTAAAGTTGAGAAAAAAATCGAGACGTCTGAGGTATCTCTGGGCCACTGCACACAGGAAAGGAAAATAAACCGGCACAGGAGTTCTGGGCAGCTCTTCCTCTAGAAAGAAAGTGGGAGGGTCAAATTTTCTAGTCCTTAATCAAGTAAAACTTCTATTGCCATCAGCGCTCTGCTCACCGATATAAACATCACAGTCACCATGTGATAACAGGTGTGGTCAATAACTCCACACTTCACACTTAAATATCTGAGCCGTCTTATCCGGAGTCACACAGCTTATCTGCATTGGCTCAGGGACTGGATTGTCTGCCGTATTCTGAACAGTGCTGAGCACACAGATGGTGCCGTGTGAATAACACAAACAGTGACAATAATTGTTGACTTTATGGACTCTGTGGATGCAGTTTCTGTTCTTTGTTCTGCAATGGCCTGGATTCTGCTAAGAATTGGAGGCACAAACACTTTCTCGTTCCTTCCTTTTCTCAAACTCAGAACAAAAAAGGACAAAAACCAAATGGTTTTCAGTTCCAATGTAAAATTGCCCAGCAGGCATTGCTCTACAGTCCAGCCTGGGGCAGAACCTGCCCCCCGGGGGGGTTAAATGGCCTCCTTTCATCTGACTCTCAGTCTCTCTTTTTCTTCCTCCTTCCTGACCTCTGTGCCACTTTTCATGCTGTCACCCATGACATGCTTCCCAACCTCCTGGGACCGGGGGCTGGAGTCTCAGAGAACTGGCCGCCTTGGTTTTGCTCCCATCTATCAGAGGCCTTTTATTTATTTATTTATGGCAGCATGCAGCAGAGGGGCTGGTGCAGTGGATGGGGAGCTGGCCCTGAGGGACCTGGGTTCTTTACTCCCCCCCCCGCCCCAAGGACTTCCTGTCTGACCTCAGGTCAGTGCCTTAGGGACAGAGTCTCAAAGGTTTTTAGGCACCCAAAGATGCAGCCAGGCACCCAGTGGGGTTAGGGTGACCAGACAGCAAGTGTGAAAAATCGGGACAGGGGGTGGGGGGTAATAGGAGCCTATATAAGAAAAAGACCCAAAAATCGGGACATCTGGTCACCGTAAGTGGGGTTTACAAAGCACCGAACCTTCTAGGCACTTCTGAAAACCCCACTAGGTGCCTTTGAAAGTCTGTCCCTTCCTGTGTGTGCCGCAATGCCCCATCTGTACAATGGGGATAACAGCCCTGTTCTACCTCACTGAGGGGCTGTGATGTGAGGCGCTCGGGTACTACGGTGCTAGGGTCACATCAGTACCAGAACTTCTCTATCCCACTGTTCGCCCTGCCCTGGGGTTTGGCCCCTTCTTTTCACCTACACCCCTCACATCTCCCTTTTCTGAATGTAACCTGGGCTCTGAGGGCTTGGCTGTATTTCTTCGGAGTCCCCTGCAGTGGTTCGGGGGAGTGGGGGGGAGAGGGGGTCCCTTCAAGACCTCCCACCCTCAGCTGTGGGATTCCTGTTTTACAGGTTCATCTAAGGACTTCCAGATCCGTAATTTAATCACCAGTTCTTCTCTGAATCACCCTGTCTCTGTTTGTAAACAACCCCCTGACTCCCTGCCCTTGGGCACACCCCGGGAGAAGCACCTCTCTGCAGAACCCACATTCCGCACTAGTGCGGTGAAGTTAAGAGCTCCTCCTGGGAGCACCTCTCCTGTCGGAAACTCCGCCCCCCACCCACGGGCGAAAACGTGTTTGTGAAAACACAGTGATCCACTTCTGGTCCATGCAGAGCTCCTGCTGCAGAGCAAACGTCAAAGCATTCGAAAAGAAAACCACCGTTTTAATCTGATCCTCTCTTCTGCAGGTGCCCCCACCCCAGACAGGCAGGGTGTTCAACAGCCCTGGAAGAGGGATTGCACCAGTGAGATTTGGTGGCCCTGGGGAGTGGCTGCTCCTTTCCGTCCCCTCCAGAGCAGAAAGGGCCGCCCTGCACAGGGATATTTTGAACAGAGGTTCGAGCAGCGCAGGAGTCGAGTTTTAGCCGGAAACGTAGGCCCATGGCGATCTCACCGCACACACACCACAGGGCCCTGCAAACATCCGCACCCACAGTCGCTAGGGACAGCCGGGCAAAGCGAGGAAATCGCTGCTCGAGAACTCGCTAGAGTTTGATGTCAGGCTATTTGCTGTGTCTACTTGGACACGTGTGGGCAGTTTGTGTTTTCGCCCTTAGGAAGCGTTACCAGTCTGAACCCCAACGTCGACTGTCCTTAAATAGCTATTGTCAGAGCTCCTGTGTAGCAGGGCGGTTACCCCGCTCCTAGGGGAAAAGGTTGAAGGCAGATGAGGCAGGCGGCGTGGGGAGGCAGCCACAGCTGTGGCCACACCCAATCAGGCCAGAGCTGGCCCTGATATAAGGGCTAAGGGAGGAGTGGGTCAGTCTCACTCCAGCTGGGAGTGGGAAGGGCCTGGCTGCCTGGGAGCACAGGGTACCTTGGGCAGCGCAGGGCTGGGGAAGGACAAGAGGATCTGGGGAGCTCCAGCCTGGCAATTCCCCAGGCTGCGGCCTTGTTAAAGGCCTAAGGACGTATTGGGGCGGGAGAGGTGCAGCCCGGGGATAGGCAGAGGCAGCCGGTCCAACCCCCTTGCCAGTGATGAGTGGTTTCCAGAGTGCAGTCTGCCCCAGGGAGCAGGGGCTAGATGACGACTGGCTGTAGTCACTGAGGCAAGGTGGGCATAGGGGAGGGTGTTCCCCTGGGAGGGGAGATCCAGAGTGTGGGGGTGCTGCTGTGGGGCAGTGCCCCAAGGAAAGGGGTACTGGGGTGCAGGAGGGACACAGGGGCCTGAGGCAGGCGAGACACCGACCAGGAGGAGGCGCTCCGAGGCTGGAAAGAGCTAATTCCCGGACGACCAGCAGAAGCCCGGGCAGTGAGTGTTCGATTTGCTACACCGCCATTGTCTGACCCACGCACGATCTCCTACAGCTCTGAACGTTTCAGTGGCTACAAAGAGAAGCAAAGGCTTAAACCCCCACAGTGGTGGGCGAGTGTGGACATTTAGAGCTCTCAAAATACAAAAATGCTTAAAAATAAATATTACCCTCAAAATGATAAAAAAAAGGATGCTATTATATTATATATTTAAACTACCCCAAACTTACCTCTGCCAGCCCAATCCAACAATACACACAGACGTCAAGCTTACTTGCATTTAAATAAAAATCATCACCTAGGACGTTGCCGTGCCGATTTCAGCATCTGGCGTTGTGACTTGGCACGGAGGGGCACCAGCACAGGTCAGGCTGGGCCCAACCACCCTACCGTGACGACGATGGGGCGGCCGGGCCCAACGGAAGTGACTCCGCGACCCTGGTTCAGTAACAAAACAAGGAACAAACATGTCCTCACCCCATCCCCCCAAGTCTGGGCCCTACGCCCGGGCGTTATGCGCTCATCCAGCCCTGCGGGAACCTTGTGCAAGAAGCGGAATTCCGCCTGGGACAGGTGCAGAGGAGGGCGGCTAGGATGGCCAGGGGGATGGAGAGCCAATCTCAGCAGAGGAGAGGGGGGTTGATTTCACTTAGACCACACGCTGAGCGGGGATCGGATTGCTCCCTAGAAAGCCGCCTGGGGGGACAGGGGTGAGGAGCGAGCCCAGGGATAACGTCAACGAACAGGAAGATCAGTTGGGGTGGAAATTATGAGAAGGTTTCTAAGCACCAGAGGAGGGAGGGTCAGGCTAACGTGGACTGGAAATTAAAACCAAATGGGACCCCAGGGCGGTTTGGCCCCCCCCCAGCCTCTGCTCCATTAATTCATACTTCAGTCAGGACACAAATCTGATGGTCACACCAAACGACAGTCTCATGAAACCCGTGTAGGTCGGCTCCTGTCTGCACCGAGTCTCCTCCGCTCTGACCCCAGGGAAGGGGCGCGTGGGGCAGAGTTCATGGGCACCCCGTATGCTCTAGTCACCCCAATACTTCGGGTGGGCTGGGGCGGCCGCACGAGGCGGGGGCTCCTGACGGAGGATCCCTTCTGGTAGGGAGCTCCGGGCAGGTGACAGTCAGCTCCGGGAGTCACCTGACAGAGGGGCTGCAGGGCTGTTTATCAAGGAGACCTGTGGGGCAGAGATTAGCCAGAGTGCAGCTGCGCCGGGCACCCTGAGCCTATCCCGGTCCACCCCCTCTGGGCCCCGGGGGGGAGGCAATAGCCACAGCGCCGTGCCCTCTAGCCATGCCCCAGATTCACCCCATGGGCCTTGGGGGGCAGAGAACACTTTGTAACTTGTGTTGCACCCCACAGGAACTCCCTGCACCCACCATCCCCCCCGGCAGCTCCACGTGTGCCCCTCCCATCCCCCTCTATATCACGGATTCCCTACAACTTCCCTCCCCCTCCCCCCATGCCAAGGGTCTGTGTGCCCCCCATTCCCACCTCCACCCACCAGTCTTATTTCCTTCCTCTGTCCGGGGGATCAGCCGTTCAGGGGCCAGCCGGTTACACGCCAGCGGGAGGGTGAGTAGAGATGAGATGGGGGAGGCTGTGACTCCAAAAAGGGGCCGTCAACCAGCTCTTTGAGCTGCAGACCACTGCAGAGGTGCTCAAAGCCGGGGGTCTGCTCACCAGATGTGGGGGGCTCTGTGTGTACCCCCATCTTCCCCTTTTCCAGTTTTCCAATCCCCTTCTGTCAGTTGGAAGCCAGTCACTGGCACCTCGAACATCCCCTGAACGTTTGCATGTAATTGGAGGCCGTACAGATGGGGTAAAGCCGTCGAGCTGAGCCCGTGTCTACACCACGGAGATGACATTGGCCTAGCCATGGCGCCCTAGTGACACCGGCTCCGCCCTGCAGTGCAGACACCGCCTGCGGCAATGGCAGGGGGGTTCCGTCCGCGTCAGAGCTCCACCTCTGTGAGTGACAGTAGCTACGAGCTCCACCTCTGCAAGTGACGGTAGCTACGCCCCCAGACGCATTTCTCCATCGACCTCGCTGGGGAGACACCCGGGGCCCAGCGCTCAACTGAGCATCACTGTTCTGACGACCTAAGTTCTCAGCATGGACCCAGCCGGATCGTAAACGACTCGGCCAGTCACATCTGGGCGTCTCTTTCCGTGCCAGATGTCATGGGCTGCACGGGGAACTCACTGGGGGACATTCGCCAGCCTGGGCTGTGCAGGAAACCAGACCGGACGGTTCCTTGGCCTTCAATTCTATGCAGAGGACTCTCTTACCTTCAGCCCTCCGTGTTTCACTTCGCAGAACGTAGATGGAATTTCTTTCTTTCTTCTCCCGGCCTGAGCTACATATAGACGCAGCAGGCCCCCGTATCATATAGAAAGTGGAATCACTTTCTGATAACGATTTCCGATAACACAGCAGATAAGAATTTCTCAGGAAGAGGGCTGGAATGACGGGAAACCAGGTGCCACTCCTTTCCCGAGAGACCCACTCGGATTTAACCCTTCGCGAGCCAACCCTCTCTGGATTTCTGAGGCCTCACTGAGGCGAGCCAGTTGAGGCAGGTGAACGTCAATGAGATGTCACAAAGGTGAAGCCAGGCAGGGGGAGTAGGTTCTTGAAGCTGATTTCATTTGGTAGAGTCTACCAAATGAGCCACATCCTTTAGAAAGAGGTGTCTTGATTAAAGAATGGAGAATCCACCCCGTCCCTATCTCCTGGGAGCCAGGACTCCTGGGTTCCATCCCCAGCTCGGAGATGGGAGGGGGGGTCTAGTGATTAGAGCGCAGGGCAGGGAGGGGCTGGGATTCATGACTCCTGGGTTCAAGTAGGCAGCTGTTTGTCCTGATGTTAATCGCTGACCAAGGTGGGGAGTGATGCCGCACAGTGCTGGGGTGAGGGGCACCCCACACAACTTTGGGGTGGGCATGACAGACGGCTGGGGCTGTTCTGGGCCAAAGTGGGCACAATCCAAATGTTTATCAGAGAGGGGAATTATCCATCCAACAGTTCCCTAGGGCAGGGGTGGGAGCTCTGACCCTGGCACTTGTTAGCGCGAGATTTCATGGCAAGAATTTGCAGCGTGTCTCCAGGCCCCTGGGGCTATGTGCCTAATGTCAAGGGACATTGGTAGGGCGACCAGAGAGCAAGAGAGAAAAATCAGACATTTTTTTGCGGGGGGGAAGGGGATAGTTGTGTATATAAGACAAAGCCCCTAATATCGGGACGTCTGGTAACCCTCATTGTTGGCTCCTTGTTGACCTGAATTTGATGGGTTAGTTGTTATGGCTCACCACTGATCACATCCGACCAGAAGATTGATAGGTTCTTATCCAATTCAGACTACAGAGTTCAAGAACGCAGAGAGTTCTAGATCGGGAGAGGATTCTCGGGGTGCTCGGCAAGAACACGTACACTGAGGACAATACCAAATTGATAAAATCTTTATTGCCATTAACATAAAAATAAGGAATGCAATGAAACTTACAACTGCAAAACAGTAAAAGAATTCCAAAACTCCTGGTGGTAACATTCCTATTATAAGTACCTTAACCTAACATACTCACATGCTTCCTCGAGAGCCCGGTAATAGGAGGTGGAGGACCAGCCTCACTCCTGGCAGGCCCGATTACGAGATGGTGCTGGCTTCCCCGATGGTTAGCAATCTTGAGCAGTTATACTACACTGCACAAGCTGAGCTGATAGCGTGATAGAAGATAGAATAGATAGATGAAAAGCACTCCGAGAAACCGAAGCTTCCGGAGTTAGAAAAGCAAGAATTTAAAAGAGATTAAGAGTTTAAGAGCTCAGAATATAGAACCTAGCAGACCCTAAGAGCTAAAGAAAGCAGTTGCTGAGAGCTCTCTTACAAGGTATTTTATAGGATCCTGACCTATGTAATTCAAGCCCAACCTCCTATACCCAAATCTTATTTCCGGACCCTACGGAATTTATGGGGACCCTTCTCCTATAGGTTAGTGGATTATGACACTTACTTTCTATATATTAATAAGGATTATCTCACTCCAAAAACTGCCAACCTAGGCTCTCTTGGTGACCTCCAGGTTGTGGTGTACCCTGCAGTTACCAACCGGTTGTAGATGTGATGTGATGTGGGTAGTTCCTCCCTTTGGTTCCCCAATGTTCAAGGACCATTCTTATCTGTGCCAAAGGTTGCCAGCTTTTATGCTGACATATTTATAACTAATTCTACTGTTTGCTATATAACAGATCTTACAGGCCGGTTGGCTTCTTGCATTTCAGCAAAACTTCTTATTAGGAAACACAGGCCTCAACACATCCTAAATTCCAAGGAATTAATATTCATAAAATATAAGAATAACATGGATTAATTTCAGAAAAAGAAACATATCAATCGATACGGCTGGCTGGATTAGCAGGATATAATAACTAGCAAAATAATCCTATGGGCTATGCCCTCACTGAAATGTGAGGGGGGGAGGAGTTGGTTGGCCCTCTCCCAGTACCCAAAGAAAAGGGAAGGGCTGAAGAGGAGTCATTATCCTGAGACTGACAGGCTCCAGGGCCAATGGGGAGAGGCCAGCGCTCCAGGTCGGCCTGATTGACAAGGCAACAGGCCAATGCGGGAGTCAGGAGCCCAGGGCCCGTCCTCCATGTGAGCTGGGGCTGGCTGAGGCAGGGCAGAGCTAAGGGGAGAGCAGCAGCCCGAGTAGTCTAGTCCAGCAGCTGTCTCAGAGCACGCCGACCGCCCCCCCAATATGGCCGGAGGAGGAAGCCTCATGTTGTCCAGCAGCCTAGTGGTTAGAGCGCTCGTCCTGGCTGTGGGAGAGGCTGGTGTGATGCTTTCTTCTGCCTGGCCATTAGTTCGAGCGGCACAGCCTGACCCCCAGGCTGTAGGTCATTCTGGGGAGGGGTGGGTCTCGCTCAATCTCTCCTTTTCCAGCTGTTCCACTTGGGATAAACTATTTAAATAGTCGCAGATTCCCAGGCCAGACAGCACCCACCGGGGCCATCGCGTCCGACCTCCTGTGTCAGAGGCCAGGGAACGTCCCCCACAGGATTCCCAGAGCAGATCTCTCAGTAGGGTGACCAGACAGCAAATGTGAAAAATCGGGATGGGGGTGGGGGGGTAATAGGCGCTTATATAAGAAAAAGACCCAAAAATTGGGACTGTCCCTATAAAATCAGGACATCTGGTCACCCTATCTCTCAGCAAAGGCACCCAGGCCTGCCTTGAAAATGGCCACTGACGGAGAACCCAGCAGGAGCCTTCGGAAACTGTTCCAACAGTTAATTCCCCTCCCTGTTAAACATGTACATCTTATTTCCAGTCTGAGTTTGTCCCGTTTCAGCTTCCAGCCATGGGATCACGTCAGACCTTCCTCTGCTGGGTCGAAGAGCCCATTAGTAAGTATTCGTTCACCTTCTCTGTGTTCTGCTCAGTTGATCGAGCTGCTGGAGTCTATCGCCATGACACAGGTTTTCTAATTCTTTCCTCATTCTCATGGCTCTTCCACAATCGACCAACCTCCCCCTTGAACCGTGGGCCCCAGGACTGGACATTGGATCCCAGCAGTGTCGCCCTAGGGCCAAAGCCAGAGGGAAAATCCCCTCCCTGCTCCTACGTGAGATTCTCTCACAAGTGAGAGAAGGACTGGACCTGGAGGCTGGGAGACTCTAGCTTTTGCTCCAATGAATGTTTGAGTTAGACAGTGTGGGACAGCGTCAGTAGGAGGCAGAATAGGGGTAAAAGGGTTTTTTGGCTGGTATAACTGCCCCTATGGGCTTTAGCCAGCACAGCGATGTCCCAGGAGATCACGCGCCCCGACCCGCAGAGCTGTGCCAGCAAACGTTTCTGGTATCGACCCAGCCTTACTCTTGTGCGTTCAATGACAGACGAGATTCTAGAGAACAAGGCTGCAGATTCGGCGAGGTGCCACTACCAGTCCACCGCCGCCTGCCTGAATCTGAGCTGGGAGTTCATATGTGTTTATAACTAATCCCCAGCTTTTCCAGCACACTGTTCATCAGTCAATCTCTAACCACTTTCTCTCGCTAGACTCCTGGCGATCCTAACACCTGGATTCCGGCTGGAAGCCCCCTACCCATCTCGACAACCCCCGGGAGCAAAGCTGGCCTGGAATGCAACCAAGGTCGAAACGCTCTTCTCCGCTCAGTTATTCTGTAACTAAATTCCTCCAGTCGGATGCGACGTTGTGCTCTTGAGACCCAGTTTGACGCAACCCCCTGGAATGGGGCAGATAAGAAAATCTGTCCCCAATGAATATTAACACATTTTAACGAGAAGGAATTTTAACAACCTGTTCTGGGAATGGGAGGGGAGCTGTTGTAATGGAGCCAACTCCATGGCCAACCTTAGTTTCGTTCTGACAGTCTCACCCGATCCCCATTTGGTGTCAATTGGCCCTTGCTCCAATGGAATCAATGGAGCCGGATCCCCAGCTGCTGTGAATTTGCCATTGCTCTATCATTTACAGCACCTCAGGATCTGGATAAACACCTCTGATATGCAAACGTTGCACCTCTACCCCTGTGACTGAGCTGAGTATCGCCTCTTATCTCTGTTGCACAAACAGTATGGGACAAGTTCAATAAAACAATAGCTGATGGATTGAGAAAGGGTCGATCTGAATTGTATTTGAAGAGGGAGTGCCCAGTTATGAGGGTCGTGCAATTTATTACATTTCAGTAAATCATTCACTGTTACTCCCAGTTTCTAGATTAATCAGATTGTGTCCTTCGACTATATAGAGAGGAAGGGGCCGTGCTAGACAGGTTAGTGCATCTCTTCAATTTACAGAGAACTTGGAGGTGAACGGAACCGTTGTGCGGCTGAAGGTAAGAGTTTTTAATGCTGTGTTAAATTATTGCTTGTAATCACTGATGATCTGCTGAAAGCACGTAAAGGCTGGAGATATCTTTCAAATGCAAGCTCCAGGGATAAAGCGGCTCAGTTTGTGCAAAGGAAAAGAAGCCCCACTCATGGAATGGTGTGTGAACCAAAAAGGGAGATTTTCAAAGGCAAAACCAGCAGCGCGGGGGCCAGCGTCTGCTGAAACTCCATGGGAGTCGGGCCTTGCACTCTCTTCAGCTGCTTTGAACATCCCAGGTTTAGGGAGCAGAGAGGAACCAGTCGAAATACTTGATTTCGACTTTCCAAAAGCCTTCAGCAAACTCCCTCGCTATAGGGCAGGAAGGAATCAAAGCAGCCCTGGGATGGGAGGCAATGGACTGTCATGGAGCAGAAACAGGACAACAGTCAGAGAACAGAGGAGTTTGCAGTGTTGTTGTAGCCATGTGGGTCCCAGGATATCAGAGAGACAAGGTGGGTGAGGGAATAGCTTTTATTGGACCAGCTTCTGCTGGGGAGAGACACAAGCTCTCGAGCTCCGCTGACCCGCAGAAGAGCTCTGTGTCACTCGGAAGCTCGTCTCTTCCCCCACCTTGTGTCTCTAGAAAACAGAGCGGGAATTCATGGGAATTTTGTGTGATGGCAAAAGCTTAAAAGTGGAGGCCTCCAAGCTCTATCCTAGACCCAGCGTTCAAGGTACTCAAATGATCTGCAAGGGGCGTGAGCGAGGAGGTGGTGAAATCTGCAGAGGAGGCAACTTACTGAGGTTCGTCGGGAACTTCAGCGAGATCGAACGGAACTGGGTCAATGTAGGATGACCAGACAGCAAGGGTGAAATATCAGGACAGGGGGTGGGGGGTAATAGAGGCCTATATAAGAAAAAGACCCAAAAATCGGGACTGTCCCTATAAAATCGGGACATCTGGTCACCCTAGGTCGATGGGCAACACGAGGGCAGATGAAGTTGTTTTGATCAATGCAAAGTAACACACATGGGGAGGTCGGGGGTTTGTAGCACGCCTAGACCTGACAGGTTCTAACTGATCCAGGGAAGGGACCAGAGCGTCCCCGTAGGAAGATCAATGGACACCTCAGCTCGCTGTGCAGCTGCAGAAGAGAGAAGCGAAGAAGCCGTTGGGCTGCCCAAGGGGGTGGAGATAATGTGGAAAACACTGTAGTGCCCCTCTGCAGATGAGCAGGATGCTCTGACCCTGGTGCCCCACAGGCAGCGCCGGTCGCCCCATGTCAGAAGGGACGGTGCCGACCTGGAGCCAATACAGACGAGGGAGTGAAAACTGGGCCCGATCCCCAGCTGGGGTTAATCAGCCGAAGCTCTATTGGAGTCAATGGGACCAGACCCCAGCCGGCGTATAACAGTGTAACTGTTGAAATCAATGGTCCCATTCGCTTGCTGGGGCCCTGGCCATCTGTCAATACGTACACAGGCTATAGGCTGACTTGCTGTTTAACTGTTTCCTTCTACTCTGAAGCTATTTGGTGTAATGAGACGTGATGCAGGGTCAGGTCATGTCCCCGTGACTGTCACTGGCTCCATTTTCCATGATTTTCCATGATTTCCACTATTACAAGGATTGCCCTACGATGTCCCGGAGCCCCCGCTCTGCTACTGCTGGGCACGTCTGGGGCATGGGGAGCTGGGAGAAATTCTCTAACCAAAACTTTTCTCCACTGAAAAATGCAGGTTTGGGGCGACTGAAACATTTTACAAATTTGTGTCAATTTTGCTGCATTGCTTCAGCGGGAAAAAATTCTAGAAAAACAAATCCTAAAAAAAGGAAACGTTGTGTCTGGACATTTCCAGAATTAAATGTTTTGATTTTTTTTCAACACAAAGTGTCTTTTAATTTCAAAACTGATGGCAATTTTTATTTTAAAACCAATTTAAAAATATTTTGAGATACTTGAAAAAGAAACAAAACCATTTTTTGTTCAGCTTTCTAGTTAGATGAGAATTTGGGGCCAACTAAAAAAGACCCCCCCCCCCGACATCTTTGACAACTGCCAGTGAACCAAAAAATCGGTTATTTGTGCAGCTCTGATCCCTGGTGCTTTCCCCCCCAGATCTCGTCTGGAATTCCCTCTCCTTCCTCATTTCGGTCTTGACTCTCTCCTCCTCCCCTCTGGCAGAACTCGTTGTGTGTCTCCCAGCACCAGGATGGTTTCCTTCATCCTCTGCCTTCTCCCTGCTCTCCTAGCTACGAGTGCACAAGGTGAGTCATCGCTGCTGTGGCCATGTAACCCCCCTGGGCTTGGACCCTTTATACCCCACGGATCCCCAGTCAGGGGAACATCCAGCATGTGCAGGGAGCGGGGATGAGCTCTGTGTGGGGCACAGCACAGGGCCCTGTCTACACTACGGTTGCTGTAGTAACTTACCCACAGCGCTGTAGCTGGGCCTGCAGACCCTGTATTGAAAACGCCGCCTGTCCCAATAGAACTCCCCTCCCTGAGCGATGGAACCTGAGTTGAGGGAAGGATTCACCCATCAACCTGCATCTCCTCCAGGGGTTAGACTGGCCTCACTGCAGTGCTCAGGGTGTGACTTCCCCAAGTGCCGTAGCTATAACAACCTAATTGTTGAGTGTGGACCAGGCCTGAGGAACCCCGTTACTAGATGCTGCCCTGAATTCTTATTCCCATGCAGGCCCCTCGGCACTGCTTTGGCAGCACAAAGGGGACTAAATATAGGAGTAAATGACACTGCTTGGGGATTGAGTGTAACCTGGAGTCAGGGCTCTCCAGCCGAGCAAACAGAGGCAGAATGAGATCCAATGGCTGGGAGTTGAATTTAGACCAATCAAAGGTGGAATTAACCCTGGCAGCAGCTTCTCAAGGAGGGGTGGGGATGGGGGTGGATTCTCCATCACTTGGAGTCTTTACACCGAGATTGGATGTCCTTCTGAAAGACTGGCTCTAGCTCAGCCATCAGATATGGGCTGCATGGAGGAAGGGCTGGGCAAAGTTCTCTGGCTTCAGCTATGAAGGAGCTAAGACTAGATCAGCAGCAAAGTCTGAAAATCGACATCTCTCTAAAAGAAAAGTTGTGAAAAGAAAAGGAGGGGGAGGGATAGCTCAGTGGTTTGAGCATTGGCCTGCTAAACCCAGGGTTGTGAGTTCAATCCTTGAGGAAGCCATTTAGGGAACTGTGGTAAAAATCTCTCTGGGAATTGGTCCTGCTTTGAGCAGGGGGTTGGACTAGATACCTCCTGACATCTCTTCCAACCCTATGATTCTATGAAGCTGCTGCACTTACACAGCTTGTGTGCAGGGCGCTGTACATAAGGGCAGAGATTCTCTACTGAAAGGTCCCCAAGAGGTCTGTGCATGTCCATGCACTGTGGTTAATACAACTGTATCAATGGTAATTTGGGGAACAAGAGACAATGAACATCCCTTTGTTCTGTTTAACAGAGTTTTTGCCTGACAATTTTGATTCTTGCCATCTCCCACATATTGCAAATGGCTGGGCTGATCCAGAGGAATGTGTGCAAAGTTGGCTTTAACTTCAGCCCAGCCACACTTACAAGCCCCCTGTAAATGTGTGTAGATTAAAGAACCAGTTGGTGGCACCATTGACACCTTCCAGCGCATCGAACTCTGCCCCTCCCAGCCCAGCACTGCCCAGAGTCCCCACGGAGCTTAACGTGTTACACCCTGAGACAGAAAGAAAGTTGATGGTGGCGGGGATAGCCCCTGATATAGGGAGGAATAGGGGGCCCTGTTATGGGGGGAGAATGGGGCACCATGGTATGGGGAATGGGGGGGACATACAAAGTCCCTGACATGAGATAGGATGTGGGGGGTTTAGCATGGCATCCCTGCAAGAGAAGGGGGTGGGAGGGGCACCTGAGGAGTTTGTGAGGGCAATGGCGGGGAGGGCTGCCAGGAGCCCAGGGCGGCTGTAATGGACTCAGCCAAGGCACACTGTGAAGCGAGCGACTCTCCAGTACTGTGAAAACCTGCACAACGGGAGCCACATCTGGGGTGGGCAGAGCTTGGGAAGAGCACCATCCCTTTCACCCATCCCCAATGGGACCCCCAAGTAGCGACGGCACAGGGGCTGAAATTGTGCCGCTGCTGAGTGTCCCGCGGGAAATCAGGTCCATTACCCCCATGGCTCATTTGGAGCAGAGGGGGAAGATTGGGGCTAAGGGAGGTGACACTGTTACGCCCCAGTAAGAAGGAAACACTTGTTCTTGTTCTTTCTCCAGCGGTGATGGTGACGTGCAAAACGTGCCCTGCTTCAGCGAACTCCTGCCCAACTGGTACAGAGACCTGCAAAATAGACACGGCTAATGGTGGCTGCTATATGGTGGCAGAGGTCAATACACTGGGTAGGTGACACTGCCTTCAAACCAGGTACATCCCACCCCGCAGTCTGTCACCATCCACATCGCTAAGGCCAACCCCATCAACACGGCACAGAACACTCAGGCTGTGCTTTAAGCTGGAATGATTGAGGCAACGTTACAGTGTCTTACATGGTGACCAGAAGACACGACGGTTTGAAATCCTGCCCCATGGAGCCAGTTGCAAAGCTTCCATTGAGGCCAGGATTTCACCCCTTGGGCTTTAGTTATTGATTTTTATTCACTATGTTTTCATCCCCACAATGGACGGCTGCGCTGCAACAAGCGAAGCTGCTTTGGGTGGAAATGCCCGTTCTGAATCGTGTTAAAAAAGCGGAGATTGGCGCTGAGATCCCTTGTAGACTGTCGGTCTCCCAATACCCTGTCTGAAGCTGATAGTCACCTACTTTGGGCTGGAGCTCCGCCTTACACGTTTCCCCCCCTTGCTTGGGATGCAAATTCAAGATAGTTTTCCCCCTTTGACTTAAAGAGATTCCAAACCTTCTCCGTGTTCAACTCCCTGAGCTCTTCAGGCCAGTGGATTTCACTAGTTCCCTTCATTTCTCACAGTCTGATCTTTTGAAATCAAAAACCTGAGTTACAGACCCAGTTTTGTTCATCCTTCCATTGAATTAAAAAGAAGTAATGGCTCCTTCCATTTACCCTGTAAGCAGGATGCAAAGCACAGCATCAGCTTTAACGTGGTCTGTCATTATTTACCTACCTACCTACCTGCTTCTCTATCTATCCCCGTCCACCCCCTCTATCTATCTATCTATCTATCTATCTATCTATCTATCTATCTATCTATCTATCTATCTATCTATCTATCCCCATCCACCCCCTCTATCTATCTATCTATCTATCTATCTATCTATCTATCTTTCTATCTATCTATCCCCACACACCCCATCTATCTATCTATCTATCTATCTATCTATCTATCTATCTATCTATCTATCCCCAGACACCCATCGCTCTCTCTCTCTGACCACACTCAGGAAATTTTCCCAGTACAGTCACAAAATGGTTTATTAAAACTTATACCCACTCAAGATACGGCTTCACTGCAGAGTTATTGTGGGCTGTGACCCGGGGTTTAGTCCCAGTCCCCCCACCATCTCCTACTACCCACACACAAACCCCTTTAACCTCCGTGGATACGAGCTATGAGCTCAGGCCGGCTGAGGAAGTTCAGGGTGCAGTTTAGACCCCCGGTTCCACTTTAACTTGGGCTGGTTTAACGGTGGGGATGCAGCTGTAACCCAAGTTACTTCACACGGATGCTGATAATCCTCCAATGCCTTCCCATAATGCCTTTGGGGCTGTGTTTTCCTGCCCTTCTTTGTTTGTTTGTGCTCTCTGTGTATGCCCTCAAAGAAAAAAAGCAAGACCAAGCAGGTAATCCAGCTCCTACTAAAATAATACATCTAAAATCACAAAAATTGTAAGTCATAGCAAGAAAATGCATTAAATTGTCTTTTGTTTTAGCTTGTAAATTTTCCCTATGCTAAGAGGGAGGTTTATTCCTGTTTTGTAACTTTAAAGTTAAGCCTAAAGGGAAAATCCTCTGTGTTTTAAATCTTTTTATTACCGGATCCCCCTCCCTAAATGTTTGTGTAAATCACTTGGTGGTGGCAGCAATACCGTACAAGGACAAGGGAAGGAATTTGTGCCTTGGAAAAGTTTTTAACCTAAGCTGGTAGAAATAAGCTTAGGGGGTCTTTCATGCGGGTCCCCACATCTGTACCCCAGAGTTCAGAGTCGGGGGGAACCCTGACAAGGGCCGTGTTTTTCTGCCTTTCTATCTAATTCCTCCTGCTGCACCGGAAATCACCTGCTGGTTTATACAGCCCTTGGTGATGTTTTAAACACCACATTCCCTGCAGCCGGCTCCGGCTCTACCCGGCTCTCAGTAGAGGCACCGTCGCAGAGGCTCACGGCAGAGAACGGCCCAGCTCAGGGCAGCACTAGGAGCCCTGGGACATGCCCCCAAAGGCCTAGCGCTGTCCTGGGGTTAGTGCAGCACCGGCCTGGAGTCGTCCGGGTGGGTCTAACACCCAGGAGGCTTCGCAGTGCGGACGCTTGGCCCAGGGCGTGGCTAATCTGGGTGCCTGGGCCTGGGTTAACTCGGTAGTACAAACATTGCCACAGCTTCCTAGACTCCAGGCCCAGAAGGGATCATTGTGATCCTCTCGTCTGACCCCGGCTCAGCACAGGCCAGAGACCTGCCCCAGATCATTCCTAGGGCAGAGCTGGGAGAGACACCTCCCGTCTGGCTTTACACATTGTCACTGATGGAGAATCCACCACGGCCCCTGGGAGATTGTCCCAGTGGTTAATGACCCTCCCTGTGAAAAACGTTTCCCTTATTCCCAGTCTGAGTCTGTCCGGCTCCAGCTCCCAGCCGCTGGATGGCGTCCGACCGTCCACCACTCGACTGAGGAGCCCATCAGTAAATGTTTGTTCCCCGGGTAGGTTCTGACAGACGGGGATCATGTCACCCCTGAGCCGTCTCTGTGTTCAGCTCCATGGATCGAGCTCCTGGCGTCTCTCGCGTTAAGGCAGGTTTTCTAACCCTTTAATCATCCTCATGGCTCTTTTCTGACCCCTCCCACACTGCCTAACCCGACCTCCTTCCTGAATGGTGGGGCCCAGAACAGGACTCAGGCTCCCAGCAGTGTCACCCCAGGGCCAAACGCGGAGGTAAAATAGCCTCCCTGCTCCTCCTTGACATTCACCTCTCAGTTCCTTTTTTCTGTTTACTTTCTTTAAAACAGAAGGGACACAGACCAAGGCCTATGGCAGAGGCTGTTTAAATGACAAGAATTACCACAAAGATGTCCGCATCTCTTTCACTGTTGGGAAGGGCAAGTATCTGAGGCTCAGCTCCGAAATATGTGGCACAGATAACTGTAACTCGGGCACAGAAGGTACGTACAGATCTGGTTTTACCGTTAGATGGCGCTGAGCTGGGGTGTGAATCTTGCTCTCTGTGTGCCCCCTGCTGATGCACGTGAACACCTTGTTCGTTAGAGCACCTTGAAAGGGCACTAGCTCAAAGCACATTAACGAATGGTTCACGTACGTCAGCAGGGTGCACGTGGACAGCTAGGTTGTGGCACACTAGCACAGGGTCGATTCACACCCCAGCGGACTCTTAGTCCCCCACTTGCTACAGTTGAATGGTTCATGTGCACAAGCCCTGGCACAACTGTATTTGTTCCCATTTCTCCCCTTTACTGCCCCCAACATCCATTCACTCGAATGTCATTTCTGTCTCCATTGAAATGCCTGTCACTGGCGGGTCTCCAAACCAGGGGGTAGAACAGTCGGGGCCCATGTGAAATCAGACGGGTGAGGGCTGCACGTGAGAGAGGGGGCAGCAACCCGAATGGGATCAAATGTAAACCTCCCTGAACCTGTCAGGCTCCACCTTCAAACAAGCTGGGGGCTTTCCCACCCCCGCACTTGCCGCCCCACACTCTTCCTGTGGGAAACTGTTCCAAGATCTCCCTCTTCTAGTGGCTGGAAACCTGGTTCAGAGCCCCAGGGCTGTTCATCGCTGGCCAGTTTATCCCCGTGGGTCCTTGTGCGAAAAATTCAAAACCGCCTGTTTGGCCATTTCCCAAAACAATGTGATTTCCCGTCGCTTTCAGCGTTTGAAGCAGTGAGTGATCCCAGCTGTGACATCGCCGGTGTCACAGAGCCGTGGGGGGAGAACACACATGGCTGGGATATCAGCACCCAGGGGCACAACTTGTTCTGGGTGGGTAGGCAGGGTTAAAGGGAGGAGGGGTTGCCTTGTATAGCAAAGGTGACTGCACTTGCTCGGAGGTTGGGATGGGAATAGGAGACGGACTTGTTGAAAGTCTCTGGTTAGGGATAAAAGGGGTAAAAAACAAGGGAGATGCCTGGTAGGGTTGGCTACAGACCAGCTAACCAAGAAGAAAAGGTGAGTGAGGCTTTTTATAAACTCACAAAATCATGCAAAGCCCAGGACGTGGTAGTGACGGGGGACACAGCCGGGCACAGAATGTCCAACAAATTCTTGGAGTGCATTGAAGACAACTTTTTTATTGCAAGCTCCCCCGCCTTGCCAAGGATTGCGTCCACCCCCTGACACCTCTCTTCCCCCATTGTCCTCCCCACCCGCCCCATGCCAGGTCTGTGTATATGCCCCTTTCACACCCATTCGCACTCCCCACACTATCCTCCTTTCCATCTGGGAGATCGGTGATTGCGGATGTCACCGTGTTACGCCCCCGGGGACGCTGGGCAGAGCGGAGATGGGGTGTCAGTGGGGCCATCGACCAGGGGTTTGATCTGAGACCATTGCAGATGCAGCTGGGCTAATCAGATGGCCGGAGCTGAGCGGGGGCGGGAGTGTGTGTATTTCCGATTTCTCCCAAAGACAGCAGGGTTCTGGACCTGGGTGCCTAAAAAGTGCCCGGAAATTCTGGAACCGATCGGCTGTGGAGTTCAGAGGTTGTTGTGTGAAAGATGGACGGAGCGATCCCATCGGGCTGGGGGTGGGTCCTTCTCACAATCAGGCAATGCAGGACAGCGGGCATACCCACTAGTTTGAATGAGGTTTAACCCACCCGGTAACCGTGTCTCTCTCTCTCCATTCTCAGTGCCCACGGGGAGCACCACCGAGAACGGGCTGCAGTGCCCAACCTGCTTGTCTCTGAGCTCCGAAACCTGCGAAAGCCCAATGATCCCTTGTACAGGGGATGAGAACTATTGCGTCGATTTCACTGGGACTGTAACCAAAGGTAAATGCTGCCAGCTGGAGACAGTTTGGGAGCTACCTTCCGCCTCAGGAACCCGCCAGAGAGCTGGTGAAACCTAGGCCCAGTCTACACTAGAAGCGCTACCACGGCGCCACTGTACCACATCTGGTGAAGACACTCTTTGCTGACAGGAGAGAGCTCTCCGGTTGGCACAATAAAACCACCTCTGCAAGCGGCAGTAGGTACCTAAGCAGGACATGCACACCAGGCACTGTCACTTAGGTTGGCATAACTTACATCTCTGAGTAACATTACTTTTACTGACGCAAGCTGCAGTGTAGACAGGCCCCTAGAGTCCCCCAGTTGAGCCCTTGGGTGGGTGGGAGTTGCCAAGAGGGGGTTTTGGCTGGAGGGAAGGTGAGAGAAATTGGAACATTTTCCCTTCCATACCAGCTCCTCTTGCCATGGGAAGGGTTGTTATGTCGATGATGCAGAGCTGGGGAGAGAACCCAGGAGTCCTGGCTCCCAGCCCCCACTGCTCTAACCACTAGACTCCACTCCCTTTATGTTTAATGTGAAGCTAAGCTATTGCTCAGTGCGGAAGCTCCTGTTCTCAGTGTGTGTCCAGGACTCCCAGCGCTTTGGGGTGTTTATACAATAACTGAACCGAGCAGTTGGGGCTGCCGGGGACGGTGAGAGCCGGGCGTGTTCCCCGGGGGGCCGGGCGCTGGGGAAGGAGCCGCCCCTGGCGATCAGCTGGGTCCCAAACTCCAGCTTCAGTGTCCTGTGGAGCTGCAGAAAGGGGCGCGGAGGAGGCAAGAGGGGACCAGATGCCCGCCCTGCCATGGCCGGTTACAGCGAGAGCAGGGAGAGCACCGGGCGGGTGGGAACGGGAGGCAGAGGTGGGAACCGCTGGATGGTGGAGACAGAGGTTCTGGGGGCAGAGAAGGAACCAGAGCTGCCCACACCTAATAACAGGCTGATTTCCTCCATCAGGTTCATCTTCAGATAAATCACCATTTGTTGCAAAAGGCTGCTCTATTGCGTTTAAAGAAAGTATTAAAGATGGGGGCACCCTGCATACTTCAGTCTACATATTCACAATCACAAAGGCGGCCTTCAAACCTGCAGAGAAAATAACCAACGATGGAGCCAGCCTGGCTCTGGGGAAATTCTCCTTTGCCCTCTACCTGCCTGGCCTGACTGCACTGCTGCTGCTGAAGCTGCTCTCCTGACCCCGCCCGGCATGGCCTACGCAGCACCTGATTCCTGCCCATTGCAGCCTGAGCTACGAATCCTACATTAAATTCTATTGATTGCTTACGAAGTCCCAGTGATCACTGGGAGGTCTGACAGGTTCTGGGCCCTAGATCCGTCCCAGTGTTACTAAAATTGCTGTTCAGTTGGGGACCCCGAGGGGGCCGGTCGCAGCCCTCGCACTGGAGGAACCTTCTGTGTTTGTAATCATTGATCAACACATTTAGCAGAGTCCCAAACGCTCCAGCCCAGCGCAATGGACAGCGGTAATACAGAATGTCCATCTGAACCGCCCCATACTCGCACTGCCCCTTGCAGAACAACTGGAAATGTTAGTCATTGTCTTCCTCATCACCATCACCTTCCTCATCATTACCAATGGCCATGATCCGGGCCCCCCCAAACGCTACATCTCGCTCGCCTCCTGCCCACAGGCTGTGGTGCAACTTTTATAATATGTTACGCTGATGCCACTGTGCCTAATGCCTATTCAGTAGGGGCTTCTCCCCTCCTCCTTATCTGTATCTCCTCACCCTACTTATGGGATGTTAGGATGTTACTGATCTCAACTTATTATCAGACATGTCAATTCCTTGCCATGGCCGGCTTGTGGTCAGACATCTGCAGACATTCCCATCCTACAGTGTCCCAAAGCTCACGTCCCTGTGGCTGACTGGTGTCGTTATGGACAAACCGCCCGTTTAAACACTCTGGTCCCAGTCCCCCAAAACTTAGGGGCGATCATTGGGCCATATTTCTGTGCCAGAGTTCATAGGCCCCAAGCCTTATCCTAACCGCTGCACTAAGCATCTTATGGGTGACAGGCCTGGGGGTTCCTTGCGTTACAGCTGAATGAAATGGCTCGATGGGCGACAGAATAAAGGCCCGAATTCTCAGCTGCACCCCCTCCGCACTGCCGGGGCGATGCAAAGGGGCCACTGCATAGCCAAGCGTATGGGTGTGTGTCTGTCCCGGTACCTCGCGGCTGGCTGGAATCTCTCTGTGTATTAGCAAATCCACCGAATAAATCAGGATCCAAAATAAAAGTGTGTTATTAGTTTCAAGTTTCTAAGCCCATAGGCATTGACTCTGTGTGTGCTCCGGGGCTCAGCATCCACCAGCAGCTCCACAGATCAGCTCCTCCGCCTCTCCCTCTCCCCCAGCCCTCCCGCCCACCGGTGCTCAGCTGTTCAGTGGAGTGCAGGAGGTGCTGGGGGAAGGGGGAGAAGCGGTGGCAGGAAGGGGGGGGCAAGAAGGGGTGGAGTGGGGTGGGTGGGTCCAGGGGCAGAGCGGGGGTCGAACACTCCCCAGGAACTCGGGAACCTCTGGCTGAGCCCGTCCACATGAGACAGGGGCTGTGGCAGATGCATTAGCCACAGAAGAATTTGCTCGGCTCTGTGTATATACACACCCTGGGCAACCCACATGAGATTCTGGGAATGAAGAACGTAGGTTTTATTTTGCACCTGTGCTGAAGCCTGGGCTCTGGGACCCTGCGGGGTCTCCCCTGCAACCTCCACACTGCTGGTCACCCAGCACTGAGATGCAGCTGTCTCTGGGGTGGGGCCCAGGAGCTGTTTATACAGGGATCCTTTACCCGGAGCTGAGATGCAGCCACTTCTAGGGTGGGGCAGCACAGACCCCGTCTGCCCTGCAGGTTTGATTTGGCAGCGTGCCGACCCGCAGTGCAGATGACTCCACTATTGTGAATGGGGCTGGAATCGATGCAGAACATTTACTTTGGGGTTCAGCCCCAGGGCAGCTGCACTGGTCGGGGGCTGGGGGAGCAGAGTGCAGAGCCAGCTTCAACCAGCGTCACGAGGGGGTGAGGCCCGGGAGCCGATTGTCACCTGCGGAGCAGCCTTACACAGGAGCTCAGGGCAAGTGTCATATTTACACGAAACATTCCTGGCTTGAGGCCAAAGTCAAATAAGAGGAAACTGCCTGGCTACTGGGAGTCAGGGGATGAAGCTTCCACTCCACCCTTATCTCATTTATGGTCCTTTGTATTGACATGACCCTTGCTCAGCAACTCTGGGGAAAGTCCATGTGCCCAGGAAATGGAAAGTGAAAAATACAGTTGTCTTCAGAGTCACTAACAACCAGAGCTGTGGAGAATGATGGGAAACTGGCTTTCAAGGTCATAAGTTTTTGTACCACTCAGCAGAGAGGGTAACACTGGTGTCAGCGGTGGGATACTGGTATGACAAGTGGGATACCAGGCAATCTCTCTCTCTCTCTCTCTCTCTCTTGGATTTACACCCTGCCCATCCCTGCAGTAGCTCAGTGCCTACCTCTAGATTTTACCAGCCACAACAGCCGTGGGCCTCCCAGCACCCAGACAGCCGCCAGAAACTCCCAAACTCGCGCCAGAACCTGCGTGTGAAATCCACCCCTCCTGTGGAGAGGGGCCGGCACAAAGTCCCCCCAAACCCCCGAAATGAAACCCTCTGTAGAGGGGTCAATTTCAACCTCGTTGATCGAAATTGGCACAGCTCCAAGCAAGGGAGGCTGCTTGTGTCAACACCGGAGTCTGTTGCAAACCAGGCCAGTGCCATTGTGGGCTGTATTAACAGGCGTGTCGTTGGTTCGACCCGTGAGGTCGCTGTCCCGCTCCGCTCGGCACTGCTAAGGCCCGGTTGGAGCCCTGGCCTGGTTTGGGGCATCGCGCTCTGGGAGAGTTGTGGACAAGGTGGAAGGAGCCCAGACAGGCAACAAAAGTGCTCCGAGGTTCGGAAACGTCCCCCAGGAGGAAAGGCTGAAGGAGCTGGGTGTGTTCAGTCGGAAACAAGGGACTGGGGGGCACCTGACAACAGCCCTCGAATGTGTGAGAGGTTTTTATACCACGGCCGGGGAGCGAATGTCTCCAGGCCACGGCGGAAGGAGCAGCAGGAGCCGGCTCAGGTGCCGCAGGGGAGATGGAGGTCGGAGGTGGGAAACTCTCTAACTCCCAGGGCAGCTCAGCTCTGGGATCGGCTCTCCGGGGCTGTGGGATCCCGGCACTGGAGGGTTTTAGCTCCAGGTTGGCAAACTCTCATCAGGGCTGGTCTGGGCTCACTTGGCCCTGCCTCAGCGCCGGGGGCTGGACGTGGGCACCTCGCGAGGTCCCTCCAGCCCCACATGTCTATGATTCTGTGCCCATTTCTTCCCCATTCCTCACATGGACCCCTGCCCCGCAGTCCGGCCGGCTGGACTGAGACCTAAACCTCCAGTCACCTCCAGGCTGGTCCTGGGTTCGATCCCTGGCCCTAGGAGGGGAGTGGGGGCTAGTGGTTAGAGCAGGGGGGCTGGGAGCCAGGACTCCTGGGTTCTCTCCCTGACTCTGGGTTCCACTAAGCTCCAAATTCCCATTACATAGCCGTACAGATGAAGGGACCTATGCAGTGCCCAGGCCCACAAATACAGCCCCAGAAGCGCCCCATATGCACGCTGCCCGTGTGGGTGTCCCTAGTGAGGGGACTGGCCTCTGCTGGCTGGGAAACGCTGAGAACTGCGCTAACCTCTGTTGCCTGCTTTAGGAGGTTAATAGTATTAATTTGGATAATATGGGTTATAGGCTCACCAATTAATCTGCTCAGAAGATAACAAGGTTCTTGCCCCAGGCTCAGGCTACACAGAGTTTGCAAGGACAAGGAAACTCCCACTGAAAACAAAAATGGAGACTCTTCGAGACTTTTATTGCGATTATAAGAGACAAAGGGCCAGCCCCTGACATGCCCAGAGAGCGCTGAGTGGGAGGTGCAGGGCTCGGGAGAAACTAAAGAGCTAAAAAGCTGCAGAAACCTATAGACCACAAAATATCAGGGTACGCTCACTCCCTAGGCTGGCATGTTTGTACGTATTAATGCCATGTACCGACCTATTAATGCCATTAGCTCATTCTCACCTCTGCTATTTCTGGCCTAACCGGTTCTTCCCATGTTCTTTGCCATGTGCCTGTTAAGTTTAAAGAGCGTCTGAATGTAGGTCCGCCCCCCCCCCCCCCCCCATACTAACTTGCTTCAACGCATCCTCACTTATCTGTGTTCAAGGTCACCACCATACATGGAGCGAATGTTTTAGCTTATCAGCCAGCTAGGTGAAAGGTCCGGAACAGGTGTTCGCTACCTGTGTCTTAGCTCATCATCTGGGATGTGGCCTGGAGGTCCCTCGCGTTACAGCCAAAAGTATTCTAATATAAACCTAGAAACCTAGTACAGTCAAACAATCAACCCCGAGGAAACCCATAAGAAAAGGCAGATAGGCAAGCAAGCAGGCCAGCCAGAGGGGCAGGAGATGAGCCCTGCTGGGGTCATATTTCTCGAGGGGCACTGCTGGAGAAGTGGAGGAGAAATGAAGATTGGTTCTATTTCAACAATGATTTAATGCTGGTAAATCCCCCAGACTCAGCTGCACAGGTCGGACCAGCTGAGCATGGAGATCTCTCCTGGCCCTAGAACCCAGGAATTCTGGCTGGGGTCAGTGGGGCTGGATCCCCAGGGATGTCCATCGGCCGTGGCTCCATTGGAGTCAATGGGACCAGATCCCCAGCTGGGGTCAATGGGCCATCGCTCCATTGGAGTCAATGGGGCCAGACTCCCAGCTGGGATCAATGGGCCGTGGCTCCATTGGAGTCAATGGGGCCAGACTCCCAGCTGGGGTCAATGGGCCGTGGCTCCATTGGAGTGATGCTGGTTTCCATGAGCTCAGGGTCTGGGCACAGACAGGATTTGTCTGCAGGCTGCTCCGTGCTGGTGGCCTGCACCAGGGGGTAGGAAGCACGGTCTAGTGGTGAGCGCGTCCGTCTGTGTCCTAAGGCAGGTCCCGTAGCCTGCCCGTGCCTCAGTTTCCTCATCTCTGGAAGGAGGCGACTAGCCCTGGCCTGCCTCCCGATCAATCCAACCAGAGTCTGCGGCACTCTGGTGATTCCTAGACCCCCCACCCAGAAGGGACCGGTATGGCCGTCACGTCCGACCTCCCGGGGATCACAGAACTTCCCTGGACTAATTCCTGCTGATCCACAGCAGGTTTTGAGGAAACGCAGATTTAACAATTGCCAGCAATGGAGAATCCACCCTGGCCCAGGGCTGCAGAAGACTTGTCAGGGTTCCCTCCCCACTCTGAACTCTGGGTTACAGATGTGGGGACCTGCATGAAAACCCCCCTAAGCTTATTTCTACCAGCTTAGGCTTAAAACTTCCCCAAGGCACAAATTCCTTTCTTGCCCTTGGTATCGCTGCCACCACCAAGTAATTTAAACAAACATTTAGGGAGGGCCACTTGGAGCCGTACCTCCCCCAAAATATCCCCCAAGCTCCTTGTAGCAGGGGGCTGGTGCAAAGGCACCTAATTAGCGCCTGCTCAGCCAGCCCCAATCAGGGGCTGGGAAGAAGCCTGGTGCCTGGCCTTTAGAACTGGCTGCCCCTGCGGGCCTGAGGGTTCAAGGGCTATAAAGGCGGCTGGCAGCCAGAAGAAGGGGAATGGCCAGGGAAAGGTCAGTCTCCAGGCTGAGGGAAGACTCGGCTTAGGAGAGGAGATTATCAGGCCTGCAAGCTCTGTATATAACATTGGTGGTGGGAGAATGCTGTGTAAATAAAGCCACGGGTGCTGCATAACTAGAAGCCTCTCTGAGCTTTATTGGGGCAGCCAGTGGATCTCAGGAAGAGGGGCGTGACAGAGGACTTGTCACACTCCTACACCCCCCTTCCTGGGGAGGCTTGAGAATAATATCCTAACCAATTGGTTACAAAGTGAACACAGATCAACCCCCCGGGGTCTTTAGGACACTGAAAAACAATCAGGTTCTTAAAAGAAGTTTATTTAAAAAAAAAAAAAAAAGAACCACCTCTGTAAAATCAGGATGGAAGATAACTTACGGGGTAACAAAAAGATTCAAACTACAGAGGATCTCCCCTCTAGGCAAAACTTTAAAGTTACAAAAACAGGGATAAACCTCCCTCTTAGCACAGGGAAAATTCACAAGCTAAAACAAAAGATAAGCTAACGTATTTCCTTGCTATTACTTACTATTTCTGTAATATTAGATGCTTAGTTCAGATATGGCTTTGGGAGATGTATTTTCCCTGCCCTGGCTCCTCGCTGACCCAGAGAGAACAAAGGAACACGAAAACAAAAACCTTCCCCCACAGATTTGAAAGTATCTTCTCCCCTTATTGGTCCTTTTGGTCAGGTGCCAACCAGGTTACTTGAGCTTCTTAACCCTTTACAGGTAAAGGAGGGATTTTATGCTACCCGTAGCTGTATGTTTATGACAAGGTTCATGAAAGCCGGCTGGCTTGGCCCGGGGCTGATGGTGCCAGCAGACAAATGCTGGGGGAACAGCACCTCCTGCTGTCAGAACACTCACTGCAACACAGACGTGGGTCTCCCAGGTAGATACCAGCTCTGCAACACCACAGCCACCCACCAATGGGCCCTGGGGGGCAGGGAATAGCCACAGCACAGGGCCAAAAATATGTGCCTGGATCTAACCACCCCAGCCCTCCTCTCTGGTGTCACTGCGCTGGGTATTTGTAGAGAAGGGAGCGACCCACCCCGCTACGTGCAGCACAGCACCCCCCAGTACATGCTGGGGCATCAAGGCTGGCCCTGTCTGCCAGCGGTGAGACCCCACTCACCCCCTGCAGCACAGCGCCCTCCAGCGCCAGCCGGGGGCATCGGGGCCAGCCTGGGTCTGTCTCCCTCTGCTTCGGTTCACAACAGCCATCGCTGCGCATGGCTGCAGCCACCCGCCCGATACTACCCAATCCAGGACACTGGCACAGCTAACAATGTCCGGTGTATGGGAGCCAAGCACTTCCGTTTGCTTGGGTCGCGAGGCCGGACTCACTGCACATGCTGGGGGAGACCGCAGTGGGGGGGCTGCCGGGGGATTGAGGAAGCTGCCAGTTAGCGAGTGAAATCAGGTGACTGCACAACTGCCAACTGCACTGAGCCCGATGTGGTGTCAGGATGCGGCCTAAGAGCTAAGAATGGAACTCAGGAGTCCTGGTTCCCAGCTCCCCTGCTTTAACCACTAGTCCCCACTCCCCTCCCAGAGCTGGGGATAGAGCCCAGGAATCCTAGCTCCCAGCCCCCTGCTCTCACTCACTAGAGGTATGTCTACACTATGAATTTAGGTCGAATTTATAGAAGTCGGTTGTTTAGAAATCATTTTTATAAGGTCGATTGTATGTGTCCCCACACAAAATGCTCTAAGTGCATTAAGTCAGCGCACTGTGTCCACAGTACCAAGGCTAGCGTTGACTTCCAGAATGTTGCACTGTGGGTAGTTATCCCACAGTTCCCGCAGTCTCTGCCGCCCATTGGAATTCTGGGTTGAGATCCCAATGCCTGATGGGGCAAAAACAGTGTCGCGGGTGATTCTGGCTACATGTCGTCAGGCCCCTCCTCCCTCCCTTCCTGCCGTGAAAGCAACAACAGACAATCGTTTCGTGCCTTTTTTCAGCCCAGACACCATAGCACTGGGATCATGGAGCCCGCTCAGATCACCACGGCAATTATGAGCACTATGAACACCACGCGCATTGTCCTGGAGTATATGCAGAGCCAGAATCTACCAAAGCAAAACGAGGCGACGAGGCGACAGCAGCGTAGAGACGAGAGTGATGAGGAAATAGACATTGACATAGACCTCTCACAAAGTACAGGCCCCAGCAATGTGCAAATCATGGTGTTAATGGGGCAGGTTCATGCCGTGGAATGCTGATTCTGGGCCAGGGAAACAAGCACAGACTGGTGGGACTGCATAGTCTTGCAGGTGTGGGACGATTCCCAGCGGCTGTGAAACTTCCGCATGCGTAAGGGCACTTTCATGGAACTTTGTGACTTGCTTTCCCCTGCCCTGAAGTGCCAGAATACCAAGATGAGAGCAGCCCTCACAGTTGAGAAGCGAGTGGTGATAGCCCTGTGTAAGCTTGCAATGCCAGACAGCTACCGGTCAGTCGGGAATCAATTTGGAGTGGGTAAATCTACTGTGGGGGCTGCTGTGATCCAAGTAGCCAACACAAAGAGCTGCTGGTATCAGGGGTAGTGTCTCTGGGAAACGTGCAGGTCATAGTGGATGGCTTTGCTGCAATGGGATTTCCTAACTGTGGTGGGGCTATAGACGGAACCCATATCCCTATCTTGGCACTGGAACACCGAGCCACTGAGTACATAATCCACAAGGGGTACTTTTCAATGCTGCTGCAAGCACTGGTGGATCACAAGGGACGTTTCACTAACATCAACGTAGGATGGTCGGGAAAGGTACATGATGCTCACATCTTCAGGAACTCTGCTGTTTCAAAAGCTGCAGGAAGGGACTTTCTTCCCAGACCAGAAAATAACCATTGGGGATGTTGAAATGCCTATAGTTATCCTTGGGGACCCAGCTTACCCCTTAATGCCATGTCTCATGAAGTCATACATGGGCAGCCTGGACAGTAGTCAGGACCTGTTCAACTATAGGCTGAGCAAGTGCAGAATGGTGGTAGAATGTGCATTTGATTGTTTAAAAGCGCGCTGGCGCAGTTTACTGACTCGGATAGACCTCAGCAAAACCAATATTCCCATTGTTATTACTGCTTGCTGCACGCTCCACAATATCTGTGAGAGTAAAGGGGAGACATTTATGGTGGGGTGGGAGGTTGAGGCAAATCGCCTGGCCACTGATTACGTGTAGCCAGACACCAGGGTGGTTAGAAGAGCACAGCAGGGCACGGTACGCATCAGAGAAGCTTTGAAAACCAGTTTCATGACTGGCCAGGCTACCGTGTGAAAGTTCTGTTTGTTTCTCCTTGATGACCCCCACAGTTCACTCTACTTCCCTGTAAGCTAGCCACCCTCCCCTCCCCCCTTCAATCACCACTTGCAGAGGCAATAAAGTCATTGTTACTTCACATTCATGCATTCTTTATTAATTTATCACACAACTAGGGGGATAACTGTCAAGGTACCCCAGGAGGGGTGGGGGAGGAGGGAAGCGCTGGGTGGGGTGGGGGAGGAGAGAAGGACAATGACACACTGCAGTTTAAAACTTTAAAACTTTAACTCTTATTGAAGGCCAGCCTTCTGATGCTTTGGCAATCCTCTGGGGTGTAGTGGCTGGGGGGCCGGAGGCCCCCCCACCGCGTTCTTGGGTGTCTGGGTGAGGAGGCTATGGAACTTGGGGAAGGGCTGTTGGTTACACAGGGGCTGTAACGGTGGTCTGTGCTCCTGCTGCCGTTCCTGCAGCTCAACCACACACTGGAGCATATCAGTTTGATGCTCCAGCAGTCGGAGCATCGACTCTTGCCTTCTGTCAGCAATCTGATGCCACCTATCCTCTTCAGCCCACCACTTGCTTTCTTCAGCCCGCGATTCATCCCGCCACCTCTCCTCGTGTTCATATTGTGCTTTTCTGCACTCTGACATTGTCTGCCTCCATGCATTCTGCTGTGCTCTGTCAACGTTGCAGTGGGGGAGGTCCAGGTTGGATATCAGGAAAAACTATTTCACTAGGAGGGTGGTGAAACACTGGAATGCGTTACCTAGGGAGGTGGTGGAGTCTCCTTCCTTGGAGGTTTTTAAGGCCCGGCTTGACAAAGCCCTGGCTGGGATGATTTAGCTGGGAATTGGTCCTGCTTTGAGCAGGGGGTTGGACTAGATGACCTCTTGAGGTCCCTTCCAACTCTGATATTCTATGATTCTATGATTCTATGAACGTGGGAGGATGTCTGGAGCTCTGAGAACATCTCATCCCGAGTGCGCCTTTTTCGCCTTCTAATCTTCACTAGCCTCTGCAAAGGAGAAACATTTGCAGCTGGTGGAGGAAAAGGGAGAGGTGGTAGTTAAAAAGGCACATTTTAGAAAACAATGGGTACACTCTTTTACGTTAAATCTTGCTGTTCACATTACACAGCACATGTGCTTTTGTTACAAGGTTGCATTTTTCCTCTTATATTGAGGGCCTGCCGGTTTGGTGTGAGAGATCACTCATGCAGTGCCAGGCAACAGATTTCGGCTTGCAGGCAGCCATGGTAAGCCACAGTCTTTTGGCTTCTTTAACCTTCATAACATGGGAATGGTTTCAAACAGCAGTGCCCTCATTTCCCATACCAAGCAGCCATTGGGTTGGCCATTTAAAATGGGTTTGCAATTTAAAAGGAGGGGCTGCGGTTTCCGGGTGAATGTGCAGCACAAACCCAACTAAGCCCCCTCCCCCCCGCACACCCAATTCTCTGGGATGAGAACTTCACCCCTCCCCCCACCGCGTGGCTAACAGCGCGGAATATTTCTGTTCAGCCAAGCAGGAACGGGCACCTCTGAATGTCCCCTTAATAAAATCACCCTTTTTCAACCAGGTGACCGTGAATGATATCACTCTCCTGAGGATAACAAAGAGAGATAAGGAATGGATGTTGTCTGCATGCCAGGACCATACGCTGCCATGCTCTGTTATGCAATGATTCCAGACTATGTGCTACTGTCCTGGCGTGGTAAAGTGTCCTACGATGGCGGACGGGATAAGGCAGCCCTCCCCAGAAACCTTTTGCAAAGGCTTTGGGAGTACATCCAGGAGAGCTTTCTGGAGATGTCCCTGGAGGATTTCTGCTCCATCCCCATACACGTTAACAAACTTTTCCAGTAGCTGTACTGGCCGCGAATGCCAGGGCAAATTAATCATTAAACATGCTTGCTTTTAAACCATGTGTAATATTTACAAAGGTACACTCACCAGAGGTGCCTTGTGCACCCTCAGGGTCTGGGAGCACACCTTGGGTGAGTTCGGGGGTTACTGGTTCCAGGTCCAGGGTGAAAAACGTATCCTGGCTGTTGGGGAAACTGGTTTCTCTGCTTCCTTGCTGTGAGCTATCTTCAATGTCTTCATCATCATCTTCCTCGTCCCCAAAACTCGCTTGCATGTTGCCTGATTCTCCATTGACGGAGTCAAAGCACAGGGTTGGGGTAGTGGTGGCTGCACCCCCTACCATGGCATGCAGCTCAGAGTAGAAGCGGCATGTCTGCGGCTCTGCACCGGACCTTCTGTTTGCTTCTCTGGCTTTGTGGTAGGCTTGCCTTAGCTCCTTAATTTTCATGCAGCACTGCTGTGCGTCCTTGTTATGGCCTCTATCCTTCAGGCCTTTGAGACTTTTTCTAATGTTTTGGCTTTTCATTTACTGCAACAGAGTTCAGCTAGCACTGATTCATCTCCCCATATGGCGAGCAGATCTCGTACCTCCCGTTTGGTCCATGCTGGAGCTCTTTTGTGATCCTGGGACTCCATCACGGTTACCTGTGCTGATGAGCTCTGCGTGGTCACCTGTGCTCTCCAGACTGGGCAAACAGGAGATGAAATTCAAACGTTCACGGGTCTTTTCCTGTCTACTTGGTCAGTGCATCTGAGTTGAGAGTGCTGTCCAGAGCGGTCACAATGGAGCACTCTGGGATAGCTCCCGGAGGTCAATACCATCGAATTGCGTCCACACTACCCCAGATCCAACCCATAAAGGCCGATTTCAGCACTAATCCCCTCGTTGGAGGTGGAGTAAGGAAATCAATTTAAAGAGACCTTTAAGTAAAAAAAAAAGGGCTTCATCATGCGGACGGGTCTAGGCTTAAATCGAGGTAATGCTGCTAAATTCTACCTAAAATCGTAGTGTAGACGAGGCCTAGCCCTCACTCCCATCCCCTCCCCTCTGCTGTATCGTGTTAGGAGCTATGGCCAGCCAATCATGGGAGACACTTCTGCACTAAACAGACTCCAAAGGTACCCCCAGATTGGCTTTCTTAACCCCAAACTCATTGATAACCTAATGAAGTCCAGGTCAAACCTTCTCCAAAGACAGCTGTTCCTTGGGTTCCTCTTTCCATAAGAACGGCCAGACTGGGTCAGACCAAAGGTCCATCTAGCCCAGTATCCTGTCCTCTGACAGTGGCCAATGGCAGGTGCCCAAAGGGAATGAACAGACAGGTTATCATCAAGTGATCCCTCCCCTGTCACCCATTCCCAGCTTCTGGCAAACAGAGGCTGGGGACAACATTCCTGCCCATCCTGGCTAATAGCCATTGATGGACCTGTCCTCCATGAATCTATCTAGCTCCCTTTTGAACCCTGTATAGTATTGGCCTTCACAACACCCTCTGGCAAGTTGTTCCAGAGGTTGATAGTGCGTCGTGTGAAAAAAATACTTTCCTGTGTTTGTTTTAAACCTGTGACCTATTAATTTCATTTGATGGCCCCTTGTTCTTGTATTATGAGAAGGAGTAAATAACACGTCCTTATTTACTTTCTATATATCACACATGATTTTATAGACCTCTATCATATCCCCCGGTAGTGGCCTCTTTTCCAAGCTGAAAAGTCCCAGTCTTATTAATCTCTCCTCATACGGAAGCCGTTCCGTACTCCTAATCATTTTTGTTGCCCTTTTCGGAACCTTTTCCAATTCCAATATACCTTTTTTGAGATGGGGTGACCACATCTGCACACAGTATTCAAGGTGTGGGCGCACCATGGATTTATATAGAGGCAATATGATATTTTCTGTCTTATTCTCTATCCCTTTCTTGATGATTCCCAACATTCTGTTCGCTATTTTGACGGCCGCTGCACATTGAGTGGATGTTTTCAGAGAACTAGGCACAGTGAGTCCAAGATCTCTTTCTTGAGTGGTAACAGCTAATTTAGACCCCATCATTTTATAGGTATCGTTAGGATTATGTTTTCCAATGCGCATTACTTTGCATTTATCAACATTAAATTTCATTTGCCATTTTGTTGCCCAGTCACCCAGTTTTGTGAGATCCTTTTGTAGCTCTTCGCAGTCTGCTCAGGACTGAACTATCTTGAGTAGTTTTGGATCATCTGCAAATTTTGCCACCTCACTGTTTACCCCTTTTTCCAGATCGTTTATGAATATGTTGAACAGCACTGGGCTCAGTACAGACCTCTGGGGGACACCACTATTTACCTCTCTCCATTCTGAAAACTGACCATTTAGTCCTACTCTTTGTTTCCTATCTTTTAACCAGATACCAATCCATGAGAGAACCTTCCCTTTTATCCCACGGCTGCTTATTTTGCCTAAGAGCCTTTGGTGAGGGACCTTGTCAAAGGCTTTCTAAAAATCTAAATACACTATATCCACTGGATCTCCTTTGTCCGCATGCTTGTTGACCCCCTGTCACGGACTCACAGATCGTGCCCACTCTTGGCCCCGTGCGGTCCGTAGGAGGGGGTGCCCCTTTTAGTGAGACAGCCCTTCTCGGGGGTCCACTCTCTCTCGGGGTCAGGCCCCTCCACCTCCTGGATCCGCACCTCTCTGAGCCTTAGCACGTCTGTCTCTGCCGTGGGCCCCCTCAGGGAGTCCCCTCGCTCTGGACCCCCAGGGCCTCCACCCCCTCGAAGGGGTTGATGCCCCCCCGCCCTGTTATCTAGCCCAGAGCGACTCTCAGCCAGCATGAAACAGGAGGGTTTATTGAGAGTTGAACACAGCACAGGAAACTCTCTGATCCTCAGGCCTGGCCTCCCTCAGCCCAGCACATCCCAGTCTCCCTGCATCCAGGTGGGCTCTGCCTGCTCCCCCTCTCCAGCCCAGAGCCCCCCTGCTCCCCAGCTGGGCATCTGATACCTCCGGCCTCCCCTCCCCCCCGTCCATTGTCTTCTCTCCAGGTAAACAGGGTCGTAAGCCGGAGCCTCCTCTCCCCTCTTCTGTCCTCTGGCTGGAACCGGCTGGTCAGGTCACTGGGTCCTCACTCTGCAGCCCATTGTCCTCCCGCTGGCCAGAACTGGCTGCATCTCCTCAGCTGGGCCTCTGGGTCACCAGGTCGCCAGGTCACCGGTCGCTGGGGTATCCATCCTCCCGGCCATCGGCTGGGTCCCCACGTCCTCTCCAAAACACACTCCCTCTCTCCTCACCTCGTTAAACCAGTAACACCCAGGGAAACTGAGTCCCACCCCTCCGCATGCAAACCATTGAAACTCCACAGAAAACAAGAAAACCCCCCACTACGTCACACCCCCTCAAAGAATTCTAGTAGATTGGTGAGGCATGATTTCCCTTTACAAAAAACATGTTGACTATTTCCCAACAAATTATGTTCATCTCTGTCTGACATTTTTGTTCTTTATGATAGTTTCAACCAATTTGCCGGGTACTGAAGTGAGGCTTACTGGCCTGTAGTTGCCAGGGTCACCTCTGGAGCCTTTTTAAAAATTGATGTCACATTAGCTATCCTCCTGTCATCTGGTACAGAAGCTGATTTAAATGATAGGTTACAGATGACAGTTAGTAGTCCTCAAATTTGACATTTGAGTTCCTTCAGACCTCTTGGGTGAATCCCATCAGGTCCTGGTGACTTATTACTGTTTAGTTTATCAATTTGTTCCAAAACCTCCTCTAATGACACCTCAATTTGGGACAGTACCTCAGATCTGTCACCCGAAAAGAATGGCTCAGGTTTGGGAATCTCCCTCACATCCTCAACAGTGAAGACTGATGCAAAGAATTCATTTAGTTTCTCCACAATGGCCTTATCATCTTTGAGTGCTCCTTTAGCCTCTCGATCATCCAGTGGCCCCACTGGTTGTTGAGCAGCTTCCTGCTTCTGATGTATTTAAAAAGTTTTTGCTATTACTTTTGGAGTCTTTGGCTAGCTGTTCTTCAAATTCTTTTTTGGTCTTTCTAATTATATTTTTACACTTCATTTGCCAGAGTTTATGCTCTTTTCTATTTTTCTCATTAGGATTTATCTTTTACTTTTTAAAGGATGCCTTTTTACCTCTCACTGCTTCATTTACTTTGTTATTTAGCCACGGTGGCTCTTTTTTGTTTCTCTTACTGTGTTTTTTAAATTGGGGGATACATTTAAGTTGAGATTCTGTTACGGTGCCTTTAAAAAGCGTCCATGCAGCTTGCAAGGATTTCACTGTTGGCCCTGTATCTTTTAATTTCTGTTTCACTAACCTCCTCGTTTTTATGTAGTTCCCCTTTCTGAAATTAAATGCTACAGTGTTGGGCTGCTGTAGAGTTTTCCCCACCACAGGGATGTTAAATGTAATTATATTATGGTCACTATTACCAAGCGGTTCAGCTGTAGTCACCTCTTGGACCTGATCCTGTGCTCCACGTAGGACTAAATCAGGAATTGCCTCTCCTCTGGTGGGTTCCAGGACCAGGTGCTCCGAGAAGCAGTCATTTAAGGTGTCAGAAACTTTATCTCTGCATCCCTTCCTGAGGTGACATGTTCCCAGTCAATATGGGGATAGTTGAAATCCCCCATTATTATTACTGAGTTTTTTATTTTTATAGCCTCTCTAATCTCCCTGAGCATTTCACAGTCACTATCACCATCCTGGTCAGATGGGCGGTAATATATCCCTACTGCTATATTCTTATTTTTCAAGCATAGAATTACTATCCATAGAGATTCTATAATACAATTTAGTTCATTTAAGTGTTTTACTTCATTTGATTCTACGCTTTCTTTCACATATAGAGTCCCTCCCCCACCAGCACCACCTGTTCTGCCATTCTGATATATTTTGTACCCTCGTATTACTGTGTCCCATTGATTATCCTCATTCCACCAGGTTTCTGTGATGCCTATTATATCAATATCTTCATTTAATACTAGGAACTCTAGTTCACCCATCTTATTATTTAGACTTCTAGCACTGGTATATAAGCATTTTAAAAACTCGTCATTTTCAGGCTGTCCCCTAGTGCACGACGTAATTGAATGGGACTTTTTTTCATTTGACTGTTTCTCAGCCCGCACCCTGGGTCCTCTCTCACCTCCAGTCTGCATATTAACAGTCTTAGTCAAAGGGTATTGTGGGTAAATGCTAGGAAGCTGTTACACATGGGGCACTACCTACTTGAGAAGGGAGAATGGAGCAGGCGAGCCTGGTGAGGGGCTGTTTGGGGTCAGTCAAAATTTTTTCCCCACAACTAAAAGTGGCTTTTCAAGAGAAACCCAAATTTTAGCCCAAAAATGATGGCAGCAGAGCGGGAAAATAAAGTCTTTGAGGAAGGAGGAACGTGATCTAGTGGGCTAGAGTAGGGCCGGGGTGAAGGTGGGATACCGGGCTAGATGGGCCTGTTGGTCTGAGCTGAGTGATGTTAAGAAATTGCAAAATCACACTGTTCCCTCTATTTTTTCCCTTGCATGTGTGGAATTAGCTTTGTTATGTGCACCAATATGGAGGTGATGTGGCGGGGGTGGGACCGAGGCGTTTGTAGTGTGGGAGAGGGCTCAGGGCTGGGGCAGAAGGTTGGGGTGTGTGGCTGGGTAAGGGCTCCGGCTGGGGGTGCAGGCTCTGTGGTGGAGCTGGGGATGAGAAGTTTGGGGTGCAGGCTGCCCCAGGGAGAAAAAGCTCCCCCCAGCCCTCTTGCCCCACAGCAGCACCTGGGCTGGGGGGACAGGCACCTCTCCCCGGTGGCACCAGTTCTGAGGCTGGGGGAGAGCATCTCTCCCCGCCACAGCCCTGAGCGCCTGCGCAGCCCTTGATAGGCTGCTGTGGGGCCACACAGCCATGCAGGGAACGTAGGTTGTGGAATCCCTCAGTGGACGTGGAATCAGCCTTGTACTGATGAACATTTAGCCAAATATGTCCAGTATCTCCCAGCCCACAGGTAGAGGAGGGTGGTTAATTCTGATGACTTCCCTTCATGGCCCAGCCTCTTAGCAGAAGGCAATGAAGCCCAGCATCCATTCAGGTTTGATTATTGCCTCCTAGAGCATCAATTGAGAGCCCACTAGGGGGGGATTTCTCACCACATTGTTACCACTGCTCATCTCTTTACAAGTCATCACTAGAGAGAAATCACTGGCACAAAGGACCCTAGAACACAATCACCCCTGTCTATAGTCCTTTTCTCACACTATAACCACAGTCTCTTTCACTTCCTTAGTTGTGCCTTGATACAACACTGGCCAAGGCTGCAAGACTGACTTTATGTTTAGGGTGACCCCTTGACCCAGTGCATGATCACCCCAATTCTCTTGGCCTTTGGTCACACAATAAGGACAATGACATTTCAGTGCCTCTACACTCACAACTTCCATGAATGTTTAACCAGCACGGCCGAAATGGTCACATGGGGTTGCTGAGTAATAAAAATGCAAAGAAGGCCTGACTCACCCTGCCATGTTTCCCCATTCACCACTAGATGGGTGTAGAGAGCTCCCAATGCTCTGGAGCCTCAGGCCACAGGGCTTCAAAGTACATGGGTCTGATGTAGGGCAGGAAAGACACCCCACGGCCCCGTGCCCATTGGGTCGGAGGGACCCAGTCACTCCATACACTGCATGGAGGGCAGGGTGGGGGTATAATGGCTCTCCCCCTTCAGGTCCCTCTGTGGATGATTGCACTGGCTCTGCGGTGGTCAGCCTCTTCCTCTGGCCAGGTGCCTTCTGGGGAAGCTGGCAAACAGGGAAACTGAGGCACAGAAAAGGCAGGCACAGGTAACAGAGGGGAAGGGCTCCCTCTACAGGGGCATTGGCTGTCTCGTTGCCCTGGGAAGGACCATGGGGCCATGGGGCAGCTCTCCCTCCCAGTTCTGCCTCAGTTTCTCTCTTTTGACCTCCCCCTTAAGCCCTGGTGTCTGAGTCCCCCTTAGCTCATGAACCCCATGGTGTCCAGCATGGGGGTTCTACACCCCACCACAGGGACCCATTGCCCCCCCCAAGTTGGTCTGCACCTCCACATCTGCTTCCTCTGCATCCGCTGAGCCCCCACGAGGCAGGTGGGATGGGATGATGGCCATGACCCCTCTCCACTTCCCTCCCCTGGGGGAGTCATGGGCCCATCTCCCCCTTTCCTGTTCAATGGATCATGACCCCTTCTGGGGGTCATCACCCCATTTCCCCTCTCCCTGTCTCTGGGCTCAGGACCCCCTCTGTTGGGTCCTTGGACCTCTGACCTCCTTGCCCTGAGGCCCTTGACCTCCATTTCCCCCCCATCCCAGGATCTCAATCCCCCTCCTCTGTTTCACACACCTTTGCGGTTGGGGGATCCCCTCACTGCAACTGTCTCTTGGCATTCCCCCATCTCCTCCCCTCCGCTTTCATTTTTGCCCTGTGATTCTTTCTGGTGTTTGTGGGTTTGGCCCCTGGCTCAGGCCGGCTGCAGCATCCTTAAGGGAAAATATCTCCCAGAAACAATGCCTCCAAAGAGCCATATTCACCATGAGACCCCCCTCTCCCTCCTGGGGGACCCAACTCCTCTATTCCTGCCACCACCTTGTCGGCATTAGCGGGGGAGGACTCGGGGTGGGGGGGCAGCAGCCTTTGTTCTGAAGTGATGAGGCTGTTTCTCCTGGCAGGGAAGATGGGGCGCACGGGGGACGTGTTGCAGGAGGAGCTGGACAAGCCGTCGTGGGTGCATGGGAGCATCCCAAGGGGTTCGGGCCCTATGGAGGAATGGTTTGCATGGAGGAGGGAGTTAGGAGCGGGGGATTTCATTGCAAAGAATTCTGCCCCATTGGAAAAGCCCCAGCTGTGCACAAAGGAGAAATATCCAGAAGCTGTTGGATGGAGGATGGTGGCTGGGAACTGCTGTTTGGTCTGGAGACAGAGCCCTGGTCCAGGCCCCGGCTGGGGGATTTAGATGGTTTCCTGGAGGAAAACTTCAGCCCAATGGGAAGTAAATGGAACAAGGGCAGGGTGTGGGGTGAAAAGGGCGAGGGACTGGAACCTGGGGAGGCACAAGAGGGATTGGCGATGAGGGATTGTCGGGCTATTGACTATGGGGAATGTGTTGGGAAAAAGGAACTGGGACCCACAGCCTTTGGGAAAGTACCAGGAATGTAATCCAGAGGCGGGAGCTGTCGTTAGCGGATGCAGCGGCTTTAAAGCAACGGGAGTCATCTTTGGCATGACACTATTTACTGGAAAAACCAAATACACACACACACACACACACACACTCTCTCTCTGTGGGACCCACCAGGCAATATAGCTCGAAACACAGATTCTCTTGCTCAAATGCATCTGACGTGTGTGCTACCCCCCCAGCCTTCCCCCCCCCAGTGTGCAACCCCCCTCAGTGGCACGCCACCTGCCTCCCCGCAGACCTCCCTGCAGCATGCATGAGTGATTCCTGCAATGCAACCAAAGCAGCTTCCAGACAAGCAACGCAACGTGCAGGAAACATACAGCAAGGAAGCAGTTTGCTGTGTCACTTCAGGTGTGTGCTCTGCCCTACACCAATACCCAACGCCTGACTTGGAGCGAATCAGCATTGCATTGCCATCGGGGGACGAAATCCAGAGTCTAACTGAGGGAGGGGTGTGTTAGATCCCAGAGAACTTTGATGAAGTTTTCTCCCGGAATGGGACCAGGTGTTCTGCAGAAGCCAAGTGGAAGCAGGTCCAGGAAGGAAGCCCACCCTCTGGAACCAGTGTCAGTAGTGAAATTAGGGGTATGGAACAGCTTCCATATTGGAGAGATTAATAAGACTGGGACTTTTCAGCTTGGAAAAGAGACGGCTAAGGGGGAATAGGAGAGAGGTCTGTAAAATCATGAGTGGTGCAGAGAAAGTGCACAAGCCTTGTTAGTCTGTATCAGCAAAAACAACGAGGAGTCCTTGTGGCACCTTAGAGACTCACAAATGTATTTGGGCATAAACTTTCGTGGGCTAGAGCCTACTTCATCAGATGCAGCGGCAGTCAAAAAAACTAACAATATTGGGTATCATTAAGAAAGGGATAGACAATAAGACAGAAGAAATCATGTTGCCTCTGTATAAATTCATGGGATGCCCACTCCTTGAATACTGCGTGCAGATGTGGTCGCCCCGTCTCAAAAATGATCCATTGGAATTGGGAAAGGTGCAGAGAAGAGCAGTAGAAATGATTAGGGGGATGGAACAGCTTCTGTACGAGGAAAGATTAATAAAACTGGGACTGTTCAGCTTGGCGAAGAGACGGCTAAGGGGGGACATGATAGAGGTCTATAAGATCATGACGGGTGTGGAGAAAGTAACTAGGGAAGTGTTATTTATTCCTTCTCATAACACAGGAACCAGGCGTCACCCGATGAAATTGCTAGGCAGTAGGTTTAAGTCAGACACAAGGAAGCCCTACCTCACCCAGCGCACAGCTAGCCTGTGGAACTCCCTGCAGGGACGCTGTTTCAGATTGGGGGCGCGCGACTTTAACCATCATTCCAGGAGCTCCTCAGGCACTTGACAACTCCAGATTTTTGGCAGATAACTTAGAAATTAGCTGACGGGAGCACTGTGCCTAATTCCTATACGAAGAAAGAAAAATCTCTCTACAACCCCCTAAAGCTGTGGTTTGCATTTATGTGTAAATTTAGAACAATCAGGAGATAATACAGCAGGATATTCCCAACCCCAAGCCTTGAGGGGTCATAAGAAGATAAGAACGGCCAGACTGGGTCAGACCAAAGGTCCATCTAGCCCAGTATCCTGTCTTCCGAGGGAATGAACAGAACAGGGAATCATCCAGTGATCCATTCCCCATCGCTCATTCCCAGCTCCTGGCAAACAGAGCTAGGAACACCGTCCCTGCCCAGCCTGGCTAATAGAATTTAGCTCCAAGGACGTATCTAGTTCTTTTTTGAACCCTATTACAGTCTTGACCTTCACAACATCCCCTGGCAACAAGTTCTGCAGGGTGACTTTGGGTTGTGTGCAAAAATACTTCCTTTGATTGGTTTTAAACCTGCTGCCTATTAATTTCATTGGATATCTGATGAGAAGGAGTGAATAACACGTCCTTATTCATTGTCTCCACACCCAGCAACATTTTATAGACCTCTAGCATATCCCCCTTAGTCATCTCTTTTCCGAGCTGAACAGTCCCGGTCTTTTTAATCTCTCCTCATACAGCAGCTGTTCCATCCCTCTCATCATGTTTGTTGCCCTTCTCTGTACCTTTTAAATTCCAGTATATATATATATGTATATTTTGTGATGGGGTGACCAGATCTGCACACGGTATTCAAGGTGTGGACGCACCATGGATTTGTAGAGACAATAGGATATTTTCTGCCTTGTTATCTCTCCCTTTCCTAAGGATTCCCAACATTCTGTTCGCTGTTTTAACTGCCACTGCACATGGAGTGGATGTTTCAGAGAACTATCCACAGTGACTCCAAGATCTCTCTCTTGAATTGTAACAGCTAATTTAGACCCCATCATTTTGTATGTAGAACTGGGATTATGTTTTCCAATGTGCATTACTTGGCATTTACTTTCCTATAGCAGTTTTGGAGCCTTAATACAAGAGCTAATAACTTTAACTGGTGAATACAATTCATGCAGAATATTTGCTCCATACCATTGTCCTTACCATGTGCCACCAATCACTCATAGACACCCACACACTTGTTTATTTCCATTTGTATTGCCTTTTGGAAAACGATAAGCAAGCAAATATACGCTCTCTTAATTTGTGTATCTCATTCCTCATGAAAAAATTGAGTTTAAAGTAGTTGAGTTTCCCTCAAACATTCTTCTAAAGTATTGGAATAACTAGTACATTGTTGCCGAAATTTGTTTTGGCACTAGTTTAAAAAAAAGAAAAGACAAAAAGCTTTTAAAGTGAGAATTGGAAAGAAAATATGACAATAGATTGGCCAGTATGGGTTTCCCATCAGCTCTAGGACACCTGAAGGTGTGTTTCCAGTAAATACAGATGTTATCACCTTTTTCCAATGGCGATGTGTTTTCTTTTCCTATTAAGTTACTCAGTAACTAGAAATAAAGTCCTTATCTATGATAATTCCCCAGCACAAATGAAACACCCTCCAGTTCAAGGAACTCAAGGTGTAAATATTCAAAACGTAAAAACAAATTGATAAATTGAACTTGTATTTACGAAGGACTGATCTAAAAGCCGGTTTTAGCCTCTGGAAGCTGTTCAGTTTTATAATGTCCTATAGGAATCCGGAGTATGGACCTGCAGTGACCCAGCTGGACGATTCTCAACGTGCCTTAAGGAAAATACAATCTGACACGAGACGTCTTAAATGTTATCAAGCAAATTTGCCCTCTAAGCAATGTCATATCTAGGGCACACTCAGATACTAAGGAAGTTGGGAAAGAGACCTGTTCCCAGGCTGCATCAACCTGGTACAATTAAGAGCCCTCCAGGAACTGTGAAAAAGTCCCAGGGTCCATAGACTAATTGAACAAAGAAACCATTTGTATTTGCTGATGGAGACACCGAGGTACAGACAATAACACCCTCTGGTTTCCATCAGGAGCAACTGAAACGTCTCAGGGCAGCACCGACGGTGACACTGGAAATGAAACTGCCCAGCTTTGTGGGGGAGACTCCTGGAGCTCAGCTCTCACCAGGTCCCTTCTCTGGGCCAAGGCTGCCCAGGACCTGCCCTCCCCTGGCTCCCATCCCACCCGCGGGGACCGAGGAGCTATTTCCCCACAGGAAGGGCTTCGAGTGCCCGCTGGTGCCGGGGCTGCGAGCGCTGCTGCTGGCTGCGGGGGCTGGCAGGGGGGCTAATGGGCGCCCAGGCTCTCAGCCGCCCAGCCGGAGGGGGCATGTGGGGATCTCGTTATACCCGCTCTGCTCAGGGTGGGGGCGGACAGAGCCATGCAGACAGCTCCCCCCTCCCTCCCCCGGCCACGGAGCAGCAGCAGCCCACACAGCCGGGGATTTACATCCCACAGCCCGGCGTCAAGAGGGGGCAGGGGGGAGCTGTCGGTGCAGCTCCCGGGGGACAGTCCTGTCAGCCAGCAGCCACGTCCCACTCAGAGCCCAGCTACGGGCTGCGGGTTCCTCCGGGGAGAGCGCGAGGCAGGGGTTAATTTTCCTGTTTGTACCCCGCAGTGGTAGCAAACTTGGGGGGGGGGCAGAATCCCCCCCCCAGTGCTCCCTAAATGGTGCCCCCACCAGGGGATGTTGTGAAACCCAGAAGTATAACTGGGTTCAGAAGAGAATTAGATCAGATCCTGGAGGAGAGGTCCACCGATGGCTATTAGCCAGCGTGGTGAGGGACCAGCCCGCTGCTCTCGGTGCCCCATAGCCTCTGTTTGACAGAAGCTGGGAGTGGCTGAGGGGTGGATCACTCGCTAATCGCCCTGTTCTCTTCATTCCCTCTGGGGCGCCTGGCGTTGGCGTCCGTCAGAGACAGGACTCTGGGCTGGAGGAATCTTTGCTCTGACGCTGTCTGGCCATCCTGGAGTGTTGTCTACTGGTCTTAACCCATTTCATTTTCTTCTAGTCCTGTCCACATTCTAACTCTTGGGTTCAGACCCCCGAGGCCACGTGCGGGCACCGCTCAGAGCCTCTGTGAAGAGACCTGCGCATGGAGAACTCACAGGGAAATGGGCCCGAAGCAAACAGCTGGAGATGATGGTGAAAGCTGTGTTGATGCACCCCTGTTTTGTAAGAACTACTACGTCCTCTGCTTTCCTGTCTGCCCCTCGCCTCAGTTTCTGGGTCATCTGGGCCCCCAGGCAATCGGGTGGTGACGTCGGAATATTCAGCCCTTTGCCAAGGTCCATTTTCCATCCACGAATGGCCAGGATGGGAAATTTTCTGCCGCCGTTGGGACCCGGCAGGGTAACGTTTATGGGCAATTATCGGGTGAACGCAGAAGACGTCACAGCCCCTTGGTGGTTTGATCTGCTCCTCAGCCCTGGGGTGGAATAGCGTCCCCTTGAGTGAGGGTGGCTGTAGGTGAGCGGGGCTATTGCACACTTCCAAGGGCTTTTGCACACTCAACCCTTTCCCCTGGGCCACCGGGTAGTAATGCCAAGTCCAGGGGAAACTGAGGCATGAAACAGCTTCATAAAAATATGCAGAACATGGCCACTTCATCACAGCTCCTTATTCCAGTGTGGGAAGCATCTATGCTCTGGCAGCACCATTAGCGGTGCTGTTATAACAGCTGTAGCCTGGACAGGGCCCGGGAAGGATTTGGAAATCAGGAAGCTGGAAGTTGGTAGTGGGTACAAAGATGAGTTTCTCCCCCGACCCCAGCTCTCTTTTCAGGGATGCCTCTGACCTGTTTCTATTGCAAATCTGGAGAAAGCTGTTTCCACAACCTCCCCCAGATCTGCTCCTCTCCCCAGGACGCCTGCATCATCGTTCAAGAACACAACATGCTCGGTGAGTCCCGTTGGCTTTCGCGGCAGCTGCGGGGTGTGGCGGGAACCCTGCTCTCGGATACTTTTCCCAGGTGGCTTCCTAGCCATCGTGTGTCTGAATGCAGCCAAAGGCAGCCAACCAGCTACTCCCAGCAGGAGGGGATGGGGTCCCTGTCAGCGGAGGTTTTCTGATCAGGTTGGATGAACACCTGTAAGGGCTGGTCTAGGTTGCCTTGGTCCGCCCTCAGTGCCGGGCGCTGGACTGGATGAGATCCCTTCCAACTAGTGGCGGCATGGGGTGCTCGCCAGGTGATTGCAGGGAGCCCACTGGCAGCGAGGGGCTCTCCAGGCCTGGGGACTAAGTTTCTTGTCCCCAGGGACAATATGACAGCCAAAGGGAAGTGCCTGCCCCACTCCCCCATTGTTTTGGGGGGCAACACCAGTCTGGGTGCTGGAATTTAGCCTAGAAGGGAGGGCACCATGGGACAAACCCCCCGCTGTTTCCAGCCCTGTGGTCCTACAGAGGCGCCTGGTGATGGTTATGAGGTGGGGTGGGGGTCTGCTCTAAGGATCTGCTCGTACCAATATTTAACGGGGGCCGTGACACTGCGGTGGCTCCGTCGGTGTATCCGGTGCGTGACGTCCTCTTCTCGCTCTGCAGCCTTTCAGTCTAGCATGTGGAATGGAGGCACGTACCAGTCCTGCGCCGACTCCCGCCAGAGCCTCACGGGCTTCCTGGCTTTTTACTTCGGGGCCACAGTGACCGTGGAGATCCGGTCGGAAATTTGCAAGACCAATGACTGCAACGCCCATTTAATGCCCATCAGTATGTATCACTGGCGGCGGGTCGGATTTGTGGCCGCAGGGAAGCCTCTGGGTCAAACCCCAAACCTCCAAGGAGCTGCTATTCCTGGCCTCGGGGAAAAGCCAGATTTCCGAGGACCCTGGGGCAAGCGGGCAGTTTGGGGGGGAAGTTATTTGTCATGGGAAGCAAGTGTGGATGAGACATGTCCAGGGGAGAGAGGGAAGTTTTAAAGCCTTTGTCCTGGTAAGACCTTTCCTTGCACACTGTGTCCAGCTGTGGTCCCCCAAATTCAAGGCAGATGAATTCAAACTGGGCCAGGTGCAGAGCAGGGCTACTGGAAACTGCTGGGTTTTGTCTCTTGAAAGGAGCAAATGCACGCAGAGCAAGGCAGACACAAGCCCTGAGTGGTCCAGCATGTGCCCCAGAACGCAATGGGGGGAAGCAGCCCTGAGGGATAAGAACGTTCAAAGTTGGTGGAAGACGCGGGCGTGGGAACACACAGGCCAGGAAGCGACCGAGGCTGGAAGTCAGGATGTTTCTAGCGGCCAGAGGAGAGGGGTGGTGGGACAGCTGCCCGTTGGAGGAGTGGGGGCAAATAACCATGCTAGCTGCCTGAGCGGGTCCAAGTGCTGGGTTGATGACCTGGGAGGGTTCTGCCTGTCCTACGTTCTCCTGCCGTGGTTTCTTCCTGGAGCAAATGGTTGTTTCCCTGTCTGCCTTTCAGGGCAGGCTATCAGCAACATCCGCAATGGCCTGCAGTGCCCGGCCTGCTACTCCCCAGGCTTTGAGAGCTGTGAGAGCAACGAGAGCTTGCGCTGCACTGGAGGTGCCGACCAATGTGCTGTCATCGTTGGGATGCTGGCGCAAGGTGCGGCTTCCTTCACTCTGGGGCGGGTTAAATCCCCGGGGAGCTGGGGGGTGTCCTGGGGCTCGTCCGTGCTGGCTGAGCTGGGGAGCCAGGAAACACCCCTTCGCTTAGTAACAGCGGAAACCATAAAGGCCATCACTCAAAACAAAGAGCTGCATGATCATGCTATGCCCTGGCTCCCAGCCCCCCTGCTCTAACCACTAGACCCCACACCCTTCCCGGAGCCCGGGAGTGAACCCAGGAGTCCTGGATCCCAGTCTCCCCTGCTCTAACCACTAGACTCCACTCCCTTCACAGAGCTGGAGAGCAAACCCCAGAGTCCTGGCTCCCAGCCCCCACTGGACATCCCAGCAAGACTTGGTGACCCTTTGCATATTTCAAACATGGCAAGACTGAGCAGAAGCTAAGCCATGTGGGTTGTGAAGTTTCCCAAACCTATGATTGGCGAGGGTGGGTCCATGGGAGAGAAGCAGAAGACCAGGGAGCAGGGGCAGAATAGCCCAGTACAGAGATAGAACAAGGACTGGGAATGTGGCCTTGGGAAAAGCTAAGACAGAGCTTTTGGGCAGAAAAGTGGCTGGAAAGGGGCTTTGGATGGTGGGCAAATACATTGTTTGTAGCTACGCAGGATTCCATCAAAGATAGCCCTGTTTCCAATGCCAATTTCTCTTCCTAATGGGAATGACCCTCAAGATCTCAAATTTTTGGTGATCCGCTCTGGTCATAAGGGGTAACAATATTTTCCACCCTTTGCCAAGTAGCAGCAGAATTCTGGTGCCTTGTAGGTCAGTTTCCCACTGGAAGAGAAATCCGTGGGGCAAAGTCTAGTATTTCCTTAGGGGAGGTTGCTTGTTTACATTGTTTCCACCAGTCCTGGAACAGAGGTGGGTATAAATGGCATGCAGGTTGTCCCCTTAATTTCTGTTCAAACTCTCAGGGAATATTTTTGGAGTCAGAGATTCATGCAGAGACCAATTTCTCCTGCTGCTTGCCACAGCCACCTTGGGAAGATGTTGCATGAAAAAAAATGGACTGCAAGCTTGTCCGACTAGTGAAACATCTGCCCGGAGGGTCAGCTGCTTCATTGCCTCTTAAGATGAGAACATTGCACTCCCTTACTCTATGTGCCCCCCATAGCAGGGTACCCCCAGGCCACGGGCTCTGCATGGCCCCCTTTGCCATAGCAGAGATGTTGTCATATGGCGTGCAGGACCTCCCTTTGCTAGGCCAATGATAATGATTCAGAGGCCAGGGCATCTTGCAAAGAAACATGGGTGCAACTTGGGGACCGCGCTGGAAGAAGAGTGGGGTTCCCCCAACCTCCCGAGATTTATTTTACCTGGAGAACCAGCCGGGGCCCGATCATGGCGTCACGGAAGGGATTAGGCCGTGCCATGTCTGATCTGCTCTGGTTTCCCCACACAGGTGGTGTCGCGATCCCGTTTGCAGGCTGGGGCTGCGCTACCCGGGCGGCCTGCGGCATCAAGACGCTGGAATCGGGGGTGTTCACCTACAAACTGACCAAGGTCCAATGCAGCCCAGCGCCCAAAGCGCAGACCAGCAGCGCCACCCGGACTCTGGCCTGGGGTCCCTTCACCCTGGGCAGCATCGTCCCCCGGGTGCCCCTTTTCCTCCCTGCCCTTCTGGGGTTATGCCTCTGCTAATGCCCCATCTGCATGACTGGCCACTCCCCAGGCCATTGGTGTCATAGTATAACTGATGTGCTCGGCCTTTTCTGTCCTGACTGCCTCAGTTTCCCCCTCTCTGTAAGGGGGATAACAATGGCGAGCTGCCCTTGCAAAGGTCTTTGGGATCCCTGGATAGGCAGGGACTTGAAACAGAGTCTGATACAGCCAAGAGGAGACTCTCTGCTAATTCCGTTGGGTTTGGAGCAAAGTGCTGTGTATTATTAATATCCCCTCACAGCTTCTCCCCCAGCCTTTCAAAGATCCCTGCGAGGGAATAGAACCCAGGAGTCCTGGCTCCCAGCCCCACCATGCTAACCACTAGACCCCACTTCCCTCCCAGAGCTAGGAGAGAACCCAGGAGTACTGGCTTCCAGCTCCCCGGAGATTCCAGAAATGGTCCGAGTCCCCCTGTGCGTTTCAAACGGCTCTGAATAAAGCATGATCAGAGATGCAATCGCCCAGGAGCGTCCCTACATGCGCGTGTGTTTGTGTGTACCAGCGCTGACCGTGTCTGCTCCGCTTTCATGTGTCTCTGCCAAATACCAGTGCTTCAGGGAGCAACTCTGCCTCCAGAACTGACTCCAATCAGAGGCTGCAGGGCACAGCAAACGCACCTGCTCTTGCACACCTCCCTCCACACAAAAACCTTGCACAATTCCCCCACCCCAGAACTAGCAAAACCCCAGCACGTCTCCCTGCGAGTCACAACTTGCTCGCACAATCAGAAAAATCCTGCCCAGACTAAGTGTAACAGCGCCACCTGGTGACACCTGCCCTAATGATATTCTGGAGTTCCCCCTATTCACTATTTACGTGTTGTTATGCTGAAGGTTGCTACGGGCTGCCAACAAGTGGCTCTTCGGTGCACAGACAACCCCAGACCTCATGAGAGCCGATGGCTGTGGCAAGCACCTGCCTTCAGTCTCAGGGGGGCAGGGGGCTCCTCTCTACGCAGCTGCCGACCCGCGCTGGGGGCAGCAGGGCAGGAGCACTGGTGGAGCAGTGGAGGAGAAATAAAGATCGGTTCTGATTCAACAGTGATTTAATGCAGGTAAATCCCCTGGGCTCGGCCACACGGGTCAGACCAGCTGAGCACGGAGATCTCTCCTGGCCCTAGAACCCAGGAATTCTGGCTGGGGTCAGTGGGGCCGGATCTCCAGGGGTATCCGCCAGCCGTAGCTCCATTCGAGTCAATGGGGCCAGCCCCCCAGCTGGGGTAGATGGGCCATCGCTCCATTGGAGTGATGCTGGTTTTCATGAGCTCAGGGTCTGGGCACAGACGGGATTTGTCTACAGGCTGCTCCGTGCTGGTGGCCTGCACCAGGGGGTAGGAAGCACAGTCTAGTGGTGAGAGCGTCAGCCTGGCAGTCAGGGGAGCCGCGTTGAATTCCCTCAGTGGTCCCTTCGCCCGCCCATGCCTTAGTTTCCTCATTGGAAGGGGCGACTAGCCCTGGCCTGCCTCCCGATCAATCCAACCAGAGTCTGCGGCGCTCTGGCGATTCCTAGACCCCGCGCCCAGAAGGGACCGGTATGGCCATCGCGCCCGACCTCCCGGGGATCACAGAACTTCCCTGGACTAATTCCTGCTGATCCACAGCCGACCTGTGAGGAAACCCAGATTTAACAATCGCCGGCGACGGAGAATCCAGCCCGGCCCAGGGCTGAGGGTGCCAGCAGACAAGTGCTGGAGGAACAGCGCCCCTGCTGCCAGCATGCCCACTGCAACACAGATGTGGGTCTCCCAGCTCTGCAACACCACAGCCACCCACCGATGAGCCCTGGGGGGGCAGGGAATAGCCACAGCACAGGGCCAAAAATATGTGCCTGGATCTAACCACCCCAGCCCTCCTCGCTGGTCCCCCTGCGCTGGGTATTTGTAGAGAAGGGAGAGCCCCCACCCCGCCCCCTGCAGCACAGTGCCCCCTAGCACCAGCCGGGGGCATCGGGGCCAGCCCGGGTCTCTCTCCCTCTGTTTCAGTTCACAACAGCCATCGCTGCGCATGGCTGCAGCCACCCGCCCGATGCTGCCCAATCCAGGACACTGGCACAGCTAACAATGTCCATTGCACGGGAGCCAAGCGCTTCCGTTCACCGAGGTCGCAAGGCCGGACTCGCCGTGCACGCTGGGGGACACCGCAGTGTGGGGGCTGCCGGGGGATTGGGGAAGCTGCCAGTCATCATGTGAAACCGGGCGACTGCACAACTGCCAACTGCACTGAGCCCCGTGTGGTGTCAGGGTGTGGCCTAAGAGCTAAGAATGGCACCCAGGAGTCCTGGCTCCCCGGCCCCCCCTGGTCTAACCACTAGTCCCCACTCCCCTCCCAGAGCTGGGGAGAGAACCCAGGAGTCCTGGCTCCCAGGCCCCCCCCAGTCTAACCACTAGTCCCCACTCCCCTCCCAGAGCTGGGGAGAGAACCCAGGAGGCCTGCTGTAAACCCAGCATCTCTGCACACCTGAAAGGGGATGCTCATTTATCCACGTTATTGCCAATAAAGAAAGTGTGGGCGGGGCAGCGGTGGCAGCAGAATTTGGGGGCACTCATGGTTATCGGGGGTCAATGGGCCCAATGGTCCTGCCTGGCCGGGGAGTCGATGAATCCACGACAAAGCAGCCTGTATGTCAGAGCCCGGCGGCTGCTTCCGCTCCACGGTCCCTGTTCCCCCGCAGTTCGCACGTTGACTGTCCCAATCCAGTGACCCGGCGTGGAACCAGCTTCGGCTGGCAGGGGACCCTCGATTCGGCTGGTGCGGGGTCCTCGGGTCGGCTGGCGGGGGACCCCCGGTTTGGCTCGGAGACCCCCTAGCGGTTGCCTGGGAAAGGGGCCAGACAAGGGCTGGGGTGCCAAGGAAACCCCCGCTGGCTCTCAGGGCACCGCACCCAGTCCGTTATTTCACTCCCTCCCCCCGAGGGTTCCCCCTGGGCCGTGTTCAGAGGCTCTGGGGATGTTCCCGCGGGTCGGTTCGTCCTCTTGGCCTGGAATCCCCCTTGGAGCTGCCCTCCTCCCTAGGTAACGCATTCCAGTGCTTCACCACCCTCCTGGTGAAATAGTGTTTCCTAATATCCAACCTAAACCTCCCTCACTGCAACCTGAGACCATTGCTCCTTGTTCTGCTGCCTTTCCCAGCGTGTTTTCCTGGTTCTCCCCCACCCACACCCACCTGAGACTCCACGGAACCGAGCCCCAATTCCTACGGCTTTCTCCTGCCGCTGGCCTGATCTCCGCTTTCTCTCCCCTTTTCGCAACATCCGTCCCCCTCCCCGTGGCCCGGTGGCTGCGTTTCCCCTTCCCCTGCGGTTGCCTGGCGCTGAACAGTCGAACTCCCCATCCCAGCCCGTGCCAGGTTCCTGTTCAGGGTCTGGCAGCATCTGCCACCCAACGGCCGCCTGACATTTCTCCTTTTTGCACAGCCGGGGCTTTCCCGCACACACTGTTCCTCCGTGGGGCCTGAACCCCTTGGGTTGCTCCCACGACAGCTTGTCCGGCTCTACATAATGTCCCCGCCAGCCTGCTGGGCCCCCTGTTAGTGCTGGTGGGGGGACAGCAGGGATGGGGCCGCTGGGGTCCCCCTCCCAGGCTCCGGCAGGGAGAGGTGGGGCCCATGTGAACGTGGCTGTCTGGAGTGGTCGTTGCTGGAAGACCATTTCCATTGCAGGCATTACAGGGCAGAGCCCCCCCTGGCCAGGTCAGAGCCAACGTCCTAATGGCTCTCAGGAGAGAAACGGGAAAGGGGGGGCAGTTCACCCCCAATTGAAGTGAGGGATTCAGAACCCCAAGGGAAGGAGATGGGGTCATAACCTGTGGGGGCAGTGACCCCCCCCAAAGGACGTGGGCAAGGGGAGAGATGGGGCCCGGATCCCCTCCTCTGAGGAGGGCAGAGATGGGGTCATGACCCCAAGAGGAGGGGGGACTGTGACCAGTGGGGGGAGGGGAAACGAGGTGATGACACCAGTGGGAGGAAGCGGGACTGTGCCCCACTGAGAAGGGGGGAGATGGGCCTGTGACCCCCAAGAGGCAGGGGGGAGAAGATGAGGTCTTGGCTCCCGGGAGCAGGGAAGGAGGGGGCCCAGGAAGGTGCACAGTGGGGTTATGATGCCCAGAGGGGAGGGGGCCATGACCCCATGGGGGGGCAGGGAGGTGGGGAGACAGGTTCATGCCCGGCAGCTCCTCCCCCGGGGACTCAACACCCCCAGCCTCAGCAGAGGAAGCAGAAGGGGAAGTGGGGACCTCATGGGGGGGCCTGTGCAATGGCTCCCCCCCCCGCTCGGCAGCCACAACCCCGCCCTGCTCCCCCTGGCCAACGTGGAATGAGGAACCCCCCCGAAAGCCCACACCATGCAGGCTGCGACTGGACGCCCGGAGCTGCTGGGTGACAGGACATGGGGACTCTCCCCACGAGCCGGAACCGACCCAGCCCATACAGCGCATGGCTGGTTCTAATCCTGGCAGGTGCGGGGTGGGTAGTGGGTTGGGAGTGAGGGGCACTGGCAGAGCTGGGGTGGGGGGGAGCCCAGGACTGGGCTAGCAGGGGGCTGTAGGTCGGGAGTGAGGGGCACTGGCAGAGCTGGGGTGGGAGGGGGCAGGGCTGGGCTAGCAGGGGGCTGCGGGTCGGGAGTGAGGGGCACTGGCAGAGCTGGGGTGGGGGGGAGCCCAGGGCTTGGCTAGCAGGGGGCTGTAGGTCGGGAGTGAGGGGCACTGGCAGAGCTGGGGTGGGGGGGAGCCTAGGGCTTGGCTAGCAGGGGGCTGTAGGTCGGGAGTGAGGGGCACTGGCAGAGCTGGGGTGGGGGGGTGCCCAGGGCTGGGCTAGCAGGGGGCTGCGGGTCGGGAGTGAGGGGCACTGGCAGAGCTGGGGTGGGGGGGAGCCCAGGGCTGGGCTAACGGGGGGTTGCAGGTCAGGAGTGAGGGGCACCAGTTAATAACACCCTCTTCCATCCCCCCAGCCTCCGCCCTGAGCTCCTCCCTCCAGCCGGCGCAAGCCCGGGACGGACTCACCATCAGGCGGGAACCGGCGACCCTTGACGTGGGCAGGGACATGACCCTGGTCGTGCTGGGCATCGACCAGACCCTCCTGGTCTGCAGCTGGTACCGAGGGGCAGAAGCCGGCATCGCCGCAAACTGGATCCTCAGCTACGCCCCGTCCGCCACCCCCCAGAAATTCTACGGCCCGGCCCACACGGGGCGGGAGACGGTGGGGCCCAGCTGTTCCCTGCACATCACAGGGCTCAGGGGCACCGACGCCGGCAGCTACACCCTGACTGTACAGGGTCCCGGGTACAACCAGGCCGTCTCCATGAGCGTCTCCTTCTCCGGTCAGTGCCACCCGCCTGCTGGCATGAGAGAGGCTGAGATGCAGCCACCTCTCGGGTGGGGAGTGGGGGCTGGTTATGCAGGGACCCCTCACCTGGCACCAAGATGCAGCAACCTCTGGGGTGGGGCGTGGGGGCTGGTTATTACAGGTTCCCTCTCTCTCCCCAGCCCGACCAGTCCCCTGGTTCCTGGCTGTCGTCGTGGGCGTGCCGTTGGCAGTTCTGGTGTGTGTGGCCCTGCTGGTGACTTTTATCGTGTGTAAGAGACGTCGCGGCTCAGGTACAGCCGGGAACTTCCCCATGAGGGCAGCCAGGACTCCTGGGGTCTAGCTCTGGGAGGGGAGTGAGGTCTAGTGGTTAGAGCAGGGGGAACTGGGGGCAAGGACTTCTCGGTTCTCTCCCCAGCTCTGGACGGGGCAATGGGGTCAAGTGGGTGAAAGCAGGGGGGGGCTGGGGACCAGGACTCCTCGGTTCTATCCCCAGCACTGGGAACAGAGGGGGTCTGGTGGGTTAGAGCGGACCTGGGAATCAGGACCCAAACCCAGCCTCTCTCACATCTCCCCAGGTACCAGCAACCTGATCGAACCCCCCGGGGAGAGAACAGGGATCGTTCCAAAGTAGAAGAACCTGCCCCTCGGGCAGGGCCAGCTGCAAGTGCCAGGAACTCAGCCTGCCTGAGATTTGCCGGTGCCCCTCACTCCCGACCCACAGCCCCTGGCTACCCCATCACCAGGCTCCCCACTCCCAGCCCTGCTGGTGCCCCTCACTCCCGACCCACAGCTGTTTCGGAGAGGCAGAAAAAGCCACTTTTTACAAACAATAAACGTCCAATGCAAATCTCTTTCGAGCTGTTCTAGGTTCATTGGGGTTCCCAACGGGAGGTCGGATGGTTTGGTCTTGCGGTGCTAACGTGCGGCTGGATTTCAGCGTCTTCCTCTGCCCCAGACACTGGGGGAATCATTCAGTGTCTTTGCATCCCAGTTCCCCACCTGTATGATGAGACTAATAATATAGGGATATCCTATCTCAGAGAGCTGGAAGAGACCTTGAAAGGTCATTGAGTTGAGTCCAGTCCCCTGCCATCACAGCAGGATCAAGTACCATCCCTGACAGATTATTTTTGCCCCAAATCCCTAACTGGCCCCCTTCAAGGATTGAATTTACAGCCTTGGATTTAACAGGCCAATGCTCAAACCACTGAGCTATCCTTCCCCCTCTAATAGCCTATCATTGGGTTGTGGGGAGGCTAAACATTAAATAAACGGGGTTCTCATGGAGCAGGGGCCTAGCGGCCATAAAAGAGCCACCGATCGAGCGAGTGAGGCCGTTCATTACAGGCCCCATCTTGCCCTGGGATCTGAATTTGACTCCTAGCGCTTCAGAATTCAAAGCGTGAGCAGTTCGCAGTGGCGTTAAAGGGCTGTATCGTGCTAGAAGCTGTGGCAGCGGGGTGTGGACCAGACGGTCATGGGAGACACCCCATGCACTAAATGGAATCCAAAGGTACCCCTGGGTTGGCTTTCTTAACCCCAAACTCATTGATAACCTAATAAAGTCCAGGTCAACCTTCTCCTGAGACCTAGCTGCTCCTAGAGTTCCTCTTTCCATGCTGCTCAGCCCGCACCCTGGGTCCTCTCTTACCTCCAATCCGCAGATTAGCAGCTTTAGTCAAAGGGTATTGTGGGTAAATACTAGGAGACTGTTACCCATGGGGCGCTACCTATGCGAGGGGGAGAATGGAGCAGGTGAGCCCATTGAGGGGCTGTCTGGGGTCAGTCAAAACTTTTTCCCTGCAACTAAAAGTGGCTTTTCAAGAGAAACCCAAATTTTAACCCAAAAACTGATGGCAGCAGAGAGGGGAAAGAAAGTCTTTGAAGAAGGAGGAACGTGATCTAGTGGACTAGAGCAGGGCAGGGGCGAAGGCGGGATACCAGGCTAGATGGGCCTGTTGGTCTGAGCTGGGTGATGCTAGGAAATTGCAGTGTCATGGACTGCCTCTGTGGATGTGGAATCAGCCCTGTGCTGTCAGGACTGTGTCTGGTATCTCCCAGCCCACAGGCAAAGGAGGGTCATTAAACTTGATGACTCCCCTTCATGACAGAGCCCCTTAGGACAAGGGGATGACTGAAGCCCAGAGTCCAATCAGGTCTATTACTGTCCCCTACAGCAGTGGTCTCCAAAGTGGGGTTCGCGCACCCCAGGGGATGCACAAGAGGATCCTTGGGGGTGCGCGACAGGAGGGGTGCTTTTTTTTTTTTTTGCTTCGTCAGTTCGGGCAGGAGTCCGAGCGGCTTTTTTGGGGGGTTTTTTGGTAGAGCCGGAGCAGCAGGGGTGCGTGCTCAAAATTTTTTTACTGATAGGGGTGCACGAACAAAAACGTTTGGAGACCACTGCTCTACGGCATCAATCGAGAGCCAGCCAGGGGTCATTTCTTACCACCATACTGCTACCACTAAGTCATCACATCAGTAGCATAAAGGACCCTTAACCAGTCAACCCTACCTGTAGTCCTCTCCTCAAACCATGAAAACAACCTCCTTCCTCTCCTGTGGTGGGATGGATATGCCACTAGCCAAGGATGCAAGACTGACTTTCTGCTTAGGGTGACCCAGGGCATAGTCTCCGCAGGTTTCTTGCCCTTTGGTCCCACACTCAGGACAACGACATTTCAGTGCCTCCACACTGTCTCTTGACATTCTCCCCTCTCCTCCCCCCCACTTTAATTTTTGCCCCGTGACTCTTTCTGGTGTTTGTGGGTTTCTGGCTCAGGACAGCTGCAGCATCCGTAAGGGAAAATATCACCCAGAAATGACCCCTCCAAAGAGCCACGTTCACCATGGGACCCTCCTCTCCCTACCTGGGGGACCCAACTCCTCTATCTCCCCGCCACCCCATCGGCATTAACGGACGAGGACTCGGGGTGGGGGACAGCAGCCTTCGCTCTGCTGAGGCTGTTCCTCCTGGCAGGGACGATGGGATGAATGGGGAACATTCTGGAGAAGGAGCCGGGTAAGCTGTTGTGAGTGGGTGCATGGGAGCATCCCAAGGGGTTCAGGCCCCACGGAGGAATAGTTTGCGTGGAGGAGGGAGTTAGGAGTGGGGATTTCATTGCGAGGAATTCTGCCCCATTAGAACAGCCCCAGCTGTGCAAAAAGGAGAAACATCCGGCCACCGTTGGGTTGGAGGATGGTGGCTGGGAACAGCTGTATTTGTCTGGAGAACAGAGATCCAGGCCACGGTGGGGGCATTAGATGGTTTCCCGGCAGAAGGGGAAGCAACTGGAATGAGGGCAGGGTGTGGGGTGAAAAGGGCAAGGGACTGGAACTTGGGGAGGCACAAGAGGGATTGGCGATGAGGGATTGTCAGGCTATTAACTCAGGGGAACGTGTTGGGAAAACAAAACTGGGACCCACAGCCTTTGGAAAACCACCAGGAATGTAATCCAGGGCTGGGAGCCGCTGTTAGCGGACACAGCGGCTTTAAAGCAACAGGAGTCATCTTTGGCATCACAATATTTGCTGGAAAAACCAAATGGTCCGTGGGAGCATTGTGTGCGGCCCATGAGAAGCAGGTCGCCTCCAACGGTTGGATTAGGAGAAGGTTTACTGGAGAGACTCGAAGGCAGAGAGGAAGATGTGGCCAGCACTAAAATTGCCGGATTCTGACTGTTTGAGTGGGGCTGGAGGAAGAATTGAGAAATTTCAGCAGGGAGTTAAATAAAATACAGATGGTGGTGTCGTAACAGGGAACACGGGTTTCATTAGCAGCTTATCCTCACTAGGACTGAGAAGCCCCTGAAGGGTTAAAATCCATGTGCATTTTATTTAACAACCTGGTATATGGATTGGGACAGCTCTTTTCCAGACCCAAAGTCCAGAGTATGGTCAAGAGACCAGAGGCCTAGCAAATAGTGATTCGCTAAGAGAAAAGCAGAATAAACAAGATAACATTGCCTTTGCTAAGCTATGCTTGGTCAGTAGAAATGCCAGATGTTGAAGCAATAATTTCATCCAATGTTTCAAATTGAACAAAGGATCCCTGTTCCTATTGTGTTAGTCTCTTCTGTAGGGAAATGTTCTTCCCACAGATCCAACCTTGAGTTTATGAAAAGTTGGCATATGTCAGTATAAAATATGTCATCCTTCCACCTCCCTTCCCAGGGACCAATGCCCTGCCTTAAGACATAAAGGAGATAATCTTTATTGTCAGATACTTTCACTGTTTCTTTGCTTTAACCCCTAGGAATGTTCCTGTTGGACAATCAAAGGAGTTGCTCCATTCCTATGGACCCCAAATCAGAATCCAACATATATATTTTATACTAATAACATTTTATCAAAGTATTAATTAAATGTTAACTTGCTAACTTGAGACCATGGGCGGAGACATTATGTAACCTGTTAACCATTGGCTAATGTGCTATCTTGTCTTGCTGCAAAACCTATCCCGGGGTGTGGAACTGCCTACCCCGTCACTTTCCCCCGCCCATGGAAAATCTATATATTCTATTGTAATCAATTGATTGATAGTGTCTCTGAGCCTAATAAGCCAGGTGACACTCCGCCAGCACTGTGTGTAATAAACCCCTATGCTTGACCTCTACACGGTGTGGATTTATATCCTTCACCCCCTTTCCAATGCAACAAACACAGCATCTCTCGGTGGGCTGAAACATTTACTCCCCCAGCCGAACTGTGGTTCCCCCATATGCAAAACTGTAGGTTGAGTTGTGGGTCTACTCTGTGTCACTTGGTCTGGGGCATCAAAAGACTTAACAAGTGTATACACCTGACCTGTTGGATTGTACACAGACACCCTTCGCTAAAACAAAGGGTTGTGGAAAAGCCTTTGAGTGTGTTGAGTTTGTCTGGGCTAAGCAGGCAAAGCAAATCAGTCACGCTCGACTTCCAAAAAACCAGAGTGGAGTTAGGTTTTTAACCCAGGAACAAACGGTTGGGTTTGATTGTTTTTTTCTCCTGTTTATTCAGCGGTTTGTGGTTTTCTGTGATGACAGATGAAGCCATTGTGGGTTGAATGTATGGCGTGTTTTCTTTTTTTAAATAAGTGGTCAATTGACGTGTTTTAAACTATGGAAGGTTACGCTGCTAAAGGCAAAGACGGCTCTTACCAAACTAACATCCTGGGTTAAGAAAACGCAGGCTTGATTCAAGGCTGCTCCAGCATGGGCTGTGAATGGAGGGTCAAGCCACCCGGACCGAAGGCTGTTGCAGGTGTTTGCTTTGTGTTTGCCACATGTGGCGGGTTGTATATTGGAGACAGCGTTGCAGGTCAGAGCTCTGTGCCAAGCGAAATTGCCACGGCGCTCAGCGATGTTGCTGGTGAAACAGATGGGTAAAGACCGCTGTGAAGAACAAGTCCCGGGTGATTTTGACCCCCTTTGGGGGTTGCAATTGGCTTGTGAATGCCAAAGCGCCTTTAAAAAGAAGTCTTTTCAAAAGAGTGGGAAAATGCTTGGGGAAAAATGTCTCAGGGGCTAAATATTACACAAACCGAGCACGTTTAACCTCTTGTGCATGGCATTTTCATGGACTGTGGGAATGGGCCACTGCAAATAAATACACCAGCAGCCAGCAGAGGGGAAAGTTCAACTTCCCATTTTGGGCACATGGCTAGAAGAAGTGATGGGGGGGCTGATGGGGCTGCGGTTACCTAGGATGCCACTAGGGGGAGCCAGAGTCCAAGTGACATAGCGGGATGGAACCTCATGGGACAGAAGCACGCTCTGCTGGTGCCCCTCACTCCCGACCTGCAGCCCCTACTAGCCCAGCCCTGGGCTCCCCCAGCCCTGCCAGTGCCCCTCACTCCCGATCTGCCGTCCCCGGCTAGTGCAGCCCTTGGCTCCCCCGTTACCTCTCCCGGTGCCCCCACTCCCAACCCACAGCCCCCTGCTAGCCCAGCCCTGCCCACCCCCCAGCTCTGCCAGTGCCCCTCACTCCCGACCCGCAGCCCCCTGCTAGCCCGGCCCTGCCCCCCCCAGCTCTGCCGGTGCCCCTCACTCCCGACCCGCAGCCCCTGCCAGCCCAGCCCGGCCCCCCCCAGCTCTGCCGGTGCCCCTCACTCCCGACCCGCAGCCCCCTGCTAGCCCAGCCCTGCCCACCCCCCAGCTCCGCTGGTGCCCCTCACTCCCGACCCGCAGCCCCTGCTAGCCCAGCCCTGCCCCCCAGCTCTGCCGGTGCCCCTCACTCCCGACCCGCAGCCCCTGCTAGCCCAGCCCTGCCCCCGCCAGCTCTGCTGGTGCCCCTCACTCCCGACCCGCAGCCCCTGCTAGCCCAGCCCTGCCCCCCAGCTCTGCCGGTGCCCCTCACTCCCGACCCGCAGCCCCTGCTAGCCCAGCCCTGCCCCCGCCAGCCCTGCCAGTGCCCCTCACTCCCGATCTGCCGTCCCCGGCTAGTGCAGCCCTTGGCTCCCCCGTTACCTCTCCCGGTGCCCCCACTCCCAACCCACAGCCCCCTGCTAGCCCAGCCCTGCCCACCCCCCAGCTCTGCCAGTGCCCCTCACTCCCGACCCGCAGCCCCCTGCTAGCCCAGCCCTGCCCACCCCCCAGCTCTGCTGGTGCCCCTCACTCCCGATCTGCCGTCCCCTGCTAGTCCAGCCCTTGGCTCCCCCGTTACCTCTGCTGGTGCCCCTCACTCCCAACCCACAGCCCCCTGCTAGCCCAGCCCTGCCCCCCCCAGCTCTGCCGGTGTCCCTCACTCCCGACCCACAGAACCCTGCTAGCCCAGCCCTGCCCCCCCGCCAGCTCTGCTGATGCCCCTCACTCCCGACCCGCAGCCCCCTGCTAGCCCATCCGAGGAACTTGGAGAGGAGGAAGCCACACTGGTGGGGGTCACGGGGAGGTTACAGACAGGTACGTGTATTGATTGCTGTGCCCCCACTCCAGAGCAGCTGGGCTGGGCCATGAGGACTCCAGGGCAGGGAAGCCGGGGAGTGAGGGTGCGCTGCTCACAGGGACACACATGTGTGTGTGTGTGGGGGGAGGGCATGCGGGGGAAGTCAGGAAAGGGTAGCAGCGCAGACAGACACATGGAGCAAGGCTCAGCCCCTCCACCAGGGGGCAGCAGGGACACACACACACACACACACACACACACACACACACACAGCAGGGCTCAGCCCCTCCAGAAGGCGGCATCAGGGACACACACACACACACACACACACACACAGCAGGGCTCAGCCCCTCCAGAAGGCGGCATCAGACACACACACACACATAGAGTCATACTCAGACTGTGGGCCTCACTAGGCGGTACAACTTGAAATACAGATTCCCTTGCTCAAATGCTCCCGTCACCCGTGCAGCCCCCCCCCAACCCCACCTCCCCCCAACCCCACCTGTGGCACGCACCAGGAGTGATTCCTGCAGTGTAACCATGCCAGTCCCCAGACAAACAATGCAACGTGCCGGAAACGCACATCAAGGAAGCGGTTTGCTGGGTCACTTCGGGAGTGTGCCGCGCCCTGCATCCCCGCCTGACGCCTGACTCAGAGCGACTCAGCATCGCTTCGCCGTCGGCCAAACAGCGGCACCCAGGGGACGAAATCCAGGCTCGAACCGAGGGGGGTTTTTTAGTCTCCAGAGAACTGGACGAAGTTTCCTCCTGGAACAGGACCAGGTGCTCCGGAGGAGCTGAGTGGAAGTGGTTCTGGAGGGGATCCCACCCTCTGGAACCAGAGTCGCTAGCGAAAATAATGGTGACAGCATAGGCGCCGACTCCGTGGGTGCCCCGGGGCTGGAAAAACTGCCAATCAGTTTCTCTCCCTCCCTCCAGTGCCTCCCGCCCACCAAGATCACCTGTTCAGTGGCCTGCAGGAGGTGCTGGGGGAGGGGGCGGAGCAAGGGTGGGAAGAGGCGGGACAGGGGCAGAAAGAGGTGGGGTGGGGTGGGGCCTTGGAGGAAGGGGTGGAGTGGAGACAGGGCCTGGGGCAGAGTGGGGATCTAGCACCCTCCGGGAAATGAGAAAGTCGGCGCCCGGGGGTGACAGAAAACCTTCACCTTGATTTCGTCTGCACCGTAGCCGCAGCCGTGTTAGTCCCAGGATGTTAGAGAGACAAGGTGTGGGAAGGAACAGCTTTGATTGGACCAGCTCTCTCGCCAACAGAAGTCGTGCCGATAAGGTGTGATGTTGAGCAGAATTTCAGGGGGGAATTTTGCAGGAAATGTCCACTTGAAAGGACTGGCCCGAGCCTCCAATTTTCATAGATGTTATGGCCAGGGGAGACAGCTGCACTCACTTCACCTCACCTGCCTAACACGGGCTGTAGGATTTCCCGAAATCATCCCCATTTGGACAAAAGTGGATCTTCTCGAGAAACAGCCAATCTTGCTTTTAAAATCGCCAGGGATGGAGAATCCACCGCAGGGCTTGGCCAGCTGTTCTATGTGTTAATTACTCTCACTGTTAAAAATGTGTGCCTTAATTCTCATCTGGATTTGTCTGGCTTCAACTTGCAGCCATTGGATCGTGTTAGACCATTGCTGGATTGAAGAGCCCCCGATCAAATTTCTTTCCCCCATTAAAGACTGTGATCAGATCACCCCTTCACCTTCTCTTTGTTACACTAAATACATCGAGTTTCTGGAGTCTCTCACGCTAAGGCAGGTTTTCCAACCCTTTAATCATTCTCGTGGCTCTTCTCTGACCCCTCCTCCATTTATCAACAGCAATAACGGGACACAGGATTCTCAGTTTTGAACTGTTCTTTGTGGTCACAAGAACTAGAAACTGATATTTTTTTATTTGACAAAAGTGGAGATTTTCACGTATTCACCTGACTCCAGGAACTGAGGCTTGAAGAAAATCAGCAAACATTGAAAGAATTGGCTGTGCCTGAATGGCGAAATCTTTCACCAGACTGTTATCCTGTTTTTTTGACTATTCTAAATGAAAGGATCCATAAAGCTACAGCCCACTGGGTGTTGGCTTCTGGGCTGTTGTCACTGCTGTAACTTCCCTTAGCATCACTGTGAGGTGCATGGTATTTTTAATAAACCGCACCCTGCTACTTCCCGCTTTCTGTATGAATCAGTCGACGTAAAGAACAGATGTGCTAGGAGGGGAGCTGGAGAGTATGTGTATTTCATGGGCTAATATACCGCTTCACTGAAACCACAACAGCTCTGTGTGAAGTGATTTTCCTCTGGTTTGTGCATAATATCTGACCTAGAGCTGGTTTATGGGCATTCGTAGCTCTCCCATAGCCCTAAACACTTCCCCCTTAGATTGGTGGCAGTAGTGGGATCCTTGGTCTTCCCCCAGGTATCCAGTCTTGTGCCTCTATCTGGCTTACAGTGGAATTTTGCGATTCTCCCACTCTTAGACCAAGTGTGGGCACAACACGCATGTGTACCGACCATTTATTCCTAGCCTGGTCCAACTAGGCATCTGTTTAGAGCTAGTGGGAATGTTCTTTTGCTGGAAAATACCATTTCAGCAACACCGAAATTCCCCATGGGACTGTGTCAATTCTGAAGAAATTTCATTTAGGGGGGAAAGATGGAAAACAAACAAAAGCATTTCAATATGGCTGCAGCTTCGACATTTTTGGGAGAGAATGTTTTGATTTTTCATTTCTTTGTGAAAGATTTTGATCTGTTTTGTTTTAAAATTGCGTAAAAAACATTTTAAAGCATCAACATCGAAGCCAAATGCTTTGATTGACCCACAACGAATGTTTCCCCCCCAAATACCCACCTAGCAGGAAGCGTTGACATTCATGATTTGCATTCGGATTTGTAAAGAAACACAAACGTCACAAATTTTCCAATAAATTGGCAGTTCCTGTTCCCGCACAGCCCTGCATCTCTCTCTTTCGGGAAGCTGTGATCGCTTCTATCCCGTAACGAGCCTTCTTAAAACAAGGAGGTTTATTAGCAAATAGACCAAAGCAGCAGAGAAACCGATTTCCAAACAACAAACAGCCGACACGGACGCTTCCGTGCATCTGAAATAAATTTCACTCCAAGCTAAGGGCTTGTCTATGTGGGGACATGAACACCCGCTTTGCAATGGGAGGAGATCAAAGTGCAAGAGGAAACTTTTAGTAGCAAGGTCCATGCGACAGCTAGTGCACTAAGTGCACCTAAGCTAGATGGGTCTCTGTCACGGAGCATGGGGGGACACAAGGCCCTGCACACCCGGCTTCCTGCGATTCACCATGACTCTCAGCCAGCCAGTAAAGCAGAAGGTTTATTTAGACAACAGGAATACAGTCCAAGACAGGTCTTGCAGGCACAGACAACAGGAACCCCCCCCCAATTAGGTGCATCTTGGGGTCCCAGGGCACCACAGCCCCCTTGGGAGGTCAGAGCCCCATCTGCCTCCCCAGCCCTTCCACCAGCCAGCTCTGAAACTCTCCCTCCAGCGACCCCTCCCACAGCCTTTGTTCAGTTTCCCGGGCCAAGGTGTCACCTGGCCTCCAACCCCTTCCTGGGTTCTCATGTAACATGCTCAGGTATTCTCCCTCATGGCCAGTCTCCCATCCCCCAATGCAGACCATCCTAGCCACACTCCCCTCTCAGCATTCAAAGACCACATTAAGAACAGTCCCAGTTCGTCACACAGCCATTCCCCAGTTTGTAGCTGTGCATTGGGGTCTCCCTTCCTAAGTGATGTTCTTTGCTCTTGTCTTGACAGAATTTCCTCCTGTTGATTTCGGACCAATTCTCCAACTTGTCTAGGCTGTTTCGAACTCTCAGCCTGCCCTCCAAAGTGCTTGCAACCCTTCCTGGCCTGGGGTCAGCCACGGATCTTAGAGACATGCTCCCCACTTTGTTATCCGAGTCATTAATAAACATATGGAAGAGTTCCAGTCCCAGGACTGGCCCCGGGACCCCACTAGATGTCCTCCCAGTTTAACCATTAATAGCTGCTCTTTGAGGAGGGTCTTCCAACCAGTGGTGCACCCACCTAGTGGTGATTTCTTTGAGCCCTCATTTCCCTGGCTTGCTTATGGAAATGTCAAAAACCCAGCGAAAATCAAGCTCTATCTCATCTTCGGTGTCTCCCCCGTGCATTAGGCCGGGAACGTTGTCGATCTTCAGAAACACCCATCCCCACACCTCTTACAGGGCTGCCCAGGGCATCAACTGCTCCCCACACATTTCAGTTATTATTTTGATTCCCTTAGTTACGCCGCCAGCAGTAACCAGGATCCTGAGGTTTTGCTGCTGTGTGTTCTTTCTCTCGCCGCTTCCGTTCTCTATCTGAACCAGCCTTTGGTTCTGCTATAAAGGAAGGAAGGGTGGGGGCTCTGGCCACGGCTGGTGACTGAGACTTCAGAGAGGGAAGCACCTGGGTCTGCTGAAGCCCACGATAACCAAAGGTACGTTTATTATTCTTCATTCTACGGTAGCAGCCGGTGGCTCCGGTTAGCGATGGGCGTCCGGGAGCGCCAGCTGCTGTACGCACGTACTGAAAGGGTACTGTCTTCCCCAAAGATCTTGCAGTAGAAGATCAGGGTTCCTGTTGTTCCAGGCAGTGCACAGACCCCAATATTGTCTCTGTTGTGCCGGGTGCTGCACAGATCCCAGCCAAGATCAGGGCCCCGTTGTGCCAGGTGCTGTGCAGACCCTGACCGAGATCAGCTGCTGCGTAAGCAGCTCATGACAGACAGTCCCTGACTTCAAAACACTTGCACTCTAGATAGACCAAGGAAGGATCAGTCTCTCCACTTAACAGATGGGGGAAACTGAGGCACAGTGTGATGCAATGACTCAGACGGGTGTCTGGGGCTGACCCAGGAATAGAACATGGGTGTCCTGAGTCCCACTGGGAACAGTGCTGCTCAACATAGCCATACATTGCTAGATTATTGGGCTCAACGGGTAGAGATCAATGACTCCATGTCTAGTTGGCAGCCGGTATCAAGCGGAGTGCCCCAAGGGTCGGTCCTGGGGCCGGTTTTGTTTAATATCTTTATTAATGATCTGGAGGATGGTGTGGACTGCACTCTCAGCAAGTTTGCAAATGACACTAAACTGGGAGGAGTGGTAGATACGCTGGAGGGTAGGGATCAGATACAGAGGGACCTAGACAAATTGGAGGATTGGGCCAAAAGAAACCTGATGAGGTTCAACAAGGGCAAGTGCAGAGTCCTGCACTTAGGACGGAAGAATCCCATGCACTGCTACAGACTAGGGACCGAATGGCTAGGTAGCAGTTCTGCTGAAAAGGACCTAGGGGTTACAGTGGACGAGAAGCTGGATATGAGTCAACAGTGTGTCATTGTTGCCAAGAAGGCTAACGGCATTTTGGGCTGTATAAGTAGGAGCGTTGCCAGCAGATCGAGGGACGTGATCACTCCCCTCTATTCAGCATTGGTGAGGCCTCATCTGGAGTACTGTGTCCAGTTTTGGGCCCCACACTACAAGAAGGATGTGGAAAAATTGGAAAGAGTCCAGTGGAGGACAACAAAAATGATTAGGGGTCTGGAGCACATGACTTATGAGGAGAGGCTGAGGGAACTGGGATTATTTAGTCTGCAGAAGAGAAGAATGAGAGGGGATTTGATAGCTGCTTTCAACTACCTGAAGGGGGGTTCCAAAGAGGATGGAGCTCGGCTGTTCTCAGTGGTACCTGATGACAGAACAAGGAGTAATGGTCTCAAGTTGCAGTGGGGGAGGTCTAGGTTGGATATTAGGAAACACTATTTCACTAGGAGGGTGGTGAAGCACTGGAATGGGTTACCTAGGGAGGTGGTGGAGTCTCCTTCCTTGGAGGTTTTTAAGGTCTGGCTTGACAAAGCCCTGGCTGGGATGATTTAGTTGGGGATTGGTCCTGCTTTGAGCAGGGGGTTGGACTAGATGACCTCCTGAGGTGCCTTCCAACTCTGATATTCTATGATTCTATGAATCTATGATCTGGAAAAACCTGTGAGGTGACCAAGTTTGCAGATGATACAAAATTACTCAAGAGAGTTAAGCCCAAAGCTGCCTGTGAAGAGTTACAGAGGGATCTCACCGAACTGGGCATCAAAATGGCAGAGGAAATTCAAGGTTGATAAATGCAAAGTAATGCACATTGGAAAACATAATCCTAACTATACATATAAAGTGATGGGGACTAAATTAGCTGTTACAACTCAAGAAAGAGATCTTGGAGTCATTGTGGATAGTTCTCTGAAACATCCACTCAATGTGCAGCGTCAGTCAAAAAAGGGAACAGAATGTTGGGAATCATCAAGAAAGGGGTAGATAATAAGACTGAAAATATCATGTTGCCTCCATATAAATCTATGATACGCCCACATCTTGAATACTGCGTGCAGATGTGGCTGTCCCATCTCATAAAAGATATACTGGAATTGGAAAAGGTGCAGAGAAGGGCAACAAAAATGATGAGGAGGATGGAACAGCTTCCATATGAGGAGAGATTAATAAGCCTGGGACTTTTCAGCTTGGAAAAGAGACGGCTAAGGGGGGATAGGAGAGAGGTCTGTAAAATCACGAGTGGTGCAGAGAAAGTGCACAAGGAAGTGTTATTTACTCCTTCCCATAACACACGAACCAGGTGTCACCAGATGAAATGACTAGGCAGCAGGTTTAAAAGAAACATGCGGAAGTACGACTTCACCCAGCGCACAGCTAGCCTGTGGCATTCGCTGCCAGGGGCACCATTTCAGATCCGGGGGGGGGGGGGGGAACTTTAACCATCATTCCAGGAGTTATGTAGGCAGCTGAAATCTTTAGTTTTTTTGGCAGATACTAACTTAGAATTAGGTGGCAGGCGCTCTGTATCTAATTCCTATATGAAGAAAGAAAAATATAGATACAAACCCCAGTGAAAGCCCCATTTTACATTTATGTGTAAACTTAGAACAATCAGGAGATAACATAGCAAGATATTCCCACCCCAAGCCTTGAGGGATCGTAAGAGAATAAGAACGGCCAGACTGGGTCAGACCAATGGTCCATCTAGCCCAGTATCCTAGCTACTACCAGAAGACGATGCCAGGTGCATCAGAGGGAATGAACAGAACAGGCATTGATCGAGTGACCCATCCCGTCATCCACTCCCAGCTTCTAGCAAACAGGCTAGGGACACTCAGAGCAGGGGGTCACATCCCTGCCCATCCTGGCTAATAGCCACTGATGGACCTATCCTCCATGAACGTATCTAGTTCTTTTTTGAACCCTGTTCTAGTCTTGACCTTCACAACATCCTCTGGCAACGAGTTCTACAGGCTGACTGTGCGTTGTGTGAAGCAATACTTCCTTTTGTTTAGTCATTTCACTGGGTGACCCCTAGTTCTTCTGTTATGAGGAGGAGTAAATAACACTTCCTTATTCACTATCTCCACTGTCTCCGAAAACATTGTATAGCCCTCTCTCATATCCCCTCTCAGTCGTCTCTTTTCCAAGCTGAACAGTCCCAGTCCCAGTCTCCTCATACGGAAGCTGTTCCATCCCCCTCTTCATGTTTGTAGTGGTTCTCTGAACCTTTTCCAATTCCAGTAGATCTTTTTTGCGATGGGGTGACCACATCTGCACACAGTATTCAACATGTGGGCATCCCATGGATTTCTATAGATCCAATATTTTCTTTTCTGTCCTGTTATTGATCCGTTTCCTAATGATTCCCAACATTCTGTTCCCTTTTTTGACTGACGCTGCACATGGAGTGGATGTTTTCAGAGAACTATCCACAGTGACTCCAAGATCTTTCTTGAGTGGTAACAGCTAATTTAGATCCCATCATTGTATGTGTATAGTTGGGGTTATGTTTTCCGATATGCATCACTTTGCATCTACTTTCCTATATCAGTTTTGAAGCCTTAATACAAAACCGAACATTTTAATGTATATTACCTTTTGGAAAATGATAAGCAGGCAAATATACGCACTTTTAATTTGTGTATCTCGTTGCTCATGAAAAAGTTGAGTCTAAAGCAGTTGAGTTTCCCTCAAACATTCTTCTGAAACACGGAATAACTAATGAATTAGAGAAGTTCGTTTTAGCTTAATAAAAAGGAAAAACAAAAAGCTTTTCGGCTGACACTGGAAATAAAACTGCCCGGCTTTGTGGGGGAGACTCCTGGAGCTCAGCACTCACCAGGTCCCTTCTCTGGGCCAAGGCTGCCCAGGACCTGCCCTCCCCTGGCTCCCATCCCACCCGCGGGGACCGAGGAGCTATTTCCCCACAGGAAGGGCTTTGAGTGCCCGCTGGTGCCGGGGCTGCGAGCGCTGCTGCTGGCTGCGGGGGCTGGCAGGGGGGCTAATGGGCCAGGCTCTCAGCCGCCCAGCCGGAGGGGGCATGTGGGGATCTCATTATACCCGCTCTGCTCAGGGTGGGGGCGGACAGAGCCACGCAGACAGCTCCCCCCTCCCCCCCCCCCCGACCACGGAGCAGCAGCAGCCCACACAGCCGGGGATTTACATCCCACAGCCCGGCGTCAAGAGGGGGAGCTGGGGGGAGCTGTCGGTGCAGCTCCCGGGGGACAGCCCTGTCAGCCAGCAGCCACGTCCCACTCAGAGCCCAGCTACGGGCTGCGGCTTCCTCCGGGGAGAGCGCGAGGCAGGGGTTCATTTTCCTGTTTGTACCCCGCTGTGGTAGGAAACTCGGGGGATGGGGGGAAGAAGCCCCCCTTGCCCTCCCTAAATGGCGACCCAGGGGATGTTGTGAAACCCAGAAGTATAACTGGGCTCAGAAGACAATGAGATCAGTTCCTGGAGGATGGGTCCATCAGTGGCTACTAGCCAAGGTGGCCAGGGATGCATCCCCCTGCCCTGGGTGTCCCTAAACCTCTGACTGCCAGAAGCCGGGAGTGGCCGACAGAGGCTGGCTCACTTGATAATCGTCCGGTTCTGTCCATTCCCTCCGGGGCACTTGGCACTGGCCACTGCCAGACACAGGACCCTGGCTAGACGGGCCATTGCTCTGGTGATGCGGATATATTTTCTAGTGGTCTTAACTCGTTTCATTTTCTTTCTAGTCCCACCACATTGTAACTCCCAGGTTCAGACCGCCGTGGCTCAGAGACCTGATCGGTCCCAGCTCAAACACACCAGGTCTGTGACTGAGACGGGGAGAGAACCCAGGAGTCCTGGCTCCCAGTCCCAGTGTCTGCCTGTTAATCACCTGACCTGTCAATGCTTGCTGTCCTACAGGGCCCACGTGACCTTGTGCTCTGCTCCGTCATGACGAAAGTGCTCGTCACCCTCTGCGTCCTCGGCGCTCTCCAAGCAACCGCAGCAGCTCAGAATGAAACGGGTGAGTCACCAGCGGTCGGGGCCGGCAGCCTGAGCTGTGGCCACCCCATAGGGGACAGGAGGGGCGTGGTCCTGCTTTAAAGAGTGTGTGAGCCCTCTAGCGGTGCTCACTGTGTTCTGTGACTGAGACACCCCCAAACCCCAGGTCGTCTGGGGATAATGTCGGTTGGAAAGTGGGGGGCGTCAGGGGGTTCCCCCCCAACGGAAATTTCAAGCTGTCCATGGAAAATCGAAACATGCAAAATTTCAATCCTGAAACGTTGCCGCAGTGCCTTGTGGGAGCTGTAGTTCAGGGACCTTGTGTTCTTTTGAGGAGGGGAGTGGGGTCTAGTGGTTAGAGCAGGGTGGGGCTGGGATCCAGGACTTCTGGGTTCTAGTCCCAGTTCTGGGAGGGGAGTGGGGTCCAGTGGTTAGAGCAGGGTGGGGCTGGGATCCAGGACTTCTGGGTTCTAGTCCCAGTTCTGGGAGGGGAGTGGGGTCTAGTGGTTAGAGAAGGGCCAGCTGGGAGCCAGGACTCTTGGGTTCTCCCCCCCCCCCAGAGCTCTGGGAAGGGAGTGGGGTCTAGTGAGTTAGAGTGGGGGGGCAGTCTGGGACCCAGGACTCCTGGGTTCTCTATCTGTTTCTGGGAGGGGAGTGGGGTTGAGTGGTTAGAGCAGGGGGCTGGGAGCCAGGACTCCTGGGTTCTCTCCCCAGCTCTGGGAGAGGAGTGGGGTCTAGTGGTTAGAGCGGGAGGCTGGAAACCAGGTGCATCATGAGACACTTAGTCCAGGTAGGAGAATAGGAGCAGGAGACAACTGAATGGCACCTCCCATGATGCACCGGGTGCCATTTCTGGCTTCAAATATGATCTTTTTTGGCCCCCGAAATCAATTCAGTTTCTGGCTGTTCAGCATTTCAGCCACAGGGGGTAGGGGGGCAGAGTGCAGTCCCGCGGGTGGGGAAAACAAAGACAAAACAACCCCACCAGCTACCCAATGGGCTGTGGGTGGGGAACTAGCCCTGCCAATCAGCAGGAGGTGTGGCCCAGCTGGCGTTGATCAATCACCAATCACTGCCGAGGCTGCGGGCAGTGGGCGGAGCCTGAAGGCTATATGAGTCGGACCCCGCGCACTCCAGGAGGGCCGGGGGGCGAGAGGTGACCCACGGCAGAAGGGGTCACTCAGCCGCAAGCCCTAGAGACAACGCCAGAGCTGGGTCTGACCCACGGCTCTTTGGGCGAGATGGTGTCATGTGCGGGCACCGATCAGAGCTTCTGTGAAGAGACGGAGAACTCACAGGGAAATGGGCCCGAAGCAAACAGCTGGAGATGATGGTGAAAGCTGTGTTGATGCACCCCTGTTTTGTAAGAACTGCTACGTCTTCTGCTTTCCTGTCTGCCCCTCACCTCAGTTTCTGGGTCATCTGGGCCCACAAACAATCGGGGGGTGACATCAAAATATTCAGCCCTTTGCCAAGGTCCATTTTCCATCCATGAATGGCCGGAATGGAAAATTTTCCGCTGCCATTGGGACCCGGCGGGGTAACATTTGTGGGTTATTATCAGGTGAACGCAGAAGATGTCACAGCCCCTTGGTGGTTTGATCTGCTCCCCAGCCCTGGGGTGGAATAGTGCCCCCTTGAGTGAGGGTGGCTGTAGGTGAGCAGGTCTATTGCACACTTCCAAGGGCTTTTGCACACTCAACCCTTTCCCCCGGGCCACGGGGTAGCAGTGCCAAGTCCGGGGGAAACTAAGGCAAGCAAAATTGGGAAGCCAGACGTTGGTTGGGTACAAAGATGAGTTTTTCTCCCTGCCCCCCCTCTCTTTTCAGGTACGCCTCTGGCCTGTTTCTATTGCAAATCTGGGCAAAGCTGTCACACCGTCCCCCAGACCTGCTCCCCGCCCCAGGACGCCTGCATCATCGTTCAAGAACACAACACGCTCGGTGAGTCCCGTCGTGGCGGCTGTGGGAGGCGCCCGTGCGGCAGGAACCCTGCTCTTGGGCACGTTTGCCATGCGCCTCCCTAGCTGCTCCCGAGGGCGGTCGTGGGGTCCCCATCAGCGGAGGTTTTCCGACCAGGTTGGACGAACACCTGTAAGGGCTGGTCTAGGTTGCCTTGGTCCGCCCTCAGCACCGGGGGCTGGACTGGATGAGGTCTCTTCCAACTAGCGGCGGCATGGGGCACTCGCCGGGTGATCGCAGGGAGCCCCCCAGCAGCGAGGGGCCCCCCAGGCCTGGGGACTCAGTTTCTTGTCCCCAGGGACAATATGACAGCCAAGGGGAAGTGCCCGCCCCACTCAGTGTCATGGCCCAGGGATGGCAGCCCCCCCGGTGGGATGATGCCAACCCCCCCCATGGTTTTGGGGAGGCAACACTAGTCAGGACCCTGGAATTGAGCCTAGCAGGGAGGGCACCCTGGGATGAACCCCCCGCTGCTTCCAGCCCTGCGGTCCTACAGAGGCAGCTGCTGATGGTTATAAGGTGGCGAGGGGTGAGGGGCGCATCCTGGAACGGCCGTGGCTCAGGGGCCGTCCTGCTGAGCGAGGCACCAAGGAAGAAAATGTAGAGGGAACGGCTGGGATTCAGGGCCCGATCCCCTGAGGCGCCCAACTCTCCTAGATCAGGGCCTTGGGCGGGAGGCCCCTCTCTCTGCCTGGGACGATCTCTCCCCTGGAGGTGGGCGCCCAAGTCAGGCCAGGCATTTCCCGTTTGGAAAGAAACAAGGGAGACCCCCAGGCCCGGCTAATCTCTGCTCTTGGAGCTGCTCTGACTGGGGCAGCTAACTGAATGGTGCCTGGGCTGGGGAGAAATCGGCTGTATTGCCTGGTGGTTAGCGCCGTCACCTGGCTGTGGGAGACCCACCTTGAGGATCTGCTCATGCCAATATTTAACAGGGGCCGTGCGGCTGCGGTGGCTCCGTCAGTGTAACAGGCACATGACATTCCCTTCTTGCTTCGCTGCCTTTCCAACAGGCGCGGAGAATTCGGGCACGTACCAGTCCTGCGCCGACTCCCGCCAGAGCCTCACGGGCTTCCTGGCTTTTTACTTCGGGGCCAAGGTGGCCGTGGAGATCCGGTCGGAGATTTGCAAGAGCGGTGACTGCAGTGCCGAGTCCACGCCCTCCAGTACGTACCGCCGGCTTCGGGTCTGATTCGCGGGCGCGGGGAAGCCGCTGGGTCGAATCTCAAACCTCCAAGGCGCTGCTATTCCTGGCCTCGGGGGAAAGCCAGGAGATTTCCGAAGACCCTGGGGCAAGCAGGCAGTTCGGGGGGAAGTCATTTGTCATGGGAAGCAAGTGGGGATGAGACACGTGCAGGGGAGAGAGGGAAGTTTTAATGCCTTTGTCCTGGTAAGACCTTTCCTTGCACACTGTGTCCAGCTGTGGTCCCCAACCTTCAAGGCAGATGAATTCAAACTAGGGCAGGTGCAGAGCAGGGCTACGGGGCTGCTCAGAGACATGGGGAGCCGGATTTATGAGAGGGGACTGGAAGAGCTGGGTTTGTTTAGCCTGGGATAATGCAGGCTGAGAGGAGACCTCATTGCTCTCAGGGGGCATCTTCTGGGGTGCAAACCGGACCAGTAAGGGGTCACCCTGTAACCACGTGTGCCTGAAAACGCCCTAGTTCTGTAGCTTACTGCCTGGATGCCTGCAGCCTGCGGTCCCCTGAGTGTCTGTGGGCTGGGCAGCAGGTGTCCAGCACTCTGCCCCTGGTACCCTCCACTCCGTGGCTGCTGCTTGCAAAGGTGACCCCAACCCACGCCCCCCCCGTCAGAGGCACAATCCGGTTTGTTTGCTCCTTTAAAGAGACCCTGCAGCTTGCCACAGTACCGGCAGTTAACCATCGCTTCTGTTCAAACACAGCACCAGGCTGGCTGAGATCAGTGGTTTTCCACCTGTCTGAGATTTCCAAAGGAGTCCGCACCCCCATTCGGAATTCTTTAGGGCCATTTCTTACCGACCCTTTTCTTCGATCCCTTTGGTTGAAGAACCCATCTCGGCCTCCGTCGCTGGACAGGCACCTGCGGGCCGGAGCTCCTGCACGCGGAGAAACATGGGTCCTTCCACCAAGGCGGGTTGAAGCCCCTGGAAACTGCTGGGTTTTGTCTCTTGAAAGGAGCAAACGTGCACGGAGCAAGGTGGACGCAAGCCCTGACTAGTCCGGAGTGTGCCCCAGAACACGACAGGGGGAAGCAGCCCTGAGGGATAAGAATGATAGAAGTTGGTGGATGAGGTGGGTGCGGGAACACACGGGCCAGGAAGTGACCGAGGCTGGAAGTCAGGATGTTTCTAGTGGCCAGAGGAGAGGGGTGGCAGGACAGCTGCCCGCTGGAGGTGTGGGGGCAAATAACCGCGCTAGCTGCCTGAGCGGGATGATGTGCCGGGTTGATGGCCCGGGAAGGTCCTGCCTGTCCTACGTTCTCCTGCCACGGTTTCTTCCCGGAGCAAAACCTTCTTTCCCCGGCTGCCTTTCAGGGCGGGCTATCAGCAACGTCCCCAACGGGCTGCAGTGCCCGGCCTGCTACGCCCCGGGCTTCGAGAGCTGCGAGAGCGACGGGAACCTGCGCTGCACGGGAGGTGCTGACCAATGTGCTGCCGTCGTTGGGACGCTGGCGCAAGGTGCGGCTTCCTTCACTCCGGGGCGGGTTGGGGAGCCGGGGGGCGTCCTGGGGCTCGTCCGCACCGGCTGAGCCGGGAAACGTCCCTTTGCTTAGCAACAGCCGAAACAATAGAGCCCATCACTCAAAACAAAGAGCTACATGATCAGACTCTGTCCCGGCTCCAAGCCCCCCCACTCTAGCTCACTGCACCCCACTCTCCTCCCACAGCCAGGGATAGTACCCAGGTGTCCTGGTTACCAGTTCTCTCTAACCACTAGACCCCATGTCCTTCCCAGAGGTAGGGATAGAACCCACATGTCCTGGCTCCCAGCCCCCCTGCTCTAACCACTAGATCCCATTCCCCATCCAGAGCCAGGGATAGAACCCAGGAGTCCTGGCTCTCAGCCCCCTGGAGATTCCAGCAAGACTTTTACCCCCTTTGCTGAGCAGCAGCAAAATTCTAGGGCCTTGTAGATCAGTTTCCCACTGGAGGAGAAATCCGTGGGGCAAAGTCTAGTATTTCCTTAGGGCAGCTTGCCTGTTTACACTGTTTCCACCAGTCCTGGAACAGAGGAGGGTGTAAACGGCATGCAGGCTGTCCCCTTAATCTCCATTCAAACTCAAGGGACTCTCAGGGAATATTTCTGGAGTTAGAGATTCATGCAGAGAGCAATTTCTCCTGCTGCTTGCCACAGCTGCCCTGGAAAGATACCACATCAAAAAAAAACAGACTGCAAGCTTCTCCGACTAGGTGAAACATCTGCCCGGAGGGTCATTGCTTCTGTAAGATGAGCACACTGCACCCCCTCAGAGCCCCCTGTGCCCCAGGAACTCCCTGCCATTCCTCCTTACTCCATGTGCCCCCCATACCCAGGTACCCCCAGGCCAGGGGCTCTGCATGCTCTTATCCACCAAAGCATGAGATGCTGTCATACGGCATGCAGGACCTCCCTTTGCTAGGCCAGTGATAACGATTCAGAGGCCAGGGCATCTTGCAAAGAAACGTGGGTGCATCTTGAGGACTGCGCTGGAAGAAGAGCGGGGTTCCCCCAACCCCCAGAGGTTTATTTTACCTCCATACTTGATACTGGTTCCACCGCTGATGGAATCCTGTGTCCAGTGCTGGGGTCGGGGAGCATGGTGGTAAATTGGAGTGTGTGGGTGGGGGTGGGGGGGCGAGAGGGGGGTCCAGAGAAGAGCCATGGGAATGATCCAAGACATGGAAAACCTGGCTTTAAAGTCCGGGGGCCTACGCTACGCAGGACGCCATGTTCACTGATCACAAGGGTCCTTCCTGGCCTGAGAATTATTAACCAGGCTGGGAGCTACCCCAAGACCACTAGGGCTTGGAGACGAGGTCCCTGGAGAACCAGCCTGGGCCCGATCATGGCGTCATGGAAGGGATTAGGCCGTGCCGTGTCTGATCTGCTCTGGTTTCCCCACACAGGTGGTGTCGCGATCCCGTTTGCAGGCCGGGGCTGCGCTACCCGGGCGGCCTGTGGCATCAAGATGCTGGAATCGGGGGTGTTCACCTACAAACTGACCAATGTCCAATGCAGCCCAGCGCCCAAAGCGCAGACCAGCAGCGCCACCCGGAGTCTGGCCTGGGGTCCCTTCACCCTGGGCAGCATCGTACCCCGGGTGCCCCTTTTCCTCCCTGCTCTTCTGGGGCTATGCCTCTGCTAATGCCCCATCTGCATGACTGGCCGCCCCACAGGCCATTAGTGTCTCAGTATAACCAATGCGCTCTGCCTTTCCCCGCGCCTGACTGTGCCTCAGTTTCCCCCTCTTTGTAAGGGGGATAACAATGGCGAGCTGCCCTTGCAAAGGTCTTTGGGATCCCTGGATGGGCAGGGGCTTGAAACAGAGTCCGATACAGCCAAGAGGAGACTCTCTGCTAATTCCGTTGGGTTTGGAGCAAAGTGCTGTGTATTATTAATATCCCCTCACAGCTTCTCCCCCAGCCTTTCAAAGATCCCTGCGAGGGAATAGAACCCTGGACTCCTGACTTGCAGCCCCCCAGCTCTAACCACTAGACCCCACTCGCCTCCCAGAGCTGGGGATAGAACCCAGGAGTACTGGCTCCCAGCTCCCTGGAGACTCCAGAAATGGTCCGAGTCCCCCTGTGCGTTTCAAATGGCTCTGAATAAAGCATGATCAGAGATGCAATCGCCCAGGAGCGTCCCTGCATGCGCGTGTGTTTGTGTGTACCAGCGCTGACCGTGTCTGCTCTGCTTTCATGTGTCTCTGCCAAACACCAGTGCTTCAGGGAGCAACTCTGCCTCCAGAACTGACTCCAATCAGAAGCTTCAGGGCACAGCAAACGCACCTGCTCTTGCACACCTCCCTCCACACAAAAACCTTGCACAATCCCCCCACCCCAGAACTAGCAAAACCCCAGCACGTCTCCCTGCGAGTCACAACTTGCTCGCACAATCAGAAAAGTCCTGCCCAGGCTAAGTGTAACAGCGCCACCTGGTGACACCTGCCCTAATGATATTCTGGAGTTCCCCCTATTCACTATTTACGTGTTGTTATGCTGAAGGTTGCTAAGGGCTGCCAACGGGTGACTCTTGGGTGCAAAGACAACCCCAGACCACATGAAAGCCGATGGCTGTGGCAAGCACCTGCCTTCAGTCTCAGGGCAAGGAGCAATTAAGCCCCTCTAAATAGCAGAAAGAGCCTGGAAAATGGAGGTGACCACCCAAGGCACATGGCTGCTCAGAGCTGAGCCCCGTGGGCTGTGGGGAACCCAGGCACTAGGAGGTCGGCTGCAGCTGCCGTGCCGTGGAAGAGAGCGAGCTGCAGATAATATCAGCAGACTGGGTTGTGTTTTCCTCCATCGCGTTTCATTGCAGAAAGGAATAGCAACCGCCAAGAGGGGACTGCAAATATTCCAGTGTTGCCAGCACTACTGCTATTTGGTGCTTTGTTAGAGACCCTGCTCCGGGAGTCACGGGATTAGGTGAAAATTTCAGCTTTCGTTAAAAAAATAGATAAATTTCTAATAGAGCTGCTTGAGAATTTTCCAATGTCTCCTTGACTGTGACTGGGGTCCCAGTGGGGGCCAGCTATGGTCACTCAATTAGGGTGAACTGCAAAGAATGGACAGTCTTTGGCGGGTTGGATCACAGAAACCCCCTTGGAACTGCCACCTGATTTGCTTTGACTACCTCTGAGCCTGTTTTCCCTGCCAGCTTGGGACTTCAGTGCCCTGCCTGATTTGAGCCAGACCCGCTAGCCTGCTCCAAACACAGCCCCAGGTCTGAACCATGTCCCCCAACGGCTGCAGGCTTAACTAAAAACAGAAAAAAAGAAGTGTTCCTGTTTCTAACACTCAGATGCCCAGCTCCCAATAGCGTCCAAACCCCAAATAAATCCATTTTACCCTATATAAAGCGTATACACCAGGGGTCGGCAACCTTTCAGAAGTGGTGAGCCGAGTCTTCATTTATTGACTCTAATTTAAGGTTTTGCGTGCCAGTCATACATTTTAACGTTTTTAGAAGATCTCTTTCTATGTCTATAATATAGAACTAAACTATTATTGTATGTAAAGTAAATAAGGTTTTTAAAATGTTTAAGAAACTTCATTTAAAATTAAATTAAAAGGCAGAGCCCCCCGGACTGGTGGCCAGAACCCGGGCAGCATGAGTGCCACTGAAAATCAGCTCGCGTGCCACCTTTGGCATGCGTGCCATAGGTTGCCTACGCCGGTATACAGGATAAATTCATAAATTGTTCGGTCTCTATAACATTGATAGAGAGATATGCACAGCTGTTTGCCCGCCCCCACCAGGTATTAATACATACTCTGGGTTAATTAATAAGTAAAAAGTGATTTTATTAAATACAGAAAGTAGGATTTAAATGGTTCGAAGTAGTAACAGACAGAACAAAGTGAATTACCAAACAAAATAAAACAAAATTACAGATGAAATCTCACCCTCAGAGATGTTCCAGTAAGCTTCTTTTACAGACTAGCCTCCTTGTGGGTCCAGCAATCACTCCTTCCCCCTGTAGTTACAGTCCTTTGTTCCAGTTTCTTTCAGGTATCCTTGGGGGTGGAGAGGCTATCTCTTGAGCCAGCAGAAGACAAAATGGAGGGGTCCCCCAGGGGCTTAAATAGACTCTCTTGTGGGTGGAGACCCCCGTCCTCTCTCCTATGCAAAATCCAGCTCCAAGATGGAGTTTTGGAGTCACATGGGTAAGTCACATGTCCATGCATGACTGAGTTCCTTACCAGCCAGGGCACATTCCTGGGAAAGCTCCAATGTGGATTGGCGTCTCCAAGTTCATTGTTCGCTTAAGCGTTTCTTGATTGGGCACTTAACTTGCAAATTCCTTTCTAAAGAAGCTGACCAAATGCTTCACTGAGTCTACTTAAAATGAAACAAGTACACAGCCAATATTCATAACTTTGAATAGAAAGATGATACATGCATACAAATAGGATGAATAGATTCAGTAGATCATAACTGTTACAGAGATATGTTACACAGCCTATGTAGCATAAAACATATCCTAGTTATGTCATATGTAGGGATAGCTCAGTGGTTTGAGCATTGGCCTACTAAACCCAGGGTTGTGAGTTCAATCCCTGAGGGGGGCCACTTAGGGATCTGTGGCAAAATCAGTACTTGGTCCTGCTAGTGAAGGCAGGGGGCTGGACTTGATGAACTTTCAAGGTCCATTCCAGTTCTAGGAGATGGGATATCTCCATTTATTTATAAGCATAGTTCCATAAAGCCTTATGGGGTGCAACGTCACACAGACAATCCCCATAAAACTGGTGGATATTCCAACACTTTACCAAGACAGCATAAAACAGCTTCTTTTGGTTACTCAGAAGTCCAAACAACACAGTTCCCTTAAATCTTATTTCATCATATAATAGAAAAGGTTCTACCAATCCCAAAGGATCGGACACATAACTTCCCAGGTTAATGAATGTTCCAGATCTTACCCAAATACACACAACAGCCAATTCTTATGAACTAAACTAAACTTTATTAAAAAACAAAAGAGAGAGAGTCTGGTTAAAAGATCAATATACATGCAGACATGAGTTCAGTTCATTGAGGTGCAGATTCACAGCAGAGATGGTGAGCTTCGTAGTTGCAGAGAGTTCTTTCAGAAATAGTTCATTCCTTATAGTCCAATGTCCAAATCTCATATTCAGGGCGTACCAGCATAACTGGGACCTCAGGCTTGTGACTCAAACTTCCCCTGATGAAGCCTAAACAGATCTGAGATGACAGAATCAGGACCCAAGGATCTTTCATTCAATTTCATGTCTTTGGACAAGTTGGAGTTCCTGGGGGAACAAAAGGGAATTAGGATGACGTTGAAGGAGGTCCATCACCGGTACTGAGCTATACAAATTAACGTACAGCCATTTGCTTGTTCCTCTGCCATTCTCAGTACATTTCAAAGAGAGACGAATACTGAGATATCCTGTGTTTACAATTCATTTACATGACAGGATGTTCTTTTGACCTCTGAATGATCAGAATACAGCACAGACAGGGACTGTTGATTACGTTGTCCACTCTACTCAGAGATATGTAAATACACAAAACCACAAACGTTCTCTCTCCACATGTCTTCTGAGGGTTATTTATTTTGCAGGATGTTTAACCCTTTCTAACCACCAGTGAGGCTGGTGTGGAAGGGTGAAATTAAAGCTCCTGGATACACCTTAAGGACCTTCCAACACTGATATGAGCTGTGTTTACACTGAATTCTTTGTAAGGCCAAATTATTGATGCATGCGTTGGCCCCAGACGTACTTTGGGAAACACTTTAGTGATTCCAGGGTTTGATCTATGTGTTAACTTAAGGTAGCCATTAATGTTTTTCAAGGAGCACTTCCGCTGACTTCCGCTGTGAAGGTTGTGAGGTGTTGTACCTCAGTTTCCTTTTTGCACAGCAGTTCAAGATCAGATACAGGCACTAACTCTGGGATATCAGTATCACCAGGCCTTTTAACACAGTGTGTGTTGTCATGTCATGAAACAGTCTAACCATGAAGGCTTTTACAACATAATGAGTTCTCATGTATCACCCCCAACATGTTCAAGGGTTTTTCCAAAAAACCCTGCACATTGTACATTGTTACAGTTCTTGGTATCAGTACCACAGTCACAAAAGTGAACATTAACATCACATTTATTGCCAGTGTACATTCACAATCATGTTTGTCATGCCACATCTTTGGCTCAACACCACTGGGGTTTTGGCATTTTAGGGTTAACCTGTGGCTTTCATTAGCAGGATCAACTTTTCCCCTTTCTTCGTGTTCTGGAGCTCTGAGCTCTTTTGCTTAACAGAGTCCATTGGCTAGCTGCGTGTGTCCTTTTTGCTAACAGCTACAGGCAAGTCTTTCTCCCCCCAGTCAGACCGGTAATTTGCATCAACACAGACACTAGCCTGTTTATCAAATTTCAGATCCTCAAGCGTTACCAATTCCAAGGCTGGACTCTGTCTTAAAGAGACACCGTCCATTTTCACTAGCATGTTAGACTCAAGGTTCTTTTGTCCGTCCATTACCAACCTCTGGTTCCACATGGAATCCGATGTCAAGTCCACTGAGAGACTCCAAGTCATATCCATAATATCTAGAGAGGAGAGTTTGCCTGCTCTCCCCTGCATCCTTTCCCCAGTACCTGAGTCACAGACTGCTTATTCAAAGAATCAACATGGAGAGGTTCATGTACCAACAACATTGTCCCCCCAACAAGCTGGTTAAGCTTGTAGGGCTGTTAAAACTCCCTAACCATTTTTATTTCATCTGAAATCTTTTCAAAGCTCTCCACACTGGGTCCTTCTGAAGGAAGGCCGGTGGATTCATACACATTTGGAAGACTTTGGCCATGTCAAGGCTGGATCCCCACTTTGAACTTTAGGGTACAAATGTAGGGGCCTGCATGAAAACTTCTAAGCTTAACTACCAGCTTAGCTCTGGTTCGGCTGCCACCATTTCAATGGATTCCATTCCTGGGAAACCTTGAAAAACCTTCACCAAATCCCTGGTGAATACAAATCCAAACCCCTTGGATCTTAAAACAAGGAGAAATTAACCATTCCCCCTCCTTCCTCCCACCAACTCCTGGTGAATCAAGATCCAAACCCCTGGGATCTTGAACAAGGAAAAATCAGTCAGGTTCTTAAAAAGAAGGTTTTTAATTAAAGAAAAAGGTAAAAATCATCTCTGTAAAATCAGTATGGAAATTAACCTTACAGGGTAATCAAACTTAAAGAGCTCAGAGGACTCCCCTCTAGTCTCAGGTTCAAAGTACAGCAAACAAAGATAAACACTCTAGTAAAAGGTACATTTACAAGTTGAGAAAACAAAGGAAAACTAACATGCCTTGCCTGGCTATTTACTTACAAGTTTGAAATAGGAGAGACTTGTTTAGAAAGATGTGGAGAACCTGGATTGATGTCTGGTCCCTCTCAGTCCCGAGAACGAACACCCTCCCAAACAAAGAACACAAACAACAGCCTTCCCCCCCCCCCCCCGCAAGATTTGAAAGTATCTTGTCCCCTTATTGGTCCTTTAGGTCAGATGCCAGCCAGGTTACCTGAGCTTCTTAACCCTTTACAGGGAAAAGGATTTTGGAGTCTCTGGCCAGGAGGGATTTTTATAGTACTGTACACAGGACAGCTGTTACCCTTCCCTTTATAGTTAAGACAGGCCATTAGGAACCAACACACGTTCCTTAAAAGACAGACTGTTTCCTATCAACAATGCACTGCAACAGATTCTTTCTGAGCTTTATTTATGTCCAGAACTGACTTTGGCACAACAGACAAATCACCACATTTCTTCTGAGTTTCACTTACATCCAGAATCACCTCTGGCCCATCAGGAGGGTTTTCACACAACCCCCTTTCAGGTAAACTGCTAGACTTCATAGTCACAAGATTAGAAGCATTCTCTTCCTTGTTACAAGTTTCCACACTGTCAGTGGGTAATAGTCAAATCACCTTCATGCTTTTCTTGTGCCCTGGCTCTGAGATCACCCTGATCAGACAAGGTTGTCATATCTTTACCCAGCAACACACAAAACAGAAGCACCAGAATCACTTGGGCCTGGTCTACACGACGGGTTTAGGTCGACTTTAGCAGCGTTAAATCGAATTAAGCCTGGACACGTCCACACGACGAAGCCCTTTCTTTCGACTTAAAGGGTCCTTTAAACCGGTTTCTTTACACCACCTTTGATGAGGGGATTAGCGATAAAATCGGCCTTTGCGGGTCGGAATTGGGGTAGTGTGGACGGAATTCGACGTTATTGGCCTCCGGGAGCTATCCCACAGTGCTTCATTGTGACCGCTCTAGACAGCACTCTCAACTCAGATGCACTGACCAGGTAGACAGGAAAAGCCCCGCAAACATTTGAATTTCATTTCCTGTTTGCCCAGCGTGGAGAGCACAGGTGACCACGCAGAGCTCATCAGCACAGGTAACCGTGATGGAGTCCCAGGATTGCAAAAGAGCTCCAGCATGGACCGAACGGGAGGTACGGGATCTGCTCGCCATATGGGGAGATGAATCAGTGCTAGCTGAACTCCGTAGCAGTAAAAGAAATGGCAAAGTATTAGAAAAGGTCTCCAAGGCCATGAAGGACCGAGGCCATAACAGAGACACACAGCAGTGCCGCGTGAAAATTAAGGAGCTACGGCAAGCCTACCACAAAGCCAGAGAAGCAAACGGAAGGTCCAGGGCAGAGCCGCAAACTTGCCGCTTCTACGCGGAGCTGCATGCCATTCTAGGGGGTGCAGCCACCACTACCCCAACCGTGTGCTATGACTCCGTCAATGGAGAAACACACAGGGATGACGGTTCGGGGAACAAGGAAGATGAGGATGGAGGTACTGTAGGTAGCTCACAGCAGCAAGAAAGCGGAGAAACCGGTTTCCCCAACAGCCAGGGTATGTTTGTGACCCTGGACCTGGAAGCAGTAACCCCCGAACTCACCCAAGACCCTGAGGGCACACAGGAGACCTCTGGTGAGTGTACCTTTGTAAATATTTGTAAACATTACACATGGTTTAAAAGCAAGCGTGTTTAATGATTAATTTTCCCTGGCAATCGTGGCCAGTACATCTACTGGAAAAGTCTGTTAACGTGTATGGGGATGGAGCGGAAATCCTCCAGGGACATCTCCAGAAAGCTCTCCTTCATGTACTCCAGGCCAGTAGCACGTAGTCTGGAATCATTGCATAACAAAGCATGGCAGCGTATGGTCCCAGTGTTTGCTGGCATGCAGACAATATCCATTCCTTATCTCTCTTTGTTATCCTCAGGAGAGTGATATCATTCACGGTCACCTGGTTGAAATGGGGTGATTTTATTAAGGGGACATTCAGAGGCGCCCGTTCCTGCTCTTCTGAACAGAAATGTTCTCCGCTGTTAACCACGCTATGGGGGGAGGGGTGAAGTGATCATCCCAGAGAATCGTGTGTGTGTGTGTGAAGGGTGGTTTACTTGGGTTTGTGCCGCATGTTAACCGGGAAACCGCAGCCCCTCCTTTTACATTGAAAACCCATTTTAAATGGACAACCCAATTCATCCTTGATATGGGAAATGCGCTGCTGTTTGAAACCTTTCCCGCATGTTAAGAAGGTTAAAAAAGCCAAAACACTGTGGCCTACCATGGCTGCCTGCAAGCCGAAATATGCGACCTTGTAATGAAAGAGTGTACCCATTGTTCTCTAAAATGTGTCTTTTTTAACCACCTCTCCCTTCTCCTCCACCAGCTGCAAATGTTTCTCCTTTGCAGAGGCTAGTGAACATTAGAAAGAGAAAACGTAGGACGCGGGATGATATGTTCACGGAGCTGCAGATGTCCTCCCACGCTGATAGAGCACAGCAGAATGCGTGGAGGCAGTCAATGTCGGACATGAGAAAAGCACAATATGAACGAGAGGAGAGGTGGCGGGCTGAATGGCGGGATGAAAAGAGCAAGTGGCGGGCTGAAGACGATAGGTGGCGTCAGCTTGCAGACAGACGGCAAGAGTCAATGCTCCGTCTGCTGGAGCATCAAACTGATATGCTCGAGCGTATGGTTGAGCTGCAGGAAAGGCAGCAGGAGCAGAGACCGCCGCTACAGCCCCTGTTTAACCAACAGCCCTCCTCCCCAAGTTCCATAGCCTCCTCACCAAGACGCCCAAGAACACGGTTTGGAGGGTTCATCAAGGAGAAACAAACAGAAGTTTCACACAGTAGCCTGGCCAGTCACAAAACTCGTTTTCAAAGCTTCTCTGATGCGCACCGCGCCCTGCTGTGCTCCTCTAACCGCCCTGGTGTCTGGCTGCGCGTAATCAGCGGCCAGGCGAGTTGCCTCAACCTCCCACCCTGCCATAAAGGTCTCCCCCTTACTCTCACAGATATTGTGGAGCGCACAGCAAGCAGCAATAACAATGGGGATATTCTTTTCGCTGAGGTCTGAGCGAGTCAGTAAGCTGCGCCAGCGCGCTTTTAAACATCCAAATGCACATTCCACCACCATTCGGCACTTGCTCAGCCTGTAGTTGAACAGGTCCTGACTCCTGTCCAGGCTGCCTGTGTACGGCTTCATGAGCCATGGCATGAAGGGGTAGGTTGGGTCCCCAAGGATCACGATAGGCATTTCAACATCCCCAACGGTTACTTTCTGGTCTGGGAAGAAAGTCCCTTCCTCCAGCTTTCGAAACAGAGCAGAGTTCCTGAAGATGCGAGCATCATGTACCTTTCCCGGCCATCCCACGTTGATGTTGGTGAAACGTCCCTTGTGATCCACCAGGGCTTGCAGCAGCATTGAAAAGTACCCCTTGCGGTTTACGTAGTCGGTGGCTTGGTGCTCCGGTGACAAGATAGGGATATGGGTTCCGTCTATGGCCCCGCCACAGTTTGGGAAACCCATTTCAGCAAAACCATCCACAATTGACTGCACGTTGCCCAGAGTCACTACCCTTGATATCATCAGGTCTTTCATTGCCCTGGCAAATTGGATCACAGCAGCCCCCACCGTAGATTTGCCCACTCCAAATTGATTCCCGACTGACCGGTAGCTGTCTGGTGTTGCAAGCTTCCACAGGGCTATCGCCACTCGCTTCTGAACTGTGAGGGCTGCTCTCATCTTGGTATCCTGGCGTTTCAGGGCAGGGGAAAGCAAGTCACAAAGTTCCATGAAAATGGCCTTACGCATGCGAAAGTTTCGCAGCCACTGGGAATCGTCCCATACCTGCAGCACGATGCGGTCCCACCAGTCTGTGCTTGTTTCCCGGGCCCAGAATCGGCGTTCCACGGCATGAACCTGCCCCAGTGACACCATGATTTCCACATTGCTGGGGCCTGTGCCTTGTGAGAGGTCTATGTCCATGTCAATTTCCTCATCACTCTCGTCGCCGCGCTGCAATCGCCTCCTCGGCTGGTCCGGGTTTCGCCTTGGCATGTCCTGGCTCTGCATATACTCCAGGACAATGCGTGTGGTGTTCATAGTGCTCATAATTGCCGCGGTGATCTGAGCGGGCTCCATGATCCCAGTGCTAGCTATGGCGCCTGGTCAGAAAAAAGGCGCGAAAGTAGTATCTGATGGACCAGGAGAAGGAGGGAGGGCCGAGTGACGACATGGCGTACAGGTACAGGAACAGGGAATTAAAATCAAGAAAGGTGGCTGTGCATCAGGGAGAAACACAAACAACTGTCACACAGAATGGTCCCCCCAAAGATTAAACTGAAAACCCTGGGCTTAGCAGGCCGTTGATTTCACGGAGGAAGGGGAAGCAAATGAACACAGAACAAATCTATTTTTTACATCTTAAGCTGGCAGCCGACGGTGCAGCATGAGTGATAGCCTCTGCAGTATGATGACGATGGTTACCAATTGTAATATACCATCGTCTACCAAAAGGCAAGGGGCTGCTGCTGTGTAGCAATGCAGCCCCACGTCTGCCAGCCCCACGTCCGCCAGCACCCAGCATCGCCCTTGGCCTCTTCTGGGTGCTTAGCAGACAATACTGGGCAATTGGCAGAAAATAGTATATTACGACTGATAGCCATCATCATCGAGACAGTAGCATGTCTGCCCAGGTGGCCATGATTGACAGCCACTGCAGTATGACGACGACGGATACCAGTCATAATATACCATCTCCTACCAAAGGGCAAGGGGCTGGTGCAATGCAGCCCTACGGCTGCCAGCCCCACGGCTATCACTCATGCTACACCGTCTACCGCCAAAAGGCAGTTAGCAGCTGCTGCTGTGTAGCAATGCAGTCCCACGTCTGCCGGCACCCAGAGGACATATGGTGACGGTGAGCTCAGCTGAGCTGAGCGGGCTCCATGCTTGCCGTGGTATGTTGTCTGCACAGGTAACCCAGGTAAAAAGGCGCGAATCGATTGTCTGCCGTTGCTGTGACGGAGGGGGAGGGGCCTGACGACATGTACCCAGAACCTCCCGCGACACTGTTTTGCATCATCTGGGCATTGGGATCTCAACCCAGAATTCCAAGGGGCGGTGGAGACTGCGGGAACTGTGGGATAGCTGTGGGATAGCTACCCATAGTGCAATGCTCCGGAAGTCGATGCTAGCCTCGTACTGTGGACGCGGTCCGCCGACTAGAGCACTTAAAGCATTTTATGTGGGGACACACACAATCGGCTGTATACAACCGATTTCTATAAAACCGGCTTCTATAAATTCGAACTAATTTCGTAGTGTAGACATACCCTTGGTCTTTGGGAGCTATTTATGACATTAAATGGATGCAACCTAGTTACAATGTCATTATTCCTAACTGACACAAATTTAGGACCACTTCCTTCCTGGGCTTTAGTTGTATCCAGAATCAACTCTGGGTCAACTGATAAATTTTCAGCCATCATAGGCTGACAGGCTTCTTCTGTCTGCTTCACAGACAGAAAAGAGCTGGAGAAACATTCCCCTTAAACAGACACACAGCTCGGGATCTCATTTCCCTTGTCCCAGCACACATGGTTGTTCACGGACAATTGCTTGGAGATTGGGGTAGCTCCCTTCATAGGCAAGTCATTGCCCCTGACAGACACAGGAACATTTCTTTCACTGTCACAATTCTCCACACTGGTAACAGGTAAGGTGCAGGGATACTCATGTTCCACTGTCCTTCCCTTCCCAAACTGCTGATTAGACAAAGCCATCAGCTCCCAAGGCTGCCTCTGCTCATCTGAACTCTCTTTGCCTTCCCCTCCCTTAACAGATAAGCTGCTGTTTTCCACAAATAGTTCTTATTACACTGAACTGCTCTAAGCACATCACCTTTACCTGGGCCAGGCTGACTTCCCCAAGGTTTACTAGCCAACAATTAATCTCGCACCAAGACTGTCCCTCTTCCTTCCTCAGTTGGGGCTTCAACCTCATCACCAACTTTAATTTGCTCTAGAGAATCATCTTCCTGAGCCTTATCTAATGCCAGATTTACTTCTGAGATACCAGACAGATACGCAGAACTTTCTTCCACATGTGCACTGCTCCTTTGCCCAGACAAACTGCCGTCTTCCTCAGACAAACATTTGGAGAAACCCTCCGTAGGCAAATCCTTGCCCCTGGTAGACACAGGTTCAGGATTATTTCTTTCCTGTGACTGATTTATGTCAACCTGGCTGAACAAAGCTTTAATATCATCCCTAATCATAAGATCCTTAGGCAATAACTTCCTTACACCAGCGATAACTTCATGTTTAACACCATTCCAGTCCAGATGGATTCTGGCTAAAGGCACACGGACAGTAAACTCATAGAGGATCACAATATTCACACTCTGATTTGGTAAATAATCTTCCTCTTTGACAAGATCTGTTTTAACAACAGTGATGTTAGAAGCTGTCATTTGCCCTAAACAGCTTTTCCCATTGACTTTTACATTCTCCACACAAGTTACGGGGTCACCGTCACCTGAGCTCACAGCAAAAGCATTTACATAAAAGGTGGCCATGTCAAACAACCTACCAACATGGTTACAGACTGGATAGATTCTATCCCCATCCTTGCTGTTGAGAGGAGCTGGTTTTTCAGGATGGGACAGTTCCTGTTGTTCCTTTATTTTCTTCAGCTGGAGCGTAAGTCTGTCCACTTTTGGTGTAGCTTCTACTTCCTGCAATCGAATAGATGCCATTCTCTGTTCAGGTTCAAAACACGGGCGTTCTCCGTCCATATCAGCTATGTTTTGCTTTTCTTGCCATTGACGGTATCCATTCTTTGTTCACGTTCAAACTGCTGCTGGTTTCTCACC